>NC_056728.1:148379707-148412207 GCF_019279795.1 Protopterus annectens | reverse complement strand
CTGCAGATCAAGAATTAAGTTGCAATCTGGTTCCTTGCGTTATACTGCCTGACCCTCTTTTACCTTTTGCATACTGTTTGTCTACACCAAGAATAAAAAACAAATGCAGAAATAATTATGATGAAGTCAGTGAACTCATAGGCACACACACATACACACACACACACACACACACACACACACACACACACACACACACACACACACACACACACACACACACACACACACATACACACACACACACACACACACACACACACACACACACACACACACACACACACACACACACACACACACACACACACTCGCACTGCTATTTTTATGTGTACTGAGTACCTTCCATATAATATATTGTGTTGCAGCTGCCTCTGAGATACAAGAACATGTCCAGGATGAGAGTTTTCCTGCATCTTTTAAACATCATGTGAACAAGAAACAACCACAATTAGGTTACACCTTATGGCACGGTTATAGCCTTCCTTACAAACATATGCAGTTTTCTTAGTGCACTTGCAAATTTCAGCTGATTTATTTTATTTATTTATATTTGTTATCAATATTGACCAGTTTGAGGCTCATACCAATTAGCTCACCCTCGGTAAGTTTAGGTTTTAATTCCACAATTTTCCAACTGACAAAAGTATGCTGGTGATTGGTCACTCTAATAGGTTCATAGGTAGGTACTATTGGGCCTATATAAGCCTAGCCGAAAAGGTACTCTGGCTTTTGGCACCCAAGAAAATTATTTTCCTGTGCCCCTGTCGAGCAGAGCCCCATAGGTGATCCCCGGGGTGAATTTTCTATTTCCCATCCAATCATCAAGATTTTTCTTGAAGAGTGCTAATGAGGAGCTTTGTTTGATATAGATAGGTAGTTTGTTCCAGAGTATGGGAAGTCTCTGGGACAAGAATCTATCCCTCCAGCATGTTCTGTTTATTGTAGTTACAAGGTTTAGGCCCCTAGAGCGTGTAGCTCAGAGGGATTGGGATTTCTTTAAGTGGAGCATGTCCAGCAGCTCTGGGTTTGACATAGCTTTGTATGTTAGTATAGTAGAAAGAGAAGTGAGCAAACGCTTACAGAAAACCCAAGAAATGCTGCAAATATGTTTTCAAAGAATGGTGCTTTCCTGCTTGGCTACTGCTGTTAAAAATCTCTGTTAAGACGCTTCTCCTTGTTTCTTCTTTAAAAGAACTTTTATTAAGATGATTTAAAACAAAAAACAAAATAAAAGCTACAACCTAACCATTTGAAAGTTAGCATTGTAACGCAGAAAAGAGAGATGAGCGTTTTCGGTTTATCAACCTTCTTCAGATCTATACCTACTTTAGTGAGTTTATCTATAACTCTAGAGTGGGGGATGGAGTCAAAAGCCTTGGCAAGATCTAGATAGGCTGTGTGAACCACCTTACCCTCGTCTACGGCTTTGGTGACTGCTTCAAAGAAGTCTGTCAGGTTTAGGAGACATGATCTGCCTTTTACAAACCCGAACTGGATGGGGTCCAGAGTTTGGAGATTACCAATGTCTTTGTTTATAAGTTCCATGATGATACATTCCATGGCCTTGCAGACCAGGCTCATTAGGCTAATGGGGCGGTAGTTCCCGGGGTCCGTGGTGGCAACCACTTTGTGGAGTGGGATAACCATCTCTGTGTGCCATTCAGTGGGTACAAAGCCGGAGGTGAGGCTATGACTGAACATGGTGCTTAGGTGGGGTGCCAGTTCATTCTGTAGTTCATGTAGAATGCAGCCGGGGATGTTGTCAGGTCCCATGGATGCTGTGTTCTTGGCTTTGGAGAGTGTGGTTTTTACCTGTGCAGCCGTGATTACAGGAACTTTGCATTCTTCTGGTATAGAGATGGTGCCCTTTAGGGGGTGAGAAAGGGGTAAAGTTAGCACTGAACCTATCTGCCAAGATGTTGGAAATATCAGTTGGTTCTGTATATTTAGTGCCATTGTGCTGTAACTCAGAGCAGATCTGAGTGTTGCTATTGAGATTCTTAACATAGCTATAGAATGCTTTGTAGTTGTCTTTAGAGTCAGTGGTGATTTTGTTTTCGTAACTAGCTTTAGAGGATTTTATGAGGGATCTCAGCTTCTTACTGAGGCTGACCAGGGAGTTCCTTCAATCATGGGATTTTGCTCTTTTTTGCAACAGTTTCTTTCTTCTGTTGTAGAGTTTGTTTATGGCAGGGGACCACCAAATTGGCTTCCTTTTTTTGGAGGATAGCATCTTGGTTCTGTTAGGGATAACAGGATCCATGCACTCATGTAAATGCTTATAAAGTACATTTGTGTAGGATTCAGCAGTTGTACCTCTATAGTCCATCTGCATGGGTGTTGTGATGTTTGCCACTTCTGAAGTTGGCTTTGTTGAATTTTTTTGCGGTGGTTTCCCTAATGGGGGGTGAAGGTGGGATGTGGATGTCTAGGATGATTAGCTTGTGGTCAGATCTGATCAATGAGGAATTGATCTCTGGTTTGGATCACCAGTCGCCCATGTTGGTAATGACCGGGTCTAGGATATTGCTGCCCCTGGTGGTGGTGGTGTGGATAAGTTGATCCAAGGCATTGGAATTTATGAATTCTAGAAAACATTGAGCAAAAGAGTTGGCACATGAGTAGTTTTCCCAAATAATGGTGGGGTAGTTGAAATACCCCATTATGGGGGTGTTGGGTTGTACCCTAATATTTTCCAGTGTATCAAGAAATGAGGAGTGGAAATCCTGGGGCATGGTGGTGGATCTGTAGCCAGTTACAATTTGGATTGCAGTCTTGCTCAGAGTTAGTTGCACTTGGATAATCTCAGATGCATTATGCTGAGTAACTAGCCTGGAGGTGTGCATATCCTTAATGAATATGGACACGCCTCCACCTTTAGTGTTTCAGTCCAGGTTAGGTGGCCGAAAGGTGTGGTATGAATTATAGCCTGGTAATGCAGGGTTGCTCTCTGGAGCCTTGAACCAGGTCTCCATCACTGCATAGATGCCAATGTTCTCCATTTTAAGGAGTGCCTCGAGTGAATGCATTTTTAGGTTTAGACTTCTAGCATTGAGTAGCATTACCCTCAGATTTGCTTGTACCTGTTACGGTGGTGAATTTGTCATTTCAACCTTGCCTAAAAAGGACACTATAAGGGTGGCAAGAGCCTTAGCCAGTATCCAGAATCCCAAGGGCGACAGGTGCAGGCCATCTCTGGCAAAGCATCGTGGTCTGTTGATCATGTCATCCCAGGCAGACAGATACTGGATCCCCCTAGAATGACACCAGAAGTTTAGCCAATTGCTGAAGTCAATCATTTTGCCCTTGTACTGTGGTATCATTCTGGGTGATGGCAGGATGCTACTCAGGGCTAGGGACATACCTGCCTGGGCTACAAGATTGGAGAGCTCCTCCATGTCTCTTTTCATGTAGTCCAGGGAGGTATGTCTCAGGTCATTCACACCAACATGGACAATGACAGAGTCATATTTGTACTTGTTGTGGAGTGACCTAAGTGCATGTGTTATGTGGCAGATCCTGGCACCCGACAGGTGGCTGACAGTAACTTTCTTCTTGTTTAGCCTGGTGAGTGGAACATCAGTGTGCCTGACTATAGAGTCACCTATGACTAGAGTGTTGGGTATGCTGTTATGCCTTATGGGCTGTGGTTGAGTGGCACACTGAGTTTGTGGGCTATGTGTCATTTGGGTTGTGTTGAGGGGTGGAGGTTGCTTGCATTTCTGCTTTGGAGGTCTCTGTTGCTTGAGCAGATTTTTATTGAGAGCCTCCGTGAATGTAGGTGTGTGTTTTGTGTTTCTATGTGTCTGTTTTGATGGTGTAGGTTTTGAGGGACTATGTGATGAGTGCGGTGTGGTGCAAGTTTTTACCTTCTCCTCTTGACTGTTCAGTCTTCGGTGAAGAGAGCTTTCCTTCCAGTTTGGCTATATAAGTGCATCTCTCACAGGTTGTAATGTTGGGTGGTAGGAGGAGAGTATTGTCTGTGTACATGAGGCAATTGCTGCATTGCCCCAAGATGCCCAGCTTCATCAGGTAGACAGGAGAAAACACTGGGAGCTGACCCTTAGACATACCTGGATAAGTACTTATTTATTAAGTACTAATGTGTCCATATATAATGTTTTTTACTCTTAGATTTGTGACCTAGGCTTTTGCTGAAAATATACATCAGTTTACTTCAATGTTTAACAAATAAAGAAATTAAATTAAGTTAAATTTAAAAAAAAATTGTTTTCTTCTAATATGGCTTAAACTAATCAGTCTGAAATGTCCCAACACACCACAGCGATCTTGGATAAAAGTCTCATTAACACACCTTTGCTTCTTAGCTTATTTTGATGTTTGCTTGTTTGTTTGTTTTATTTATATTAGTTAAAGAGGGTAGAACAGTGATCCACCTCAACCTTT
The DNA here is from genome assembly GCF_019279795.1 of Protopterus annectens. NCBI lineage: Eukaryota > Metazoa > Chordata > Ceratodontiformes > Protopteridae > Protopterus > Protopterus annectens. Next base: position 148,407,797 of record NC_056728.1, on the reverse strand, counting down.
TTCAGACTCCGCCTCAGAACACTGTCTGGTTAAGTTATTCACTTAGGGTTATATGTTAGACAAATGAAGGCTAGGGAATCAAACCCTGGACCACTGGAATTAGCTCATTGACAGCTCATAGCTTTAATACTCTGCATTAACTGTGCTAATTTACATGTTTTTATATGTTTTTTGGCTCCCCACAATACCTTGTCATATGGCTTTCTTTCCTATATCTATCTGTTCCATTCCTTCCAGATTATCATCAGGCTAGGTGAGAGACCTACATCCCATGTCTCCCAGGCCCACCATTCCCCAGTGAGAGTAGGGTGATAGGAAAAGGTTCAGTGTGCTGGGCCAGTGGAATAGCCTACCATCTCATCCTGGGAGCACTTCTCACCCTCCCCCATCAGTTCTTCCAAGCTCTGCTATTGCTGACTCTTGAGAGGGAAGCATGCCTCCACACACTGAGTTCCCTCAGCTTTATGGGTGCAAATACATTCAGACAGCACAAGCTCGGTAGACTCAGAAGAGAGTGTGTGTGTGTGTGTGTGTGTGTGTGTGTGTGTGTGTGTGTGTGTGTGTGTGTGTGTGTGTGTGTGCGTGTGTGTGTCTGTGGCTTGTAAGGCAGAACAACATTAGCAGGGCTAACACCTGACAGTGTAAATACTGGTTCTAGATAGTGGTAACTGTTGATGCAATATTTTGAACCTAGGTGCAAAGATGGGGGAAACAGGGTTATAGGAGGATGGTAGAAATACACATGTATGTAGAAAATTAAAATGTGTATGTATGTATGTATGCATGCATGTTGTTTGTAAATAATTAGAATGTGTATATGTGCATGTGTATGCATGTAGATAATTAGAATATATGTAACCTTTCATGAATATGTAGATAATTAGAATGTATTTATGTCTTAATCTGTGAACATGCATGTGTGCCTATATCTGAGTATATGTGTACCTCTATCTTTGTCTGAGTCTATGTGTGCCTATATGTCTGTAATTATGTGCACGAGTATGTGTGTGTGTAATAATTATCTAAACAGGTCAGAAATTATCATATTTATACAAAACATTTCAAAATCGACTACACTTATTTGTTGCACTTATCCATGGTAATTATGTGGTATTATGTGATTAGTGCAAAAGCAATGTAAGAACTTTTCAAATATTCCAATGTAAGTAAAAAACATATTCCAAATGAAAAAAACTTGGTTGGAAGGCCAATTAATTGCCATATGTTGCAAAGATAATTAAAGATGGCTACTTGTACCATGTTCTTAAATGAAAACATGAGTTGTTTTATTACTCTTTCCAATGTTCAGGAAAAAAAAAATCACCTCCTAGACAGCATTGCATAGTTAATGCTCATTTTGTTGCAGCCTGAGCTTCCAAATAGCATATCACTTTATTGAGCAAGAGATATGGTAGATAGTGATAGCAATATGCACATTTAGGCTATCTATGCCTTTATGGCAGTGTAGTAGAGTGGAATATACATAAACACAGCTGTTTTGAGATCTTGGCTAAAAGAATAAGAAATCATTGCCATTCAAGATGAAAGCCATTTGCCAGAATATTTACAAAACTAGAAGAATAGATAGCATTACTTTTTGATATGTTATGAAATACTGATAACACGCTTTGTTGTACATACGCTCAGTCTTCTAACTGTCATATCTAAGCAGCCAGGGCAAATGTGACTCTGCATTTAGTCATGTGACTAATTCTAACCAATCAATAAACAAAACATTTATTCAAAATGTATTCAATTGTTTAATGCTACATCTGCTGAATTAGAAGACAAAATTTGATTTAGAAAATGTGATTTCTGGTAGTTCCACTTCTGAGTTCTGGTTTTGGGTTAAAGTTTCTACTGGTTATTGTCCCTAGAGTCATCCTCATTTCTTCTGTCTGATAATATTCTTTTTTTTTGTCATAGCTTGAGTAGTTTATATTTCTTTTTATAGAAGGACATTTTATATATTGCTTAGCATTTAGATTAGTTACACTTGCTGTGTATCTTCTCTCCTGCATGACATTCATAACAAATGAATGGAATCAGGTGTTTTAATTAACAGTAAAAAGACATCTGTAATTAGCCTGGCTGTTATTAAGTTAAAATTGTTAATTTAGTGCAATTTGGATTGTGACTCATATTCCCCCTTTTCATACATGCAGCTCAGTGGGCCCTCAGACCAATTATGCAATCTGAAAGATCTAATGAACTTTAGATTTCATGCTCTGTACAATCTGCTGCTCAGCAGAATTAATCCAGAGCAAAAAATTCTAAACAGAGCAGTTTGTAACAGTAACCTTGGGAGCTGAATTGCTCTTGGCATAAGTGCCAAGGCACCAGTTTCATTTCCATTTGAAAACAAATTATGAGAAGTATCTTCTGATTTTTTTAAGGATTATACTGCTCTGTTAATACAGAAAAACAGATTGAAGTATTTACTATGTAGTTTCTTGTTAGTAAGACTGCATGACTAAATTCTATTAAACAGGATCAGTAACAGTTTCTTAAATAAGTCTTTATCACAGAGATATGCCTTAACAGTTTTTGAATTGTTTTTTTTTTTTGTTTGTTTTATACCCTCAATCTCAAGTCCTTTAAAACTAGTCCACTTAGCTGTCAGTCTGACACCCAACATGGTTTTGGGATATGGTACGGAGAGGTGATCATCCAAAACAAAGTAAAAGAAAGTATATACTTAAGAATGAGCAAAATGATTTATGCATTACTGTTTATAAAATGTCCTAAGGCATTTGACAGATTATCCCATATGTGTTATTGAGTAAACCTCTTGACTGGCTCTCTAACTATTTTATTGGCAGATCCTTCAGGGTTAGATGTTGATCATACCTTTCTTAATCCAAACTTGTAACAGTACGCATGTCATAAAGATTGGTCACAGGTCTCTTGTTATTGTCTGTCTTACTGATATATGGAGGTAGAAGAGGAAATCTAAAATCTGAAGTATTGCATAAGCAGTTGAGTCCACCGTTTGTGTACTAAGATAATCTTTTTAACATTCCAGAGTAACATTCATTCTAGCATCAGTACTTTACAGACCTGACTGTTCTCTGGTGGTATTATCCTTAATGGCACAAAGTCTCATGATCCTCCTGTTTGGTTTCAGAAATGTCCCTTAGATTGCAGCCAATATATGTAGTATCACAGGCCAGGCTGTGTAGACTTATACGGGACCAGTAGGGAAAAAAGAGTCTCTATTAAACCATGTATGCTGTCCCAGAAGCAGAGGTAAGAAACTACTTTTCTTGTTTTGCAAACTCAAATATCATACATGCCATTATACTAGAACAAGATTAGCTACCACTGTCTTTCTTCTTCAGTTCCTCTTCGGTACCACTTTTCTAACAACTTCTTCCCACGGTACCCTTGATAAGACACAGTGGCAACATTTCTTGTTGATCTCCTCTGCAGAGGAGTTTGCAATAGAGAAATCAGTATATTTAACCTTAAATTTCCTATAAAAACAGATGTAGCTACACAAGGCCCCTTTTCCTTTGAAGGTTTCATAGGTATATAGGTGATTATTAGGATAACCACTGCAGGGTGAACGTTTTTAGCCTAACCATGCTTCCCAAAGTTGAAAATCAAACCCTGCACCTTGTATATGAAAGATAAACACCTTAACCATTATGCTAGCTCCCAACTTTTTCTTGACTGTATCCTTAAGGATCATATCAGCTCATGTTCTTGTCACCTCCTAAACCAATGTTAAGGATGGAAAACTCGTTCTTTAGCTAGTAGGCCTCAGACGAGAAGTACGATATCATCATCCTTTCCAAGAAAGCATTAAATAACGATAGGCTCGTGTAGGTGCGAGCTGGAAATGTAAAGTCTTTTCTCTCTTACTTAAAATTTGGTATTACCCCAAGATTAAGACTTTTGACCAATCCTCTTTTCTCTGTGACCTTTCATATGGTAAAATGATTTTCAGTGCAGATCACTGACTTCTAAAAAGTAGATTCCATCATAAAGTCCTTAATACCTCAACTTTAACAGTCTTAGTCTATGGTTCTCAAGCAAACACTTCTCATTAATACCCCTAAAACAAATCCTTTGATTTTTGGAAATAGTCAAAACTTTGGGGCATGCTTAGCACAGAGTTTCTACTTTTCACATACCTAAGACCCACAGCATAAGTTTCATAATTGCAGATACATTAGCTTCAGCTAAAGCCATTGATAGGCTACAGAATCATAGAATCATAGAAAATACAAGGCAATTGGGTTGTGAGGACTTTTATACCTTGTTGGTACCTACTCTCAGTTGCCTCACGTTTTCGATGAGCGATGGGCCAGACATGTCAGAGGTGAATTTCTAAATACCCATCCAATTGTCTAACTCCTTTTTAAATGAAAATAGTGCCTCATATTGCTTGATCTAGACTGGAAGTTTGTTCTGGAGAGGGAGTAGTCATGTAATGAATCTGTCTCTCTGCTGTGATTTGTATATTTGCTGAAGCAGGTTTAAATATCTTGACCTACTTTCACTGCACTATTTGATTTGTGGTGATATAAAAGGTCTTTAATGGCAAAATCCCTGATTGCCTAAAAACCAAAGCACAGATCAACCCTAAGGAGTCTATAGTAAAATGAACACAGTGGACAGAGCTTTCAACCTCTCCTAGTAGCTCATATCTTTTAGGCCCTCGATCTTGGGAGGGTGTATCCAACTGCCTAAGATGCATCCCAAAGGTGGCATTGTATTCTATGATGAGCCTGATCAGTGTGGAATATACAGGGGTAACGACTTCTATGGATCTAAAGTAGATACCTTTTGCATACAGGTATGCTAGACCTCTATATAAACATAATGATTAAAGGAGATAGTATTATCTATCTATGTTCAAAGGCCTCTCACAACATCTTTATTTGGAGTGGGGATCTATTCTATAAGCTAAGAAGACCAATTCTTTACCAAATGCAGCAACACTGCACTTTTAGCATTTAGTTTTAGCCCATTTCATGATCCAGTTATTAACATGTGTAAGTCCATGATGCAGCTTCAGAAAGGTTCTGAGGATATCACCTAGTTTACTGTCATTTACAAACTGGGTTAAGCAGAGATCCTGGATTTTCATATGGAAATCACAGAAGTATATGCCAAATAGTTAAAAACCAAGTACGGATCCCAGGGGGACACCACTGGTTATCTTCATGATCTCTGACGATGCACCTGCTACCCTCACTGCTATCCACCTAACTTTATAGTGCTTAGTTTGAAGCACAGTTAGCCTGTTAATTATATTAATCAGAAGCTTTGCCAAGGTCAAGATAGGCTGTTTGGACAGCATGGCCTCTGTCCACAGCTTATGTTACTCTCTCAAAGAAGTTTATCAGATTCATTAGACAGGCTCTATCTTTAACAAAGCCAAACTATTGGTGGTAAGGTATTATAAGGATTTTAATAACATAATTTATCAGTCAGTTGTAAGCTGTTCCTTGGACCTGCAGATGAGGCTTCTCAGGCTATTGGGGCTATATTTTCCAGAGCAGATGGTGGGGCTGCCCTTGTAAAGTGACATCACAGCTGTTGTGTGCTTTAACTTAGAGACAAAGCCAGTGGCTAAGCTCAGGTTGAATATCTGTAGGAGTGAGCCCACCAGTGCATGTTTAGTATGGTTCAGCAGGCAGCCTAGTATTTTATCAGGTCCCAAGGAGCATGTACTTTGAAAAAAGTACCTTTAGCAAGTAAAAAAGTACCTTTCGTAACTATTATTTTATAATGATGGAGGTAGAGATCCTTTGGAATATGTGGGTTTTCTATAGTTGTCTCAAGGGAAAAGTTTGTACTGAATTTGTTAGCTAATACATTTTCAGAATCTACTGAATGCACATAAGTGGTGTCATTTAGAATAAGTTTGGAGCAATGTTGGATATACTGCAATACTGTTTATAACATAGCTGCTACCTTTCTTTTACATTAATTTCTTGGTATAAGTAAAGAAGCATTTGTAAGTATACTTAGCTTCTGTTGATACTCTAAGCTCATAGGATGCCTTAGTTTTCCTGAGGAGTATTTTTCAATAACTTCAATAATTTTTTGGTTGTTGAACTTTATTTGTGGGTCATAAGCTTTGCAGTATATTCTATGAAACATTTTTCCTTTTATTATATTGTTTATTTATGCATGCATAGGTAGATGAGGGCAGCTGCCCCAGGTGAAAGCTGTTAAGAGCCATTATTTGCCTTGCAGAAGAGGTGTTAGCCCTTCCCTGCAATACCATGAGGCAATCAGTTTGTTAGGCAGCTGCCTGGCATTGTGTGACTGGAGTACTGGTATTCATTTACACCGCCACATTTGGAATAGCAGTTGCCTAAATGATTCGCTTGTAGTGTGTGTGTGTGTGTGTGTGTGTGTGTGTGTGTGTGTGTGTGTGTGTGTGTGTGTGTGTGTGTGCTATGAACTATATGAACTAAAGCAGGAAACCAGTGTAGATCTTAGCTACAGTTTTTTAAAGCTAATTCAGACATTGAAAGAGTTATTATTACTAATATTACTTACTAGAACAACATTTTTATTAACTCTGAAAGAGTTTTTTGTCCTCAGCTTCAAGTTGAGGGGATTGGCACCAACAATAAATCTAGGACAGTTATGGCTTCACTCATTGGCTGTGTCTAACAGAAACTAAGTTCTTAGCACTATTTTACAGATACCTAGGATCCACACCCCCTCCCCTTTGAATAGGTTCTGTCTTACAGATGTCTAGACTCCTGCCACACATTTTCTGACTTTTATTCTTGCACATACTTAGGGTATCACCATACATATTTTGCCTTAACAGATACTTAGGTATAAAATACGCATTCTGTCATACAGATACCTAGACTCCTACCATGTAGGTTCAATCTTACAAGTACCTAAGCTTTGACCACACAGGTTCTGTTTTACAGACACTTAGGTGCCCACTACAAAATCGTTGTTTTACAAACACCTAGCTGCTCACAATATAAGTTCTGTTTAAGAGATATGTAGGTTCTCAACATACATGCTCTGTCTTATAGATACCTAGGCCCCCATTAGACAGGTTTAATCTTAAAGATAGTTAGGTCCCACCACACAGGTTCTGCCTTACAAAAACATAGGCCCCTCCACACAGGTCCTGTTGTACATACAACTAGTCCCCCACCACAGTTCTGTCTTACAGATACCTCGTCCCCCTACCATGATTCTGTCATACAAATACATAGTCTCACTGGGTCTATATTATCATATCGCATGCTCAGAAGAGTGAACGACAGATAATCGACCCCATGTAAGCGAAAGCTTACAACGTCGAAACTTCAGAACAGCGATTATTTTCCAATGGAAAACAATCACTGTTCCGCAAAAAAAAAAAAACAGTAAAACATTACTTAATGTGGGGGGGGGGGTGGCTTTGCCTCCCAAACCCCTCGATGTGGGGGGCTGTGCCTCCTACACCCCCCTACTTAAATATACCAACTCTGAGATCATACTACAGTACCGAAAAGGCAAAGTAGCGAAAGCGGCCAAACAAATTCTTTCCCAGGAAAGAATTCGCTAAACAGCTGCTTCACTATTTTACTGTTTGACAAAGATGCATTTGACAACCTGCATCTGTGACAGCATAATAGGGAACCAGTCTCCCCACCACAGTTCTCTCATACAGATACCTAGTCCTCCCACTACAGTCCTGTCTTACAGATACCTACCCCCCCAACCACAGTCCTGTCTTACAGATACCTAGTCCCACCCAGAGTTCTGTCGTACAGATACCTAGTATACACCACCACATTTCTTTCTTACAGATATCTAGTCCTCTACCACAATTTTGTCTTACAGATACACACTCCCCCCGACCAAAATCCTGTCTTACAGATACCTAGTACCAAAACATGGTTCTCTTTTACTGATACCTCACCCACCTCACCACAGTTCTGTTGTACAGATACCTCGTCCCCCCACCACATTTCTATCTCACAGATACCTTGTCCCTTCCACAGTTCTGTCATACAGATACCTAGTCCTCCCACCACAGTTCTGTCATACAGATATCTCATCCCCCACCACAGTTCTGTCTTACAGATACCTCATCCTTCCACCACAGTTCTGTCGTACAGATACCTCATCCGTCTACCACACTTCTGACTCACAGATACCTAGTCCCTTCCTCAGTTCTGCTGTACAGATACCTCATCCCTCCACCACAGTTCAGTCTCACAGATACCTAGTCCCCCCACCACAGTTCTGTCTTATACCTACACCCCCATCAGACAGGTTCTGTCTTATGAGGTCCTCATCAGACAGTTACTGTTGGACAGATACTAGCCCCCATCAGACAGGTTCTGTCTTACAGTACCTAGACTCCCATCAAACAGGTTCTGTTTGACAGATACCTAGCCCCCATCAGACAGATTCTATCTTACAGATACATAGGACCCCTTTAGACAGGTTCTGTTTTACAGATACCTAGCCCCCATCAGACAGGCTCTATCTTACAGATACCTAGTCCCCATCAGACAGGTTCTTTCATGTAGGTACATAGGACTCATCAGACTGGTTCTGTCATGCAGATACCTAGTCATTCCTTCTCCTTCCCCAAGCATGAAGATTTGCTTACAAGCAGCATTGTAACAAAAGTCAAACTTGTCTGTTGGACCTCAGACCATCTAAGACCCGAAGGACATAGCACAAGATAATCTGTCATTTAACACTTCTCTAGAATACACCAATGTGCATACACATCTCTAGAATACACCAATGTGCATACACATCTCAAGAATACACCAATGTGCATACACATCTCTAGAATACACCAATGTGCATACACATCTCTAGAATACACCAATGTGCATACACATCTCTAGAATACACCGATGTGCATTATGTTTACTGAAATACTTGTCATAACAAAGGTCCTAATTTTCGTTTTGCTGCTAAAGTGTGCTCATAACTTCTGTCCACCTCCTACTAGAAACCTAGATCATTCAATTTACTAATACTCTCTTATATCACAATAAATTGGGACACTTAGTAATATAATAATATATACTGTACACAACTGAAGAAAATGCACTTTTCTATGCTATCTTGCAGAGTCTAGAACTCACATCTTGCTATCCTAAGAAATAGTTCCATATGCTCTCTTTTCAGGCATTCTCTTTTCTCCTATCTCACTTACTCCAGTAACAGCAAATGCTCCTTTATTGTCTAGTCTGTCCTTACTACTCTAGGTAATTAACCATCTTAACCCAGTTCTGTTAGGTGAGTCGCACTTTGCAAACTACTCCTTCTCTATTGTTCTAAATAAATCATTTGTTTCATAGTATGTCATGTGACTAGTTTCATGTAGTCATTCTATCATATAATTATGTTAATTAATGCTTTACATTAATTTCATAGCTAAAAGAGATAATACGCCCATCTAATCTTCACTTTTAAGTGCATTCAAGGCTCAGCATTCCCTCCTTTCCTAACTTGTCTCTCACCTCTTTTCTGCCTGTCCCATGTCTTCTACTGGCGATTACCTCTCTATCACCTGTTCTGGTAGACCACTCCATGGATCCAGAAAAGAAGTGCTTTTGCACAGTCAAACAAGCAGTTGGCTCAAACAATATGATGTGTGGCCACTACCCACCACTTGGGGGCTCCTTGTTCAGGGCACCCCCTTTGCATCTCTCTGATATGATGGGGTACACCCAGTTCAAATTCCACTATCTCTTCTGTCCTCAAATGTGAAAAGCTTTAACAGTGTTATTATTTTATCATGCCCCTTCCCCTCCAGTCCATACACTGCTCTAAATTCTTCAAGATTCCATCTGGACTTTTTCTTCCAGCAGCCTGTTATCTATCCCTCTCTCTTTGTTTGGTCTCCAGAACTGCACCAAGTACTGAAGGAATGGCCTGGCTAGTTTCTAGTCAGTGGCCGCATTATGACTTTGCTTCTTAAATCTTTCCTCTTGAAGATGCACTACACTACAGTTTTTAGGCAGCTATTTATTTTTATTTTATTTACTTATTTATTTTACATTTGTTAACCGGGATAGTCCAACTGGACAGAGGTCCATTTACAGTGGAGGCCCGGGGAGTAAAGCTCTACAGTTTAGTAACAATACTTAAAATCTGAAGAATAAAAACAAGCAAACATTCATTCATATATCAATGAAAACATTAAAAATACAGTAGACCTGAGAAGTATATTTACAAATTCCCTAGTGTTATATGTTAACAGGCAGCAGATATTCAAGATGATGTAATGCTAAGAGTTAGGTAAAGAATAGAGGGGGAATCTAGTGGTAAATTATGTGATACATGGACATATTCAGTTTTTAGTAAGATGAAGTTTGAGTAAGTGTTTGAAAGTCTGAGGGTGATTCTTGCTTTGTCTGTAAGGCATTTTTTATGTCCATAAAGAGTTCCCATTTTTTTGTGTACCTTTTTTATAGTTTGGGCTATGTGGACATCAAAGTAAAGTTTGTTATCTATTTCCACCCCGAGGAGTTTAGTATAGGGAACTGTTTTTTTACTGATCAGATTAGGGAAGGGAACTGATTTTTCACTTGATCAGGAAGGACGAATCGGGAGCCTAATACTTATGAGAAGTCAAGGAGGGTGTAGTGCTTTAGTTAGTTAGTGTTTCCTTATAAGAGCTGAGCAAGTGCAGGGCTTTAGAAAGAGAATAGAGTGATTACTTTGAGAGTTTGAACAGTTCTAAGGGAAAAAGTGAAGAGCAGACTTTGTGGAGCCTGGAATAGTTTAAACCTGTTTAGGCGGCGCTGCCCGACACTGCTCAGTGCGCAAAACCGCACAAAAAGAGAGTTGTAGGGTTTTAAGAGAGAGAGAGATCAAGGAGTTTAGAATTGACCCAAAATGGCCAATAAAACTACAGCTTCTAGGTAGTAACCACTCCTCCAGGGACAGGCAGGCTGTTCAGAGTTAACCCCTCCCACTGGTGAACAAAGAGACTTCCCTTTAGCCCAAGCAAGCACTGGCCTTCTAGAAACTTCCAAACAGTTCAGAACAGCAAATCTGTAAGTGAACTTTCTTAACTTTCAGAAAGTGGGAAAAAAGCAAGATTTTTTTTTTCTTTTTGTTGTTGTTTAAAGGTAGCAGAGATACACAAGCAGCAAAATAATCACAACAGTGCAATAAATGATCCCACACTTGAGTGCTAGGCCAAAATCAGGTAAAATGCAGTTTTTAGAGAAAAAAACGATTTTAAATTAAGTGCAACACAGGAAATGCAGTAAACAGGCTAGATGTGTTCCAAGTACTGTTACTGTTACAGATATAAACTTGCATAACGGTACAAAATATACCAAACCTACAGACATAGCCAACATCCTGGCAGACAGATTCAGTGCAAACTTCTCCCCCCCTTCCCCCCCAAAGGAGCAAATGCCTATCCCAACTGAATGTAACCTCCCTGACATCACAGATGCACAGGTGAAAGCTGCCCTCTCCAAAGCAAAACACACAGCATCTATGGGACCGGACGGTGTCCCAGGCTGTGTCTTACATGAGCTCCAAGAAGAACTGAACCCTCACATTAAGTCACTGTTCAAACTAAGCCTTACTACAGGATATGTACCCAAAGAATGGCACACAGCTACAGTGGTCCCACTCCACAAAAGTGGTGCCACAACGGACCCCAGAAACTATCGCCCCATAAGCCTGACTAGTCTGGTCTGTAAAGCTATGGAGTGTATTATCATGGAACTCATAAACAAAGAGATTGGGAGCCTCCAGACACTGGACCCTACCCAATTCAGCTTTTTAAGGGCAGATCTTGCCTCTTAAACCTAGTTGATTTCTTTGAAACAGTTACCAAAGCCATAGATGAGGGCAAGGTAGTCCACACAGCCTACCTGGACCTCGCAAAAGCCTTCGACACAATACCCCACTCAGGCATCATAAATAAGCTTACCAGCTTAAATATCAACCCCTATATCACAAGATGGGTTGCAAGCTGGCTCAGAGATAGAACCCACATGGTCAGAATCGCAGGTGCCATGTGCGAATCCAAACCAGTTACAAATGGCATCCTACAGGGCTCAGTTCTGGGACCTCTCTTGTTCGGTATATACTTCTCTGAGGTTCAGGCTAACACGGGGGGATTACAGCTGACAAAGTTCATAGATGACTGCAAACTGGGGGCCATAATTGAATCTCCAGCTGACACAAGCATCCCCCAAAAGGGTCTCACAGAGACAGATGCTTGGTGCCAGAGCCACGGCCTCAAGCTAAATGCTAAAAAGTGCATAGTCATCCCCTTTTGGAAAAACAAGGTGCCCACAAATTACCACATAGGTGGTAATCCATTAAGTACGGAAGAAGTAATTAGATATTTGGGGACCAACGTAGATAGTAATCTCTCCTTTGATAATCACGTTGCCAAAGTGGTTAGAAATACCTTCTATATAGCCCACCTTATCACGAAAGGGTTCGCATCTAGATCAAGAGAGGTCATTGTGCCCCTCTACTCGTCACTCATTAGGCCCATAATTGAATACAATGTCCCTTTTGGGATGTACCTTACCCGACACCTGCAGCAACTGGAGAGACCCCAAATGTACCTCACCAAGAGGATCATGAGCTACAAACAGATGTTCTATGCAGCTCGACTAAAGAAACTCCAGCTCTACTCAGTTGCTTACCGCCTACTCAGAGGCGATCTATGCCTGACATACAAAGCCATGTCAAACCCAGAATTAATGGACATGCTCCACCTCAAAAAATCCAAGTCCCTTAGAGCTACACGCTCCAGGGACCTAAACCTCAGCACAAAAATAAATAAGACATGCTGGAGGGACAGATTCATTTCCCAGAGGCTCCCCCACTCTGGAATAGAATCCCAATTTATGTTAGACATAGCCCCTCGCTGACCCTCTTCAAGCGAAATCTGGACACATGGATGGGAAATCGCAAATTCACCCCTGGGATCTCTTCTGTGTCCCTGCTAGACTGAGGCACAGTAAACTAATCTTAAAAGGGTACCTTCTGTGACCTACTTTACAGAGGCACAGTAGGCTAATCTAATAGGGAGGCGGAAGCCAAATACACTCTGGCTAGGCTTATAAATGCCCTAGGGCAGATAGCCTAGTATCTACCTATGAACCTATGAACCTATGACTAGTTGGAGATATGACAGTGCCATTGATAGAGTTGATGGTGAAAGAGAGGAGGGTGGGTTTGGATTTATTAGGAGAGAACAGAAGTAGCTTGGTCTTGTTTGGGTTGAGAATAGGCTGGATATTTGTCATCTATTTTTCTGTGTCAGTAAAGGATTCTTGGGCGAGCTTTTGTTAGGTGGTAAGGCATGGGGATGCACAGATAATTGTTGAGTCATCGGCATATTGTATATGTGAGGCCTCCTGGGTAGCAGTAGCAAGGTTGTTTGTGAAGACAGAGAAAAGAAGTGGACCCAGGACTGAGCCCTGTGGAACACCTATGGTTGTTGGAAGTTGGGGTGATAGAACTCCTTGCCATAGAACTGACTGTTGTCTGTTGGAGAGGTAGTTTGTGAACCAGTCAATAGTGGCAGGAGCAAAGGATAGGGCGGCTAGAGAATGTAAGAGCATTTGGTGTGAGACCGTATTGAATGCTTTTGATAGGTCTAAGAATATGGTGGAAACAAAGTTGTTTTTGTTTCTGTACTGGTTGACTTGGTATGTAAAAGAGAGGACGGGCAGTGGTTGTACTACGGTGAGGATGGAAACTATGTTGTGTGGGGGAGAGAACGTTGTGTGTAATAAGGAACTGCATGATTTGTGTGTGAATACATTTCTCAAGAAGTTTAGAAAGAGGCGATAGAATGGCTGTTCCCACTGCCACATCACTCTTCTCCTGTTGTAAAGTGTCTTCACCTTTGCTTCCATCTTCACTGATATCTTTTCCATATTTGCTTTTTTCTGACCATGCTACCTTTTTTTTTTTTTTTTTTTTTTCTGTAGCCTTTTTAGCCCCTTATTCAAACTCACTTTCAGCTTGCTCTTTTACTACTACCCTCTCTTTTGTTGCCTTTCTGTCTCCTTACAATGTGTCATCTTTACCTCTTTGTCTGCTCACTTCCACCTCTTTTATGTCTTGTCTTTTGCCCAAATATCCCCATCTTCCTGCTTACCCTCATTAGCCTTCATCTTTTTGCTTTTTTGTTACTTCATCAGACCCTTGTTCATAGTTTGGGTACTCCATCACTGATCTACTCCCATAGCTTATTAACTTCCTCAGTTTGACCTCAGTCCTCTAACTTCCCTAAAATCATCTACCTTCATCTTTCCCTTTGTGTTCTTAGCCTTTTCCCTACGCTAAAATACAGAGAGACATAATCACTGTGGTTAATGATGCTTTCACATGGACATCTGTCACCTTTTCAACCTTAACTGGCATATTCAAAATTCTATCTATTCTAGTACATCTGTGCAGTAGTTGACCGTTGATGCCTCACGGCCCAAACTTTTTAGTCAGCTCAGCTCTCTCCACCCAATAACTCAGTCTGTTCTGAAAATATTTAGGCCCCCCTCTTGAAATGTTGGCACTTGAAATGCCAAGTGCCAACAAGATGAAAAAAAATACCAAAAACTCAGGAAAAGAGTGAATCTTAAAGATCACTCTTCTCTTTTAAAACTTCTTTTTTGCAAAGAGCAAGCCCACCTACACCCCCTGATGTGAGGGGACAAGACCCCCACACCCATCAAATTTATATATACCAACTCTGAGATTGCTATACCTTGGAGAAAAGGGAATATCCCCAGAAATGTACATCTTGGACTCTGTATATGTAAGTCCACTTTTCATCCATTTAGTTTCCATGTTTCTTTCTTGCTCAGCAAGTTCAGACATTTCAAATGGTTGCCAATATTTAGATCTCCCACGTTTATCACTTTCTTCCTCTTAACCTCACTTGATGTGTCTTTGGGGTTAGTATACCTGTGTCACTCCACCAGCATTCCCCCTTTCTTCTACCTTAACCACCAGGTACTTACCCTAGGTTCTCATCCTCTCCGAACTCATGTTTGCTGCCCTCCTTTATGTATAGCACTACTCTACTGTTTACTTTGATCCTACGTTTTTGTAGCTATTGCTTTTGTCAGTGTAATAGCTGAAAAGGGTCCTTAGCCTGGACTGTCAATCTCAGCAATAAAAGAATATAGATAAGTTAATTGTTCAACTACCTAAAGAGCTCATCATTATGCCAAAAGCAGAGCTCAATCCAGCACTAAGCAAGCTAGGCAGCTGCCTATGGTCCAGTGGCTTGGAGGGGTGGTGCTGACTCAGGGGCTGCCAAAACATGAAATTTTGATTTAAAAAACAATCTTGCATTTCTTCCTTAAGGAAGCACTGTCTCCATATTACTACATCTGTGGTCTGTGTTTGCATGCAGGGTAACTCACAAGACTGATTTCTCAAATGCATGTTGGAGTTGAAAATGCTGCTTTCCTTTAAGATTTGCACAATGCATTGGAGCATTACATCTGGTTGGAGTTGCTGCCATCTGTTTTAAAATGTTTGAACCAGAGAGCTGCTGCTTTGCAACATGTATGAGCATTTCCAGAGCAGCAGGTACAAATTGTGTGTGTGTGTGTGTGTGTGTGTGTGTGTGTGTGTGTGTGTGTGTGTGTGTGTGTGTGTGTATGTGCATAAAATGCCCTACTTATTTATGGTAGGGTAATTAATTAGCTTACTCAGGCTCAAACCCTGTAGCTTGGCTATAGGAAACAAGTCTAAATCCTCCACACCATCTACCAGACTGTAAACCTACTCATCAGAGTTGATTGAAGTGTTCTGAAATAGGTCCTTTTTGTCATTTATTGGTTCATACATTTTGTTTCACTGTTTAATGGAAAAAACATTAAAAAACTACAAAATGCATTTTCAAGGAATGTGAGCTTCAATGCATTTTCAAGAAGTGTTGAGTTTCAGTGCATTTTCATAGAATATGAGCTTCAAGGTAAGATAAGTTTACTGTTGCTCATGCTAAATCTGTTTTTAATGTGCAACTGTTTTGCTTAGCAAATGGCTGTCGGTGTTTATGCTATAACATTCAAAAGCAGTGTTTGTAGCACAACAGATAGTATACTTGCATTTAGTGCAGAAGTCTGTAGATTTTACTGCCACACCCTGCACATGGATTGCTAATACTGCAATGCACTGTGGGAGCTGGGGAGTGCTGCACTCCCCAGTGTGTCATCCTTTGGATGAGATATCAAACTGACATTCCATCTTTCTGCATTAATGGCAGATGCTAAAAGATCTTGTATATCCACCTATGGAAAAAAGTAAGGGGAAGTTCCCCAAGCAGTACCAATATTGCCAAGCTTCTCCTCTGAAAAGACACTGCTGGTCTGGTTGGACTAACTTGGTCAACAAAGGCTATTTAAATTAAAAGTTTTAAAGTAAACCCATATGTCTGGCATCATTTCAAAAATAAAGAAAAAATATTATGTATGTTGACAGTTTTGAGCTGTGGTTATGGTTAATGGGAGAGAAGAATAATGGTACAACAGAATGGCTTGGGGGAGCTGGTCCATTACCCTGCCTAGGGTGTCATCTCACCATTATCCAGCTTTGGCCCTAAGCACAAAATCACCTGATTCTATATACACCTGGTTTAATAATGTAGTTCCTTACATAAACAACATAAGAATAATCTCCCTGAAAACAGTTTCCTCTGTGTGTCTCTCAGTGACATACACCCTTAATGTTCTTCCTTTACATAGTGTATCTAAATCCTTTTCAAATACTACATTATTCTCAACAATAACATGATTTTGCTTTGAAATTATCTACATCATAGGTCTATTACTTCTCTGTGTTACTCTGTTATTTAATGTTTATATAAATAAAGTACCCTGTCAGGGTATTGAACCACCTCAGTATTTTAAAGATGGTTGTTCCTAAGTTTAAAATATATTTTTTTTTACTTTTTACTATAAAACCAAGGAGCTCAATAAAATCTGAGCACTTTTCATCCACACAAATAGACTCCGCAGATCATAGACAAATACAAAAGAGAGCAGAGAAGGTACAGCGCTATTAGTTTGGGGAAAATATGCTTCCACTGACATTTCAAATGCTAAAACAAACAATTTGAACTTCAGACTAATTTGAACAAAAAGTTATTCTTCTGATGATCCTCATGTTGTACTTTCAAATGGAAATGAAAACAGTAAAATAAAATATTTTCAACTGGGAGAGCAACAGATGGGTCTAGGAGAGTGTTTATGGTTGTAAAGGTATGTAAATCTTGACAAACCTGTACTTATGCTGGATTTTTTATTAATACCTTCTCAGATGTAAACATTTAATTAAGCACGTTTATTAGTGTTGATCCTGTAATATATGCACAATAAGGACCACATGATTTGTTTAACAACCTCCAGGGACACAAAAGCAGATGTCTGAATGCACAGCAAAAAGCCCTGAGGCTTAAATGTAACTGTTGTTTCACTTCTACCTTCTGAAGTTTGTGAGATACACATCATCTTTTAAAGCCATTTGTTTGGATTAGTGTCATACCAGTTTACGGGATTTACAAAACCCACTTTCCTTTCATGTTGTATCTTTCCTGATGCCACATGGTCTAGGTAAGCCATGTTTAACACAGCGATACTTGACGCCTTGCTGAGCTGGAACTGCATGTCTTAGACTGTATAATCATAGGGACACTAGCAAAAGTGAAGCATTGCTTTCCAGTCACTTGTAATGCACATTATACAGTATATTGTAGCATGGATGACTGAACTGCAGCCATCTTCTCTTTGTTTCAAGTTCACTCTTGTATGGTGGTCATGCATGCCACTTTATGTTTATAAAAAGAATGTCTAGCTTTTGAAAGGCTCCTTACAGAACAAATCATATAAGGCACATCTTGGTAATTTGAACACTATTTATGTAGAACGGCCACTTTTGCTGTGTCCTGAGGCTTTCAGCACCGATATTTTTCTGCTTGTTTTGCATAAAATATTGCAGACTTTCGAAAGCACTAAAACATACATATTATTTCACACAGTAGTGTTGACTGTGGACTTTCTGATGTTGCTGCTGTGTATCAGATGCTTTCATCCATAGTGTGTGTTTTCTGTTGTAAAGAAATGATTTCCAGTCATAATTTCAATGGGAAAGATGTCAATGGTAACAGCACAGTTATACTCTGTACCAGTAAATCCTCAAAGTAATATAATTTGGTTTATTACATCCCACTTGTCTTAATTCCCTGTAATAAAGTGCAAACTGACTGGATAATTCATTATATCGCCAAATACTTTTAGGTGTTTTATGTGTTTTCCAGCCTAATGTCTTCCTTTCTGTTTCTGATATAAATCCTAACTCCTCACCTTAATGAACATCTGAGTCTGCTTTTGATGTGTTTCTAAGGAGCTATAGACTACACGTGTTTGGTGCAACTATTTTATTTATTCAGTTTCATAACAGGGTTTGTCCAAACAGGGAATACCCTTCTATAGAACAATCCCAGGGAGGAAAATTCCATGTAAAAAAGCAATAATGAGATGCATAATAGTACTGAATGAAAAAATGGGATTCATTGAAATAAAACACATGGGAAGGATGTTGTTATGACCTAACCAGAGGAAACAGTAGCTAGCTAACATGCAGACACACAGAACATTGGTCTTGCCAGACCAGGAATATGTGAGTTTGCAGGAGGAATGGCTATATTTGTCTCATGTAATTCTGACTGAAGGAAGAGAGTTTAACACTGATTCAAAAGAAAAGGCTGTTTACCATTCATTTATGAGTGGAAGGATTCTCATTCCTGACTTCAAGTTACTCTGTTAATCTAGGGAGTGGTAAACAATCCCTTTTGCTGTGTGTAGTCGAAAAAAAAAAACTCAACAAAGTTAGAGAGGGGAATGCTATTAAGTACAATAAGCATTTTTATATGCTCCTTGTTGGGATGCCTTATAAGATCCAGTATATGTACAGACAAGCCAGCATCATGTGTGAGTTTCTGCAGTGCCATGCTTCAGTGCTGCCTAGGGTGGAAGCCAGGGTTGGACTCGGTGGGTTTGTGGCACTCAGTGTATACTGGTGGCAGTGGAGGTAAGGGTAAGCCAGCCACTAAAAAGGTCAGCTAGGATGCTGCAGAGGAGGCTACATGTCTAACTGTTTTCTGAAGTCTGGTTTTCAGTGCCTAAATGGTAAGGCTTATCTTAAAGTATATTTCCCCCCAGGGGTGTGGCACTTCTGCTTGGCTGAGATGTCACTTTTAAGGAAGTAGCTACTACACAGGGGTGTGTCTGCCCAATGACTGGCCAGTGAGGTTGAGAGGTATGGCAATATATAGGGAAAATCTTACTTGAGGACTGCATGTGATTGTGGCAATTAATTGTGACAATTAGTATTGATCAGTGAGGTTTGCTTGTAGGGCTGCAGTACTAGAAGTTGACCATTATTGTCACCTTGAGTGACATAGGTTTGGAATGGTGGGGTGAAGACAGGGGAGCTGCAGTCTTTACTGGTGGGTTGGACATTCAGACAAATCAGACAAAGCAGAAATGAATACTGTGGTAGTATAAGATAATGAGACTCAGTGTAGGCCAATGCAGACTAACTGCAGCCTTATGAGACAATATGACTCTAACTCAAGGCAGACAATCACACTGCAGTCCTCTGCCATGTAGGCCTATCAGGAAACTATACTTATCAGGCAATGGGGAATGACTGGAAGGGGGATTCCTACCAGTTTTTTCGAGAAGGGTTCCAATTCTAAAGACTTCTGGAAATTATACCCACTAGGAAACACAGAATGAAGGAGTGGTGAAGTAAGCTAGCCAGGGGAAAAATCAGTCCAATCAAGCTTGAAAAGATGGTTAAGCTGAAAGTGAAAGAAACCAGTCATTATTTAGTTGAGGGTAGAGACTCAAAGTAATTGAGATCCCCATGACCAGAGAATGCCACAAGTCAGATATGGTGGATGTTGAAGAGTGCTGAAGGAGTCCAGAAAGACATGAGAATGGAGGTTTTACTCCCGCCCTTCTTAACAATATAATGTTCTTTGTAACCCAAAAAAGGATTGTGATATAAAAGGAAAATTATTCAGTGAGTGACTGCCAGCCCATTGGAAATCTAGCATAACAGCTGTGCTTGGAACATTGAATCGACTGAAGCTCTAGATTTGGCAGCCAGTGATGTGCTGGACTGATGCCTTGAGCACAAGTTAAAGGGATTTGCAGAGACCAATGGTGTCTCAATGCTAAGGCTTCATCTAACCAATCAAAGCAGAGGATTTGGAGTCTGAAAACCCCCAGAGGTTCTCCAGCATCCGTTCACTGACAGTAAAGTTGTTGGCAAATTATGTGGCTACAAGGACTCAGGTAGCAGTTGCAATGGAAACCAAACAACAAAAATTAACTCATGCATCCAAACATCCAGAATAACAGCTTGGGTAACACTCTGAGTAGCCACATCCAATCAAAGACTAAAAACTGTGGGATCCTCCTTGGACTACTGGGTGTACTTGGGTTTGAGAGTACAACACTGAGATAATTAATAAGACAAATGGACAAAAGTTAAAAACCTTCAAGTGATACTGAGGATTCATTTGTTTTGTTTAGCTGGTAACTATCCACTGCTGTCCAGTGTGGTTGAGAGAAATAAAATATGGACAGGGTTTAGAGATGAGAAGATGCATGGTAGAAAGATGAAGAACTTATTTCAAACATTACCATTTCAAGGACACCATGAGGCAAACTATTTCTTGTAAGTATTAAAGACCCATAGTATGTCCAAAATGCTTTAGGGGATATCAAGGATAACTGTACTAAATGCTGAAGATACAACAAGAAGGACCAAAACTGAGTAACAACTCTGATTTCTTACTACTATTAGTAGATCACTTATCGCCATAGTGAGTGAAGTTGTCTAGTTTTAATCCATGCAAAAGTCAGACTGTAAGGACCATACACCTGTGTTGCTTTGAAATGGAATCATATTTTTTATGCAAACCTTCTCATTAAATTTACTGACAAAAAAGTGGTTATCTAGATATCTGATGTAGCCAGTTTCAAGATTACTGTTACTACTGACCTCTCCAGGGAGAATAGAAGGGCCATAAGGCTCAAAAAGAAAAAAATGATCTGATGAAATGCTTAGACATATTGTATAAAAGTAAGCAATAACCATATTAGGACATATTTATGGAAAGAGTTCATATTAATCAAGTAACTAAAATTCAAATGACTGCCAAAGGGCAGTCTCTCAATGAGT
Source organism: Protopterus annectens (assembly GCF_019279795.1). Taxonomy (NCBI): domain Eukaryota; kingdom Metazoa; phylum Chordata; order Ceratodontiformes; family Protopteridae; genus Protopterus; species Protopterus annectens. Next base: position 148,386,590 of record NC_056728.1, on the reverse strand, counting down.
ATTGCAAATATTCTCTGTGCTTATTACGGTAGCCCCATGAGCATTTTCTGCTAGTTTTGTGGGCTTATCGTGTTAGTTTTGCATCCTCCTCATGGTAATCTTGTGTGCTTCTAGTGGTAGATCGCTGGATTATTGTGATAGTTTTATCTTTTCATGGTAGTTATGTGTGCTTATTGTGGTCGTTCTATGACCTTTTTGTGGTAATTTCTGAGCATATCATCATACGTGAAACAGACCCAGAAATGCACGTTTACCTACAGAAAATTGAGCAGCCAGTTTATATTACTCTGATGAAAAAGCACTATGAGTTACCTGAAAGACTAGATTTCCTGTGAGATACATGCAAGAATATGAGTGCTTGAGATGTGGTCGAGGAGATCACTATAGACAAGTCTTCAGCCTCTTTCACAAGTATCTTGTGCCATTTAGGATTACACCACAGCTTACACAGAGGAAGACAAACAGAATCTACATGACCTAGAGTAAGCAGATTCAGGGTGGCTTTCAGAGCCAAGTTGCAGACTTTAAGAATCTTATCTGGATCACTTGCACTAGGCACTGAGATGGACCCATACCACCAGGAGTGAACTGAGTAACTGTTCCAGCATTTGGGTATTTTAATTTTGTAAGTTCAAGATTAATGAGGTGTAACTGAAACACATTAATTGCCAAACACACCAGGTGGTCATCCAACCATGATACTTATTCCATCCACAAGCCAGCGGTTGTTACATTTAATTGGAATAATAAGTCATTGTGTTCCTTAAATGGCAAGTCACCGGTTGTAACTACACAAGGGAAGCTAAAGCCATTCATAATGCAAAGAATTTCACAAGCTAGGGCAATGGTTTATTTACTGACTCAGGTGTTGAAATCATTTTGAACTAACGAGACAGGGAAGCCTTGCACTGGACCAAAGAAGAAGTCCATAAACTCATGGAGAAATATTCTCTCACAACCAAATTGGACCATAGTTAAGGAGGTATTCACATCATGTTCTTTAGTCAGGACATATTCAAACCAGCAGATGATCCCACATTGTAAATAGGTCAAAGGCAATGATGAAATCAAATTGCTGCTCCCATCCAATCTTGTCCCTTCTGAGGTGCTGATTCAAAGAAAATTCTGAGGCACTTCAGCTGCCATTACAAAGAATTGATGTCTGCATCAGTAATCCATATGCATACGGGTATATTCCACAGTCCTTATCTCCTGTGAGGTTCCTTTTACATCTTGTTGCAAGACATGTATGACAGAAGCTAATCACAGACAGGAAGTTGAGGGTAGGTATTGGGTTCCCCTAGTAATCTATATTTATCCACTCAAGCCAGTATTCACCTTATATTTGTCATGAGTTCTAAAATATAGCTAATGTTTTTTCATTCTAAAGAGTTCATGGAATCACATCATAATGATTACTTCACCAATTTAAGTGCACAGAAGTACTTATTTATTTAATGGGGTAGTGCACTGGTTTAGGCTCAACACAAGATCGATATAAAATATTTTCGAACAAAAAAGGCAGACGTACGCAATAACAGAGCAGTTCAAATTAGATGGATAGAAAAACTGTATCTGCATTCTTGTAAACAAGCAGAACGTAATGTACAATTCTATTACATTAGTTCCTTAAGTGGGTCATCCTTCAATAATTCTGTGAGAGGAGCAGACAAGAGGAAAGGAGGCAGGGACAGTGTGTTAGGTGATATGTCTTGTGCTGAAGCAGGAACAGGAGTATTTGGCATGAAGGAGTAGGTGATTTTTGAATTCCATTCTGAATTTGGAGCAAATGTTGATTTCCTTTAGGTTGATAGTGAGATCTTACCAAAGAATAAGGGATGAGAGAAGAATACATGTGCAGTGGATTTTGGTTCTAGGGGTAATGAGGGATGTGTGGCTTGTGAGTAGGGTCTCAGGTTGTATAGAAGTACAGATATTTACCTGTATTAACTAAAGTCTATTATTTTCAGTCAGAAAAATCAGGCAATGTACATAGAGTAGGACAATGCAATGCTTGGCACATTTTATTTTAAACATATCAGAGTCTGTTTCAGAGTATAAAGAGTTGTTTTGTAGTTTAATTTAAATAAACAAGTCAAATAGAAAAACACTCAAATCTGAGAACATACTTTATGGATATATTTAAACCCAAGCATTAATCACAGACACTTCTGCACAAGTACCTCATGAAATAATTAAATACACAAAATAAGAAACAGCAGGTGAGTATGTTAGGTGTACAAAGCTCTCATTCTCATATGCATGTTAATTGAGGCAACTATGCAGGTTTGTATTTAGATTACCAAGGGATCAAATGTCTGCAAATCCAAGTGCATTGTCTTTAATTTCCTTCTGCTTTACAGGCAGTAAAAAAAGTTCAACAGAGTTGTGGAAAAAGACATTGCACTGATCCCTGTTGGAGTAACACGTGTGCTGTCACTTGGTGGAACCATTGCAGTTTTTAGTTTATTTATGTATTTGCTTGTTTACTTTGTTTTTTTGTGTTGGAGTTGTCATAATAGTTAAGGTGTTTACCTCATCTAACAGGAACGTAATAGTATGCAGGCAGATTGCACAGTACTTACCTATGAACTATGCCAGATAACCTTACAACAAATTTCACAGTTCTCTGTGGCATGTGGCTGTATGTTTTGGTTACACTAGTGGAAGAATTCCTGATACCAGAACCTATGTATCACTTCAGTGATCTAATTCCTACCAGCAGTTAGTCAGACAAAAAGGGACTCTCATCATCTCACCATCAACATTAGCACCACTAACAGAAGAAGACTTTGTCTAACTAGTTTACCAATGGTTGCAAAGTTAGCATGTCCAAGCCCAGAGACACCAAATTATATTGTTTTTAGGCTTAGCAGTATTAGTAGCAGGGTATTGCATCTGAAACAAAGCTATGTTATTTATTTTATTTTTTTTTTTTTACATGTCTTTGCCGGAAAAGTCCAACTGGGCATGGATCCCATTTTCAAAGAAGGTCCAGGGAGAAAAGGTCCACAAAGATTAGTACATCAAATACAGTAAATACAATATGTTAATAAAGTACAGTACAGAGTCAAAAAGTTAATAAGGTACAGTTTCAAGGCCAAGAAAGGAACAAAAAGTAAATATATTATAAGGAGCACAGTGTGTTACAATAAACAATACAGTTGAAAGGACATTTTGTTCAGTCATTTCATTACATTCATCAGTGGCTAGTACAGTAAACACACATTGATTAAGAGTATAGAAAGGAGTTGTTGCAAGCTTTCATAGAAGGTTAAAGTGTGATATGATCTAATTAAGTGAAGCTACCCAGGGTCAGAACAATTACATTACCAAAAACTATGTAAATGGGACCAGAGGTGTTTTTTGAAATTATTTTTGTTTTCAATGTTCCTGATATCTACAGGGATGGTATTCCATACTTTTGCAACAGAAATGGAAAACAAGGAGTCCCCAGAGCTACTGTTGCTTTTGCCTGTGTCAGCCAGTGATTTATTGATGGACCTTAATAGGCATTTCTTACAGTAGATATTAAGTAGACCTTGAAGAGCAGGAACTCTGTTGGGATAATATAGAATTTGGTGAGTTATTGTAAGCTGGTTATACGTGAGCAGGTAAGGTAATTCTAGCCAGGAAAGTTGCTTGATTGCTATGCAGTGATGCAACCTGAAGGTTGAGTCAGTAGCAAACCTAGTTATTTTATTATAGCAGGTGTTTTGTTAAAGTCTGCTTTGTTTAGGTTGATGAAAATGGGGGAGTGTGGATAGTAGTTGGGTTCTTGTAATGGTGTTTTTACTGTCATTGTCGAGGTACTTTTTGCATCTATATAGGGTCCCGAGTTTTTTATGGACTTTCTTTATCGTCTGTGTAATGTGCATATTGAATTTCATGTTGTGATCAATGATAACCTCTAGAAGTTTGATGTGTTAGACAGGTGTGCTAGAGGTGTTATTAGCTGAGAATATTGTGAATGGTGGCATGGGGTATAAGGCTGTAGTGGGATAGAATATCATTTGCTGTGTTTTATTGGGGTTGCACATTAGTTGAGAGTTGGCTAACCAGGTTTCAGCAGCAGTAAAGGACTCATGTGTGAATTCCTGGAGTTGAGGGAGCAATGGTGCAGAGCAGATTAGAGTGGAGTCATCAGTGTACTGGACTAGAGTGGCATGCCAGGTAGCTTTGTTGAGCTCGTTGGTGAATAAGTTGAAAAGAAAAGGTCCAAGAATGGATCCTTGGTGGACCCCTAGGGTGACAGGTAGGAGAGGGAGAGGAGGAGTTTTGCCATTTTACTGCTTGGTGGCGGTTGGTTAGATAGTCTTTATACCACACTAGTGTGGAGTTGCGGGTTCATATTATATGATTGAATGCTAGAAATAGCGAACGATCTATTATCGAACCCAAATGCACAAAACCACATTTCGAAAGAAAGGATCATCAAATTCTTTCCCAGGGGAAAAATGCGCTGATCAAAAAAAAAAAAATGTACAAGCAACATAAAGTGAAGGGGCTTCACCCCTCACACCCCCCACCTTAAATATACCAACTCCGACACTGCACCACAGTGAACAAAACAGCAAAGTCCAGAGAATGGCCCCGCAAATTTTTTCCCTGGGAAAAAAATTGCTGATCCATTCCTTTGATATTCTGTGGTTTCATGCATTTGGGATTAACAAATGAGCATTCGCTATTTCTAGCATTTTCTCACGTAATAGGAACCCTGGAGTGGCTGAGATTAACATCTTAGAGCAGAAAGGAGTTTGAGACAGGAGACAGTATCGAAGGCCTTAGACAGGTCTAGGAATAAAGTGGATACTAGGTTACCATTGTTTTGATGTTGGTTTACTGTGTTGATAAAGCTAATAAGGGCTGTTGTAGTACTGTCATACCTCTCAACTGTACAGGTTTTCACAGAATGTCCATATTTTTGCCTTATATTTTTGATGTGTTCCTCCTATAATCTGTTCCTTTCTGGCAAATAGCTGAGGACTGAAGTCATTAAATAATGACAAACATTTGAGTTTAAGACTCCACATCTTTCGGAAAATTCATGCTAATGCAAAGCCTATTATTCTATCAACTTTCTAAGTCTGTAAGAGCAATATTTAAAATCTCTCCCTATTTGTCCCCACATCATTTTAGGCTTTGTCTCGATTTTTTGCTCTAAGAGGTCAAGAGGTATGAGTACTGTGATTGGGGAGGAATCCATGCTGGGTATTGGTTAGCAGTTTATTAGTGGGAATGTATACATTTTTCAAGGATTTTAGATAAGGGGGTAGAATGGCAATTGGACAGTAATTATATAGTTCCACAGTTATCTCCTTTGTGGAGTGGTATTATATGTGAAATTTTCTACACAGAAAGAACATACTGTTCTGATAAAGCATGGTTAATGAGCATGGAGGCTGGGTAAGAGATGGCTTTGGCTATTATCTTTAGATATTCTGCAGGTAATTTGTAGGCAGCCAAGGTTGTGAGTTTAAGCCTATTTAGGTATTTATAAATTGTGCTAGTTGGGACAGGCTGTAAGGAGAAGAGGTTTTGGTCTGCCGGTACAGAAGATAGGTTTGGATGTGAAGTGGGAGAACGATTATTGGTGAGGGCTAGGATGGATTTGGTGAAGTGTTGTTGAATCAGGTGTCAATGTTATTGCTGGTGGTGTCAGTGTTAGGGGGTGGAGTACTGGTCTTTCCTGGTTGTAGGATTTTATTAATGGCACCCCAGAATTTTTATGGGTTATTTTTGTGTTTGGTTTGATTGCCTATATAGTGGTTCCTTTTGTCTGTCTTTGTTTTTTGGCTTTGTTCCTTAGTTCCTGGTATGCCTGTATATTAGTTTTTGTTTTATTTTGACACCACAAATCCCATGCTTTATCTCTTTGTTTTAGCTGTAGATGGGTATCTCTGGTCAGTCAGGGTTCACAGTTGGATTTAGTTCTTACAATTCTGATAGGGGCAAGACAATTTAGAATGTTTAGGAAAGTGTTACTGAAGTAGTCTATGGTGATGTTCATCTTATATCTCACACTAAATATGATAAACCAATGATAATAGTGCAACAGGATGTATTTTCTGTAATGTTTCTTCTTATAATTCACATAATAATGTTCATAGGTTCAAAGGAAGTTTGTAGGCTAGCGAACTTAGAGCCTGTACAAGCCTAGCCATGTTAATCCCAAGTATCCCCATTTGCTCTTTTATGGGTAGTTCACAAAACAAATTTATGAACAGAGCAGGTCTGTGATCAGCACTGGCTATCCTTGTCCATGAGGGACATGGGTGCCACCCCAGAGATAAATTTGCGGTCTCCCAAATAATTATCTGGGTTGCATTTGAATAGGGTCAGTGAGGAGCTCTGTTTTACGTGAATAGGGAGTCTATTCCAGAGAAGTGTCAGTCTCTGGGAGACATATGTGTCTCTCCAGCATGATCTGTTAATGTCACAAGCTAGGTTGAGATCCCTAAAGTGAGTGATTCTTGAGCCATTTGACCTGCAGATGTGCAGCATTTCCATTAGGCCAGGATTGGAGATTGTCCTGTAGGCCAGGCACAAGTCACCTCTCAACAGCCTATAACATGCAGAGTATTAAAAATAGATTGAGGGTGAAGCTTTATGATACTGCCTTGGCTAATAAGTGGAGTTCTGAGTAACTCATTTAATTTCATCATTCTACTGTGGAAGTAATTTCAACAATGCGTAAAAGTTTACCTGTACGTAGCACAGAATTTCTGCTCAATATAGGAAAGGTCTTTGAAATACCTGGGTGATGGGCCTCATAATTTCACTTTTATGTATTCAAGATAACTCATGACTACTCATTGTCTTTAATATTTATTAATCCCATATCTCTTATGAAAACAAAGAGTAGCAGTTCTTTCAAGATTGA
>NC_056728.1:148244707-148377207 GCF_019279795.1 Protopterus annectens | reverse complement strand
AATCAGATGGCAATTGTTAATGTGTCTGTTGGATACCGGTTCAACCTGGGAACTCCAAAAAAGAAATTAATGAAACACGTGATCTTCATGTTAAGTGCTTAAAAATAAAGTGCAGACTCAGACATTAATTCCATGAAGGCCCCTTCTTACATACATACAGTTAGTACTAGTCATTTAACCTGACGTCACTATCATTTTGTGCAAATGCAAAACACATTTCTTCCCATTTGGTTTCAATTCATGCTGATACAATCCCAGACCACGGCCCACCCCTGTTTTTTTATTTTCTGACTCCTGCTGTCTCTGTGTCTTAGTGTATTATATGCCACCACACCAAGGCCTGCTTGTAAATGAAGTCAAGCATCACATTAGAATAGCCTTGTTACATTTAAAAATAAATAAGATATAAGACCAATGCCTAAGTGTGTGGGCCAGAAGATTATGAATGGAGCCATCTGTTCACAATGATTTTCACTTTGTGTTTGTCCTATTTCTCCTGTCTTTTTTTAGAGCTGTTCTGACTTAACAGGGCACCAGAAGAGTTTTTCAGGAAGCAATAATTTACATGCTGATTTTGAATTATGAGATGGGAACTACAAGCAGAAGCTTGTTAGACACACATGAGGTATATTTCTTTTTTTTAGGCTTCAATGTTCTGCATGCTGTGAACAATTTTAAGTCTGGAATATCTTCAAACAATGTAGCAAGCATCCTGAAAATAAAATATATGCATTCGTATAAAATGTATAAAACAGAAAGTAGAAACTGTTCAATCATGAAAGCTATAGTGTGCCAAAGCTTGTTTTCAGGTATAGTCTGACAACATAAAATTACAGGAACACCGTACTACTGACTTCTGACATCATGCAAAATCCTTTTAACTGATCTGTTCTGTCCAATGAAGTTAAGTACGTGACTTTCTCAACAACAAAAAATGTTTTAGAAGTTCTTGTTTGATTCCCACGTTAAATCTGAGGGTTACACTTCACAGTTTTGAACCAAAACACTCTATCTTATTAATGAATGCAAAAAAAGCCATATTTGAATTTTATACCACGTTACTAGAAGGTGATGTGCTTTAAGAAGGAATTAAAGAAAACTGACAACATCTGAAACAGAATGGGCAAGAAAGACATGACACTTATTTGGATGTAAAGTTAAAAGAAAGGATGATATAAACAAAAGAGATTAATATAGCTTGGTCTGTAATGAAAGATACTGAATCCACAGTAGTGAAAGCTGTATCTGTTGAATAAATGAGAGAGAGAGAGGGAGACTGACGGGTAATGCTTGAAATTAGCAATGAATGACTGTTGCATACCTTTGAATGATGTAGCTGAGTTTAATCATGATTTATTTGTGACTTGGTAGGCTATATGAGTCAGCATGACAAACGAAGTGATAATAAAAGTATTTAATACAATTCTGTGAGATGGAAGGTGTTGAAATTAAGTTAGAAAAGTAACTGGCAAATTCTTGATGCTTTGATACAGATAAGGTTAGGAGCTTATCTCAACTAAAAATGAGTGTTATTTTCAAATGAATCCTGGCAGTTGATGTAATCCTGGAAATAAGGATGACAATTTTGCTGTTAACACTGGACGGGGAAAGTAATGGTAAAATAAATGTCTTATTAACAAAGGACAAACACGTCATACAGCAGCTTCCAAGATTATGGAGTAAACTACTTCTTATGATCAGAAGACTTCAGTTCTTTAAATTATTTTAAAAATAATTTTACATAAGTATACAAACTCGCACACACACACACACACACACACACACACACACACACACACACACACACTTATATATATATATATATATATATATATATATACACGTGTGTGCGTCGTGTGTGTGTGTGTGTGTGTGTGTGTGTGTGTGTGTGTGTGTGTGTGTGTGTGTGTGTGTGTGTGTATGCTGAAACTTTACCCAGGGTAAGTATCCAGTCACCCAAAATTAAAAAAAAAAAAAAAACACGCCCCACTATCTCCAACTCATCCTCCCACACCTCCCTAACTAAATATAGATTAATAGACTAATAATGTATTATTTCAGAAAGTATGTAGCTGCACCGAAAGTGTTAATAAACCTAAACAGGTACATCAGCTCCCCGTATACCACCACACCATTTTGCCTATCTCACGCTCCTTCCCCCTTTCACTAGTAGCTACCCATACCTCTGTGTACCCTTTGTATAGCGTGAAGGTATCTTTTTTTTCCCAAAGTTATATCATATTATCTGGAGATTAGGTACTAGCTATCCCCCCACCTTTTGCAATTAACTCTACCCATTCTTCCTGCTCTATATTTTTCCTTCTCTCCTTTCCTGTTCTTCCAAATACCTTACTGTCCCTCATCTTTGTTTACTTTACATACAGCATACTACCTCTTATTTTCTCTCCCCTACCTCCTTTTACCTTAACCTATTCCTCTACCTACCAAGGTCAGACTAGTTACTGACAGATACTGGTTATTCTGCCTGGCTTGTATTACAGCATTTCTGTGGTTAACCTTCACTACTCTTGCTGATAGGTTTTTGGCGCACTACTCACACTTACCTGGTCCAACCCATTCCGTTCACTCTCACTTCACTCGAGCCAACTCCGCTCCCTTATCCCACCCCATTCCCACCCACTCCCACTTTCATCAGATTTATACTCTCTCCAATGCTGCAAAACCCCACCCATTATCCAATCATACAACTCTCCACCCATCCCAGAGCTTCTCCCTTCCACCTACCACTCCTCCCTCATCCCTCAAGGACCTAGCCACCTACTTATCTTCTGCAGCTCAAATCTATTTTTTTCTGACTCTCCTTCATAATTTATATCCCTCTCTTCTTCCTTTTCTACTCCTTCCAAACAAAAACCCAACAAACACAAACACCCTCCATTGCTCTTTTACACTCTCTACCTCGTTTTCCCTATAACTCTCATCTTAATCATGCTTTAACTCGACCTTATTAGCTCTTCTCATTCGTAACTTCCTACCATGTAGCACTGAACTTTATACAACCATCTCCTATCCTCACGCATTCCACAACTAATACCAACACCCCCTACCTTTCTTAACCTCTCCTTCTCTGTTTAATACCTCCAGTATACAACTCCTCAAACTCAAAATATTTACACTGTCTCCTATCCCACAAAAACTCAAATACAAATCCCTCACCTACTACAACTACTTTTCCAAACCCTCCCCACTAACAAGTCTTTTACTTGATGGGGACATCCACCCCCAATCCAGCCCTTCCACTTTCTCACCTGCCCCTCTCACCACCACTAATCCCACCACCCTCACTCCAAGTCCTCCCACCCCCACTCATCCCACCACTAAACTTCCACTCACCCATAACAAATCTTTCCCCACCCCCTCTGCTACAAAATACCTTACTTTCCACTCAATAAACTTACAAAGTCTACTTAACAAAATTACAGAGTTATCCTCTTGGATCCCCCGTTATTCTCCACATATCTTAAACCTAACTGAAGCATAGCTAAAACCACATATCTCTAACTCTGGAATCTTAACCACTCACTACAACATTTAACATCTATATAGAAACACCAGAAAAGGGGGAGGAGTTGCAATACTGTACTGTGAGCAACTCAATTTATCCCCTCTCCCAATTGCTCTTCCAAATTTCTACTCAACTGAGCTAGTTATACTCAACTGTCACGTGAACCCATAAAAGAAAATTGCTATTGCAGCCATCTATATTCAACCAGGAAATAATAGTCCTATCCTTAAACCCAATCTTTCCTGTATTTCTGTACCCATCCCCAAAGAGACTATTATCCTCGGAGACATCAACATTGATTGGGAAGAGCTATCAACCACCTCATCTGATCTTAGCACCAATCTCCGTGGTTTTACCCAACTCATTACAATACCCACTCACTTCAACAACAATAATAGCTCCACCCTAGACTGGATCCTTACCTCTGATCCAAACCTATACCAAAACCCTGGCACACTCCCAGACTCCCTAAGTGACCACCTCCCCATCTTTATACATGGACACTCCCTACATATACTCAAGGCCCAGCTTTACACAGACCACCACAACCTCTCCTCCTTTGCTGTCCAAACTTTCAATAATAGTCTCGCAGCTATAAAATGGTCCATACTCAAAAATATTCCTCTCAGTGAAGCAGTCCTAGAATTTAACCATAGTTTCCTTGATGTTCTTAACACCCTAGCACCACTAAGGAATGTTAGGATTAAAACAACTTATACCCTTGGATCTCTGAGGACACCCTCACTCTTATGAAAAATCAGGACAGGACCTGGAAACTGTGTCAAAAAACAAAATCTACTGTATTACTCCAAAAATACAAAGAGCTCAGAAATCTCACAAAAAAACATATTGACAAACACAATAAAAATTCTATCAAGAGGCCGATACACCCACAACTCTAACCCTAAAAAATTCTGGTGCACTATTAACAAGATCCTACACTCTGGTAGACCAACTACCCAAACCCCTACCCAAATACTACTCCTCAAGAAACCAGTACTCTATTAAACTGTTATTTCATTGAATCTGTTCATAAACTTACACACACAGACCAAAGTATAAATCTGCCACCCATCTCTTTCAACACTATCAGTGCCACCCCATTCTCTCTAAACCCTGTTCTCACTGCCTACATAAAATCTCTTCTGCTTAAACTTAAACCATGCTGCCCCTCTGCAGATAACCTCACTCACCTCTTTCTTAAACTTCCAGCCCAATCAATAGCCTACCTTGTCTCTATACTCATAAATAGGTCAATCTAAGAATCTGCTGTCCCCCATATTTGGAAATCCTTTTACACCATACCATTACACAAAGGAGGTAACGCTACTGACCCATCTAATTACAGACCCATAGCCATTCTGTCACCACTCTCTAAAATTCTAGAAAAATGCATACGTAAACAACTTCTTAACTATCTCACAGGCAAAAACCTTATGACCCCTACCCATCATGGTTTTAGGCCAAACCATAGCACATCATGTGCTCTTCTGTCCTTTATATACATGGTCACAGAGGCCAGAGACAAAAAAACTACTGGTCTTATGTCTTTTCCTTGACCTCTCAAAAGCTTTTGAGACTGTCTGACACTCTAAACTACTAACTAAACTATCTGATCAAAACTTCTCCTCCTCTGCTATTCTCTGGTTTTCTAACTACCTTTCCAATGGGCTGCAGTCTGTCAGATGGCTTTCTACCTGCTCCTCTTTCTTACCCATCCAGACAGGTGTCCCCCAGGGCTCCATTCTGGGAACACTTCTTTTCAACATCTTCACAAACAACTTCCACTCTTCCTGTACCACCTCCTCTCTGATACAATACATAGATGACTCTACCCTCATCTCATGCTCTAATGACATCTCTCACCTTCACTCTATCACTCAAAAAACATTTCACAACATTGAACAATGGCTAACTGATAACCAGCTCATCCAAAATGCCCCCCCCCCAAAACTCTTCCTTTTTTCCCTAAATCCCTCTCCCGCCATAAAACCACCCTTACCATGTCATCACATGACAATATCATTATCAAAGCTGATTCTCACACTAAACTTCTTGGTATTATAATTGATGATCGATTAAAATATGACCGGTTTACTATCAGTAGTGCGAACGGCACTATGTCGACTGTCATATACTCGAACATGGAAGGTCGTAATTGGTAATGTCGAAGACAAAATAATCAATCTAGGAATGGTTTTAACATGGGTCGAGGTAGGGGAGATGTTTGTAGTTCGGAATAATACTGAACACCTACCTCAACCCATGTTAAACCATTCCTAGATTGATTATTTTGTCTTCGACAATACCGATTACGACCTTCCATGTTCGAGTATATGACAGTCGACGTAGTGCTGTTCGCACTTTTGATAGTAAACCATATGACCACCATATCCAACACTGTATTAAAATACAAATAAAAAAATGTGATTACTCTACAGAAACAAAAAATTCCTAGCTGCTAAATCTAAACCCTCTCTGGCACAGGCTTTCCTCCTACCCTATCTTTTATATGCCTTGCCAATACTCACATTTCTACAATTTACCTTAACAACCAAACTGGAACAAACTTAGAGCAACATAGCTCATTTTGCCAGCAATCAACCATACAAATCTCACCCCTACCTTGCTTTAACACAACTCCAATGGCTTGAGTTCCCCCAACTTCTTCTTTCCAACTACATTTCACTCACACCTTACTAAACAAACCCTCAGCCTGTCCATCTCTCTCCTCTCTTATATCCCTCTACACCCCATCTTGAACTCTATGTAGCTCAAATCAATACATTTTTAATATCTATAAAACAAACAAAAACACTGGCAAACTACTATATAAAAATACAGTGTTTGAAGCCTGGAACAATCTCCCACCAAATATTTGTATCATCACATCTACAACTCAATTCAGATTTGAACTTAAAAACTACTTTCTTAATACTAGCTCTTGCCCATGCCAGAACCCTACTTAATCTTACCTCCTTCCTCTATACCTCTCCCTACTCAAACTCTCACAACCTTCTACTATCCATACTCTTTGTTAACAGCAACACTAGCTTGCATTCACTACCAATCTAGGTATGATATTATGTAATTTTATGACCTACTAGCATGAACCTATTGGCTGATTTTTTTATTATTTTTGTTCTCTCTCTTTCCCGAATAATCTCATGTGCTGCACACTCAGCATTTTTTTTCTTTTTGTTCTTTTTTATTCTATCTCTGTACATACTTTTCATACAACTTCCATTATTGTAAACAAGTGGAACAATTAACTATGCCATTTTCCTGCTTTACAAATTATGCTACAACTATGTAATTTTCTTGATTTTTGAATTTATGCAAGTTTAATTGCCACTGTATTTATCTGGAGGTTTTCTGCTCAGGTCTCCACTAAAAACAGGCCTTTGGCTCAGCTGGACCAACCCGGTAAATTCTGAGATCACACTACAGCAAGGAAAAGGGTAAAGTTCCTCACGCTGGCTGATGGCTGACTGGATACTTACCCTGGGTAAAGTTTTGGCAATCTGGACATTTGTTAAAATCCAGTTTCGTCAATGTATTCTTGGTGATTTCAGATGCAGGTAAGTGGGTTTTCATTAATTTGAAGTAGACCCATATATATATATATATATATATATATATATATATATATATATATATATATATATGTGTGTGTGTGTGTGTGTAAAAAAGGCAGGAATTTTTTTGAATGTTCTGAATATCAAACATTTTGAATGCTAGCACAAGCAATCAAAAAACTGCTTTGATCATAGTATGCCATCATTACATTGTAGAGCAAGTAATCAAAAACTGGTTTGATCGTAGTATGCCATCATTATTTTGTGGAGACTGCTGCAGAGTGGGAGTGGGATAAGATAAGGGCAGGAGATGTGTGTATTTATTTTTACCACTCCCTTACTTGATAAAAAGTATATGTATATATATATATACATATATATATATATATATATATATATATATATATAGTTAGAAGACTTGTTAGGAAACTATTACTCTGTTATTTTTAATTTACTTGGATCGCTTGTCTGTGTACTAATAAAGGATTTTTGACTGGAAAAGCCTACCCTGCTTGGATTACTTTTGAATACTTAATAATTCTGTACAATATTTCAAATTATATATTTTTTATTTTTTTTTTTTTACTTAGGATGAGTTGAAGTTCGCTACTTCTACTATCATTATCTGATCTTATTAACATACAGTGATTAACTAGATATATATGGATTGAAAATCTTCCACACAGAGAAGTTTCTTACATTGTTTTGTTTTTGGACCCACTATACTTGTTTAGTGGGTTGTTTGAGACTTTGGGGATACCACAGGGATTACTTGTATTCTTGATAGTGTAGGTTTTGGCCTAAAATTATCACTTTTTGATGTTTAGACATTGTGATATTAACCAATTTTCCCCTAACACACACACACACACACACACACACACACACACACACACACACACACACACACACACACACACACACACACACACACACACACGCATGCATACAGACATATTTATCTATAAATAGGTATTGTGTAGGTGGTTGTTTTTGCTGAGAATATAATTTTTAGTATAAACTTACAAGCACACAAACACTAATATGTAGAGAGATCTACTAAATAAGATTGGCAGACCAAGATGTTGACACAGCTAACATCAACAATGGAAATTTTGACATGTTAATACACACGTGCCAATCAATAATCTTGATGCATGCAAGAAAATAAATCAAAAAGAAAAAGAAGCTTTGCTTTTGCACTGCCCACTCCACATGCTAATTATATATACTAATTCCTAGATTGCACAATACCAGGGATAGGGCATATGCCTTGTATCTTTAAATCGCTCCATTTAGGTAATTAATTCTGTTGAATTACTTACTATGATTATTTAATGGCTGTAACTTAAATCTGATTGGTTAAGGTATTTAACAACATTTGAAGCATTCAATACTTTCTACTTCCTGAAGACCTATGTGATTGTGGTACTGTACACTATCATCAATAAAGAATGTGCTAACTATATGATCCAAATATTCCACAGATGCAATATAATGATGGAAACTTAATAGTTCTTTTGAAAGGACCAGATGGATTTTAAGTCAGAAATGGAGTAAATATATGATCTGCTTATATGTTAAACCAATCAAAGACTTCACAAACTCAAAAGCCGTCACTAAAAGTAAATAAAATCCAAAACAACTGAATAATTAAAAACAATGTTCTTTCCAGTCCACTTCACCTTTGGCATTGAATCTTTCATCATAATTATATACCTGATCAATAACAGAAGATGAACTGGACTGGAAATAATATTGTTTGCAAATTAGGTTGAATGCATGCAATTTCCCTTGTATTAATGACAGAGAAAGCTACAAAATAGTACTGAAGAGGAAAGGGTTACTTTATTAGGACATCTGAGCTTGTGAATTTTTGAGAGTTTATTTAAATGAATTGAACTTTGTAATAGTGTCTGATGAAGTTTTATGTATGTAATGAAAGCACTTACCACAATAAAATATGTTTTTGTTTTGAAGCTTCTACTTATATGTTAGCAAGGCCTTTAACCTACTACTATGCAATAGGCTATTAAGAGTTGTAATTATAATTATTTTGCGTGGGCCCCTTCACTGATAGCAGTAGAAAAAGACTGAGATCTCAGAGGATCATAGTTAATAGAGTCTGTTTACACCAGATAAGTGGGGTTTAATGAAATGTTTTGCTGCTGGAGATCCAACTATGAAAGTGGCGGCACATTTGAGTGTCCAGATGCATAGAACTGTAATGATCTGGAAGAGCAAGGATCATTTATGCTCTTCCTGTTTTAGCAAATAGCTCCTGGGTTCCATTCTGTGGAGCATCTCTGCTTGAATGGAGATGGACATATGTAGGAAAGGGATAATTACCCAAAATTTGCAAGGTGGCAGGGGGAAGGAAACAAACAATCAAAAAGAAATAATTTAAAATCATTAAATCTGCTCAGATGGAAGAATGATGAAAAGTGGAGTCCTACAACGGCCAAGACTGGGTCATCCTTTTCAGTGTATATATAAGCACCTGTATAGACAGACCAGAAAGAAAAGTTGCTTACATTGCATTCCACTTAAATACAGAGTAGTTACACTCCTATTTACATTTATATACAAACAGTAGTTACATTTATACATTCTAAGATTTTATAGAGATGGAAGTTACTAAAGAGAAAGCCAACATGCAACTTAGTGGATTGTACAGGCAGCAGTTATGCATAAAAATTCTATTGTCATTTCAGTGAGAGGTTGAAAGTATTCTGTTTAAGGAGAGTATTTCAAGAGTATCATATGGGGAGCACAAAGTCTTAACCTGGTGATGAGCATGTGCAGGAACAGGACTGGTTAAGATGTTGAAGCAGTGGTTTAAAATTATTGAGTTTGTCAGAGAGTTTTATTTGTGTTTGTATACTATTTCAGAATTTAGCAATGTATTGAGAAAAGAGGGAGTCTCCCGCAAAATTATTTGACTTATTTGTAATTAGTAAGAATTTACCAAAGGTGACAAACGTAACCCAAAGAAAACACAGCAGCGTGGATCAATAAAGGCTGTCTTCTTCACTCCAAATACTCCACCAATAATTCCAAGGACAGTAGGAACAAAATAATATGTAAACTTTTATTCCAATTACATAAAATAAACAAGATTGAGCGCTTTCGTCTCCGCACCGCTATTGCATTCCAAAAGTGATGGTGGACAAGTTAATTAATTAATTAATTATGATACTTGATTCAATTACCGCTTTATGGTGTAAATGGCAATGATATAAATAAGTGCTGCTAAATTTTTATTTGATTCTGAAGAGGTCTCCGGTGCGGAGATGAAAGCTCTCAATCTTGTTTATTTTATGTAATTGGAATAAAAGTTTACATATTATTTTGTTCCTACTGTCCTTGGAATTATTGGTGGAGTATTTGGAGTGAAGAAGACAGCCTTTATTGATCCGTGCTGCTGTGTTTTCCTTGAATTAGTAAGAATTTGTTACTAGAATGGAGTAGAGCAGTAATAAGTTTTGTAATGCAGCACTTTTTTCTAAATAATGAATGAGTTTGTGTGCTGTAGTTAGATGTGAATATGTTAGGTATTTGTGCAGTCCAAGCCAGTTTAATTGCTTTAAGTTATGACAATGATGGATCCTACGAGGAAGATTGATAGCAAATTTAGCTATTTTATTCTAACAGGAGCCAAGTTTCTTTCATTCAGTATTGATTAAGTTTATTAGTATAGGAGCGGTGTATAAGAGAGTCGGTAGTAAGAAGGGGGTGGCTAGAGTTTTTCTTGCAGTATTGGTAAGGAATCCATTGATCCTATAAAGGGAGCCTAGTTTCTGGCATGTAGATTTAATGGTGTGCAGTATATACTGGCTACTATTATTAGTAGTAGTATATTAGTATTGCATTATTATTATGGTATTGGCTTCTGTCTACCTAGTCTACAAGTAATTATCCTCTAACCAAATACAGAGAAGTAAGATAAACATGTAATATTTCACAGTGTTTAAAATAAAAACAACAACATAAAATACACTTCTCTACTGAGTTTAATTTATCAAAAAAAAAACAATGATCTGCTTGGTAATTAAACAGAACAAACAAAAGCATCAATTAAAACTTCTGCAAAGATACAGTGTGAATTATACTAAAATGATGCTATCATTCAGTAGTAGCTGTAATATTCAGACTGTTTATTTATGTATTTATTTACTAGTAGTTGTTTACCAAGAAAGTCTGACTGGACAATGCACCTCTGCAGCAGTGGCCTACGGAGAAATGCTTCACATACATTTGAGTGAGGGAAAAGTAAAAATATCAGAATACTCATAATTACGTAACGTAACACTATGTAGTATTTACAACATATTAAGCTCAGATACATGTACAGAGCATAGTATATAAAGCATGTAAAACTCACATCAATAGAACAATCATTATTTTATAGTCTTTGTATGTACGTGTGTGTATATATATATATATATATATATATATATATATATATATATATATATATATATATATATATATATATATATATATATATATATATATACATACATACTCTTACTGTTTCATTAGTATACAGACAGCAGATACTGCATTTGCATTTCTTATCCAAATGCTTAAATCCACTTGAGACCCATAACCAGGCGATTACTAGAGGAAAAGTGTGAGAATTTAGTGACATTTGACTTTATGAGATAAGGGGAAGATTTAGTAATAGGGATGGTACATTAGCAGTTCTGTTATACTGATGGATATGATTTCATTTGATTTGAAAACTACAGACTGCAAAAGATTTAGAATAAGAAGGTGTTTCAGTAGTGGGGCTTTTACAAGTGCAAGACCATTTGAATAACATGAACATCTTCAAAGAGATCTTAACTTGTACATAAGACTATATATTCTTTTTTAGTAACGGTTTTATTAATCTAACATACCCGCGGTGGTGGTGCTGCGGTAGCATTGTCGCCTCACAGTAAGACGCTGTCCGGTTCGATTCTCAGCTAGAGCGTCTTCTGCGTGGAGACACGCGTGAATGGGCCTTCCTTCATTGAAGGCTGTGCATCAGGGCTGGTAACTCGGCATGTAAAAATCAACTACCAATCATTAGCGGACCGGAGTTCTGCTGTGGCAACCCCTAACCGGGAAAAGCCGAAAGACACAACAACAACACAGAAAGGAAGAAATTCAACATCACATATTATTATAGAATGATAGGAATACATTGAATCATCAATGTAATCTTATACAAGTAACACATTAAGAGTCTTGGTATTTTAATAGCAGCAGTTCAAAGCAATTCCAATTTTCAGACCACACCACCTTAAAAAACATACTTATCACTTCCCAATACACATTTAATTTTTCACAATCCATAAATATTTGTGTCCAATCAACATTTACCTCTCGAACAGACTGAAGAGGTCATTTTACTAAACTTAAAGATTTTAAAGGGAGTAACAAACATTCTAGGTACATACTTCCACATAAAAAACTTTCCAGTATAAACTTGAAGAAGTTTGACTAACTGATTTAAGAAATAATGTTTTATTCTTACCATCTGTTGAGTCACTCAGTCCACTACAATCTAAAAAGTTCCAGAATTTTGCATCAAAAGTATTATTATTTATAATTAACTTATATAACTTGGACACGATTCCTTTGAAGTTCAATTTACCCCAGATGATAGCATTCATATATTTATATAATGCGGGAATTGTGAACTTTTCCTCTTTACTCATATTATCTGCACATTCATTTAATTTCTTACTGATGGATAATATTAACTGATTAACAGGTATATCCAACCTATAATCTTTCATTGAATATTCTGGTGAGTTAGCTTTTCCTTTTTCAAAGCAATCAGACTGTAATATTAATAAATTCCTTTTTAGTAAATTCATTTTAACATTGTCCTGAGTTTCCTTAAATCTAGAGGTGTGTGCCATGGGAATGTACAAACATTTCTATTATGAAATTTCTTAACTGTTTTAAGAATTGATTTCATATATGCAGAGTCTGAAGACTGAAATTAATCTCCTTCTAAGGCAATTTTTATTAACCAGATGAAAGAATTGTTACATATTTCTAATGTATCATATTTGATAATCTTATAAAAATTTAGTAAACTCTGCTCCAGAATGATTTTCCATTGATTAGTATAAGTTGAGTCTATGTATAATATAATAGAGTTAAAATTTGCAGAAAGCTAATACCATCATAATCACATAATCTTATATGATTTCCATAAGCAGTTTTCAGCTTTTTAGGATACCATAAGAATGAAATTTTAACATGTTTTCAATTTTCTTTAAAGTTTCTTGTCAGGTATTAGGGCTATTGAATGCAATATGTATATAATATTGGGTAGTATAATAATTGTAATAAGTATTAACCTATCCCTCAAACGCAAAAAGCATTTATTCCATTTTTAATAAGAAGTAACACTTCTTCAATTATTTTTTTCAAAATTATTATTTATGTTGAGTGGCTTCCGAAAGACATGCATGAATGGGCGTGCCTTCACTGAAGGTTGGCCATCGGGCTGGCAACTCAGCACCATAAAAATCGACTGCCAATCATTAGCAGACCAGAGTTCCACTGTGGCGACTCCTAACTGGGAAAAGCCGAAAAGACAAACAACAGCAACATTATTTATGATCTTACACACATCTTAATAGATTTTTATTCCTAAATATTTTAGTTCTTTTCCTTCCCAATTATCTTTCTATTTATCTTTAGTGTTAAATCAGTTATTAGATAATAAGTTTGAAGTTTCAATTTTATTATTATTAAATTTCAGCAGAGATACTTCTTGAAACATTTCAATTTCCTCATCTATTTCTTCAAGTGAATAATTTAAATCTCCTATAGTTACTAAAATACCATCTGCAAAAAATGCATTTCACTCTGACAATCCCTGTTAATTGAGAATTCATGAATGTTTCATTGCTTTTTATAGTATTAGCTAAGGGGTCAATAACTAATCCAAATAGCAGAGGGGATAAGGGACACCCTTGCTTTGTGCCTTTGTTTAAAATGAATCCTTGAGAAATGTTACATCCAAGTTTAACATATGCTTTGGGATCTCTATACATGTTTTTAATAACCCAATAATTAGTTCTGGAAATGGAACACTTCTAAAGTTTTAAACAATGGCATCAATCTATGAAATCAAAAGCTCTCTCGATATCTAAGCAAAGTAGAACCAATGTTTTGTTCGTTATTCCTTTTGCTAAATCTAAGATAGTTACGCCCCTTTTTATATTATATTTATATTTTTTATATTATCATACATTAAGCTATTGACTATAAATCCTGTTGGATTTTTATAAATGAATTTATCTACTATATCTCTTAATCTTGTAGTGAGGATAAAAATAAATATGTTATAGTCTACATATTCTAATAAAATAGGTCTACATGAGGAAAGTATTATCTTTTCCTTGTTTAAGTATAGGTGAGATTACAGAAAATTTCCATAAGGGGGAAATTATTTTGTCACTGAATTTTCCTGAAAACATCACTTAGTAATTCTAAAATATTTAATGAAAGCAGACAATATAATTCCATACTTAAACCATCTAAACCTGGAGCCTTACCATTTTCCCTTTTTAAAGCTTCTTTAACTTCTATTAGGGTAATAGACTTATTCATCAGAGATATTTTTGGTCATTAAGTTTATTAATAACATTTTTTTCTTTAAATACTTACATACATATATACAAATATTTCAAGCATGGGGATTAATGCCCTTCTAGCTTGCCAATATACCAAAACACTTGTTCCCATAATAAGTGTCCAGGCTGTTCTTAAAAATATCTAAACTAGTACTTGCTTTAATGTAATTTGGTGGTCTGTTCCTTGCATCACCTACTGTGGCAGAGAACCAATTAATACACTTCTGATTCCTATAGAATCTTCTACATAGGTTGTCTGATGATTCTCTAGTACTTTTTGATAACCTCAAACATTTCCAGAGGTAGTTGTCTCTAAATGCCCTATATACCTTGAATAAAATCTCCTCTTAGATATCTGTAAGAGACACTGTACAAGTTCAAATATTTTAGTCTTTCATAATAAATTAAATTTTTACATCCATAGATGCCCTTGGTATATTTCTGCTATACTCTTTCCAGTTTACTCATGCTTGTTTTCTTATAGGGTTTCCATATTGTTATTCCATACTCAAGTTTGGGTCTAATGTAATGGGTCTATATTACAACATCAAACTTGTATAAGTTTGAACGTTGTAATATTGAACCCAAAAGTCCGAAATCCAAAAAATAGCGAAGCCACGGCACACTGTTTTTTTTTTTTTCTCAGGGAAAATAATCGGTGGGCCATTTTCGTGGCTTTGCTATTTCCTCCACTGTGATGCAGTCTCAGAATTGGTATATTTAAGTATGGGGGATGTAGAGGGCACAGTTTAAGGTTTCATTTTTTTTTTTTTGTCATGCAACAGTGATTTTTTTTCCCCTGGGAAAAAAAATCACTGTTCTGTGTTTTCGTTATTATTGGGTTTCGGAGTTTACCGTTCGATATTACAATGTTCGAACTTCTGTTACTTCGACGTTGTGATATAGACCCAATGTAACTAACAAACAATTACTTTATCATTTTTGATTTCCTTGACTTTGTAAATCTTTTTATACAACCTATAGTTCTATACCTATCATTAACCGATTGGTTGATATGATTAGAAAACTCATAGCTGAATCTACCCATATACCCAGGCCCTTAAACGAGTCTACAGTTTCAATCACTATGTGTTGTATTAAATATTCACCTTTCAGTTTATGTCTCCAAAATCTCATATGCTTAGTTTTTGATGTATTTATCAGCATATTATTCTCCTTTGTCCAAATGGTCAATTTAGTCAAGTTATTTTGTGGACATGCCTTATCTGTAACAGATGTAATCAGTTTACACAATTTTAGGTCATCTACATATAAACTACAGAACACCTCAGATTAAGAAGTTAGGTCTGAAATATACAATCTAAACAAGTAAGGGCCTAGGACAGTGCCCTGTGGGACACCCTGATGGTAACCAAGGATTTCACCTATCCAATTGCTGTATGATACTTGCCATGTTCTATTTGTAAGCTTGTAAGCCATACAGCTATCCATCTTATCAAGAGTACATTAATACCTAGTTGTTCTAATTTATTGATCAGTGCTTTGTGTATGACCCTGTCTAATGCTGAAGTTAAATCGAAATAAATTACATCACAGCACAATTTTTCTTTCATAGCTGTTATTATATTGTTATAGAACATCATGTTACAGGCAGTAATAGATCTATTTTTAACATATGCATGCTGATATATGGTTTCAAGTCTCAACCTATCCAGATCTGGCAATAACATATCCAATATTACTTTCGCCATTATTTTTCCACAAAAAGTAAACTTAAGGATCTATATAACTCTGGGTTTGTCCTCCACCCCTTTCCCTTAGAGAAAGGTTTAATAGCTGCAGGTCTCTAATCTTGAGGAATCTTCCCATATTTTATGACCTAGTGAATAATAGATATAATAGTACCGTACATTCTTGCTGAAGTATTCTCAGGTCATTGTTATTAATTCCGTCTCCTCCCTGTGCTTTGTTTAGACCCAGTTTGCACAGTTCTTTTTCAATATAATCTAATTTGATTCCAGTATCTGGGGTTACCTGGATGTCATTAGGACAACTTATCACCCCATTTTGTAAATATATCTATAATCTGCTATGTCTGAGAACAAATTTCAGAATCTGCACACAGTTTATCAATTGTGTGTATTTACTGCTTCCATATCTATAAAAAGGTTTCCTATTATGCTCAATATCTTTATATAAATTTTCTTCAAATTTTTATTGATCTTGTCTCACACTATGCTTAATCTGTTTGTCCAGCTTGTTTATTTCAGTTTTCAAAGTTATAGATCAAGCTGTCTTCCATTTCTTATATTTCTCGTCTCTCACCTTAATCAGATATCTTGTTCGTATGGAAATATATCCCCTTGATATTGTATGCCTAGATCCTGATTGTACTCAAAAAAATTCTCTTTCAAATCTTTCCTCATTCCATCTGCAGTTTTTCCACTGAACACCTCACTCCAGTTAGTTCTACATTGTGACTGCTTAGCTTCTATATAATCTATAATTAACTTTCTGTGCATTGGTTTATATTTTCTTATAATGGACCTTGCAGCACAGCTACTTAACACTCATCAGCCCAGACTATATATTCTGTTCGGCAGCGGATGTTAGTTTTAAACTAATTGACTACATCATTTGTAAGGCCCAGTTCTTTGAGTCTAAGTAATAGCATGGGACATGAAATTGTACCAATTGCTTTGGACAGGCCTAAAAATATGGATGCAACCATTTCACTTCAGCCTTATCTGTCATAAATATAGCTTTAAAAAATTAGTAATGCTGTTTCTGTGCTATGGCCTGGCCTATATTCATGGTATATTGTAAAAAGTTACATGTTCAATGTTAAACAACTGACCAATTGTATGTGAACATATTTTGCAAGTAAATACACCAAAAAGTTAATCAGTGGACCAAGGACACAAAAGTTTCATGTATAAATAAAAATTGTCCACAAAAAGCTGAACAAGTATTTATTCCAACACAGATAAAAGCACAGGTAAGCGCTTTCGTGGTCTCTTCTGCTTCTTCAGACCAAAGCTTATCTGTACTTTTATCTGTGTTGAAATAAAGAGCTGTTCAGCTTTCTGTGGACATTTTTTATTTATATTTTGCAAGTATTCTAGATAGAGAGTCATGTCTTGTGGTCTGTAGTTTATTTCAAGTGATTTGCATATCTTCA
Organism: Protopterus annectens; assembly: GCF_019279795.1. NCBI lineage: Eukaryota > Metazoa > Chordata > Ceratodontiformes > Protopteridae > Protopterus > Protopterus annectens. The sequence goes on along the minus strand of NC_056728.1, from coordinate 148,359,312 downwards.
TGTAAGGGAATAACAGGATAATTTTTAGAGTATGGGGACTATTCCTTCTCGGCGAGAGTGATTTATAAGTATAGATAGTGGGTATGCAATGGCTTCTGCAACTATATTTCAAATACCTTTATTAAATTATCTTTTAAGAAAAAGGCACACACACATTAAAAAAAGAATACAAATCATATTACAATTTTTCCATTTGCACAAATAATACATTATGTATATCTTTACTTTCTTTATAACTCTCATCAGTCCAACACCATATCAATTGCTCAATTACTGCCTTTCCTTAAACCTCACTCCTGCTCCCAAGCATTGCCCTTCATGTATTGTTTCCACAATCTCCATTTTTTTTTCTAAGTAATTTGTTCCTTCCCATATATCTATCTGTATATATTATATTATATATAGTGTGTGTGTGTGTGTGTGTGTGTGTGTGTGTGTGTGTGTGTGTGTGTGTGTGTGTGTGTGTGTGTGTGTGTGTATCTGTGTGTGTGTGTGTGTGTGTGTGTTATCATGGAGGTAGGGGGTTGGTAAATGAGAAGGACATTACATTATGTGGGTTAGTATGACAGTCAGTGCTGGGACTGATTCCAGTTCTCCAGTCTCTGTAAAGGTTTAAGTGGGTAACTTTGAATGAATGAATGAACAGGAAATTGTAAGCAAATAGCTAAAACAAAAACGTGTTTGAGCATTCTGTGTTTACTGAAAATATCTGTTTTGCCCTGAAAGACAGATTTCTGACAAAGAAATGAACATATACAAAATTATTTATTCTCATAAGTAGACTGAAGTTTCTTAAAATGGTAGAGATATCATTGATCAGTGTAAAAAGAAGTGTGGTTTTGAACTTAAAAAATATATATGTCATTATCTTTTCAGAAACATTATACACAGAGAGGCTTGACAATGTTGAGTCATGGAGAAATGCAATAGAGATACTACATAGGAACATATCACGCACAACTGCCAGTTTAATACAAATGCTTACAGCAGCTATAAAAAATTAGATATATTCAACCACTGGTTATGCTAAAGGAGCCAACAAAGTAAAACAACAGGTAACTAGGGCAAGCAAAAAATATGTGCAGATGGTCACGGAAAACAGTGGTTAAGAAATCTGATGAGATTACTGCCTTGAGCATAAATATTGCAAGCAATTCAAATTGAGACTAATTTATTTAATATGCAAACTATAAGAAAAATCCTTGCAAATGTAACATGTTACATGATCAGCAGATGTTTGTGATGTCAGAAAAAAAAAGAAAGAATTACTGCATCTGAACATGAAGAGGTTATGAAAGATGAATGAAGTTGAGGGAATGGTATTTACACAGACAGAGACACATATACAGATACACACACACACACACACACACACACACACACACACACACACACACACAACCAGAAATACACTTCATACCCACAAATGCATGAGTGCATACACACATGCACACACATACAACCATACTCACAGTTGCACCCGTACACAAGTATACCCACAAATGAACACAAACATACACTCACGCAAGAAGGCACACATGCAAACACACACACACACACACAAACACACAGACACACACACACACACACACACACACACACACACACACACACACACACACACACACACACACACACACACACACACATGCAATGCCACCATTATCAAATGCAAAAGTAGGCTCTAGCAATGAATTTTTAGATATGGGGGGAACATTTGCAAAATCAAGTTGACCTTGAAGTTAACATGCTATATCGAGGGTAGGGGGTGTTGGAGAATTAAAAGTTCATATGTGGGGTGTAGGAGAGTTGCTCCTCAACAAAAAGTTATTCTGTTAAACTTGGCTGACTTCTTTGAAACAGTCACCAAAGCTATGGATGAGGGGAAGACGGTGCACGCCACCTACCTTGACCTAGCCAAAGCCTTTGACATTATTCCCCACTCAGGCATAATAGATTAACACCCCAGCTAATCATCAACCCATATGTTACCAGATGGGTAGCTAACTGGCTCATTGATAGACCCCAGTCAGTCAAAGTAGGGGAAGCCACCTCTAGTAGTAGACCCGTAATGAGTGGTGTACCCCAAGGATTGGTCTTGGGGCCTCTACTGTTTAGGATATACTTTTCTGAGGTGCAAGCCAAAACCAGTGGTCTGTGGCTGACCAGGCTTGCAGATGACTGCAAGCTGGGCACTGTCTTAAATTCCCCTAGTTATGTGAACATCCTCCAAGAGGGCCTTACCCAAACTAATGACTGTTGCCAGAAGCATGGCCTCAAACTGAATGCCAAGAAATGCATCATTATCCCCTTTGGGGAAAATGTCATCCCCACAAATTATCGCATTAATAACAACATACTAAGCATGCAATTAATCGTGAGGGACTTGGACACCCAGGTCGATAGCAACCTGACTTTTGACCACCACGTTGCCTCCATTGTACGGAAGAATTTCTACATGGTCCACCTCATAAATAAGGGTTTTTCATCCAGGAACAAGGAGGTTATAACATCCCTGTACTCCTCCCTTATCAGACCCATTATCGAGTACAATGCCCTCTTCGGCATGTACCTTGCCAAGCACATGCAGCAGTTGGAGAGACCCCAGAGGTTCCTGACCGTGACAATCCAGAGTCTCAAACACCTGTCCTATACAGATAGGCTAAAAGCCTGTCCCTCTAATCAGTCTGATACAGACTGCTCAGAGGTGATCTGTGTCTGGCATACAAGGCCATTTCAGACCCTACTGTGATGGAGCTGCTACATATCCGTAAGACAAACTCCACTCGTGCAACCTGTATGCAAGGCCTTAACCTAGTTTGTGACATTAATAGAACTTATTGGTGGGATAGATTTGTGTCCCAAAGACTCCCCCATCTGTGGAATAGACTCCCCCTCCCTGTCAAGCAGAGTATCTCTCTAGCCCTCTTTAAGAGGAACCTGAATGACTGAATGGGAAACAGAAAATATACCCCTGGGATCTCACCTGTGTCCCTACTGGACAGGGAAAATAGGTGCTGACTTTGAGGGAACATGAGCAAAATTCTTGGCTAGACTTATAAGAGCCTCTGGGTCAATAGCCTAATATCATCCTATGAACCTATATTGCATCATTAAGGATGAAAAAAAGGTGAATTACTGTTGAATTCAAGGAAATGGATTTAAGTTGAATTTGATCTTATGTTTTTGTGGAAGTGGAAAAGCAAGGCCACTCACACTCCAATGCAGGGAATGTACACCCTTATTTCATATAGCTAGCTGTGAGGTTACTGCATCTTGATAAAAGGGATATTTTCCTTTCAATGAATTCTATTTTGTGTGTAGTTTCACCCTCACTTCTTTTCTGGCTCACCATATTCAAGCAAGCGTGTACTTTACGGCAGCTTCCATACAAAATTTCACGATAACTACATACTTTACCACAGCTTTATGCAATAAATAATGCAGTTTTCAGTCTTGAGCTCAAGGCCTTTGTAGCTTGAAAAGCATTGTAACAAACTACCCCATGTAACTTATCACTAGTATTCCTGAAACATGCAAGGCTTTTTTATTCATTATCATTACTGGCATTTTTCCCACTTCACTACCACTCTCTTGGAGTTCAATTTGCCATCCTATTATAATAGTCTAGCACTCAAAAAACTTGAATCATTAGCAATCGCTAAAAGCATCAGCTGTTTCAGTAACTTTATATGCATCCCCCCCCCCAGAAAAAATGATGATGTGTGGCCCCCATGTACGTCAATCACCTTTCTGTACATATAGCTGTTACAGAAAGCATTTGGTGCAGAGGATTAAGGCCGTGAGCTGTAGGTCCTGTGGTACAGGGTTTGATTCCCTCAGCCCTCATTGCCTACTGTGTGACCTTCAACAAGTCACTTAACTAGGTATTGTTACCAGGTCGTCCATAAGAAGGAACTGTCTGCTCATTCAGCCTACCTGGCTAACAAACAGGTGTTGTTAATAATAATCTTCAAGTCAGTTTTCACATTAGTAAACCTATTCTGTTCTTCCTTATCTTATTTATGTTTTGATGTATGAAAGCAATAGACATTTACTGTACTGAATTTCAGTCATATTAACGTAATATAAATAGTCCTCGTTACTTCAGAATTCTTAGATTTAATAAGCTTTCTAATTTGTCAATGATCTTAAAACATTCCTTCACAACTTAATCTATTTGATGACAGAAGCTAAGTTTGTTCGTCACCCATATATCCATATAAATAAAGAAATCTATTATATCGCCTTTCAACAGTTTTATAAAAATTCTGTAAATGGCCCCAAGCCACATTGCTGGTCATATCTGTATTATTGTTTGTCTCTAACCAAACAAATACATTTTTATAAGTAATACTTAATGTAACGTAATACAACATACAACATAACATGACAAATACAATAATGTAACATTGTAGAACATAGCACAGCAAATATCTCAGGTTATTACATACTTTCATCAACATGTGATGCCTAAAATATCTAATAGACTCATAGATATATAATTCTTTTTTAAACGTTTTCGAGGTGCATTGCCTGTTTTACTATCAAGACAGCCTGTTCTATTTATTGTTGACCATTGGGGAAGACCTAAATGTTTTGAATTATTTGAGTACAAAGTTACTTTCCATGCTCCTGAGGTTTAAAATATGACACAGACTTTCCAACCTTGTATGTTCTGAGATAAAACCTTCCTTAAATGCCATGTATATGATAATAAAATCTTCTATTAGATGTGTATATCACAAAAAATACAAACCTAAATGTGTTAATGTAGGAAGCCCTCCATTGCAAACATTATCTTGTTAAATGCCCTTTGCACCAGCTGTATTCTTTGTCTTGTTTCTTTGCTTATTGTATTCCAAAACTGATTGCCCTGGTGTGCTGTAGGCCTGGTGAGTGACACGAATAGTGATACCAAGACTGAGAATCTCTGTCTTGGTAAAGATGTTAGCAGAATCCCTTTGTGAGATTACTAAATGTATATGTCCCTCAAAAGCTAACATGGTGTTAACTATCATTTCTAGTTCATCATATTCAGTGCTTCTCTTTATTTTAATATCTCCCAAAAACTGTGGCATATCAACCCTTGGTCTAACAAACCTCATCAGAGAAGTTTACCAATAGTTTCTGTGTTGTGACCATCTGATGTAATAACAAGCCTGCTTTACTCTCAACTTATATATTCCCCCATCCACCACTCCTTTTTATTTCTTTAAATACCACTAATCTTTCCTTCACTGACCCAGTTACTAATCCATTTTGTTGAATGGTGTACAACCAGTCCTATCAGATTAGACACAAGCAAGTTGTGACCTGCTGTATCAAAGGCATTTGAGAAATCTACAGTTTGCAAGTCTGTCTATCTGGAGTTCTTAATCTAATAGTAGTGATGTTTTCTTCAAAAAGTTGAGGAAGTTTGAGACAGTTGCTATTCCTTGCCTGTAGACATGTTGCCTGCAACTGCTTGCTTTTATTCTGAGTGGACTCAAATACCCATGCAGATATGATAATGAAATGTCAGTAATTTATCTCCAGAAATCACAAATGTACTATTCTTATAACAATCAAGGCTAGCCCATATTATTAATCATTACTTGATATGCCACACAATAGATTTGGGTATGTCTTTGAATGACCATTATTACTGATATAGAACATAAAACTAAAGCGATGGTATATCTCTGTCTGAGATCTCATGGATTTTTAATAGTTTGCTGTAAGAGTCAAGGCTATGATCACTCCTAGCCTCATTTTGCTGTAAGAGTCAAGGCTATGATCACTCCTAGCCTCAATATTTGTAAAAAAACATTTGTCAGGCATATGGTATCTGATTTGTGATCAAATGCATGGCTGTTCAAAATTCTTCTCTGTGTGCGCAGTACAGAAAGGTAGTTTATATGTTAAAAGCAGGATGTGAAAGTATAGCACAATCACTAAGGATAAAATTGCTTTTTCTTTCAAAAAAATGAACAGCAACCCTGAATTTCCATGTTAACAGAAAAAAAAACACTAAGTCCAGAATTTAGACTGACTGTCTATTGGAAAAACATGGGGTTTTCATGCAATTTGGCATTTTAAGCTAGGGCACTCATTCAGCACGTCTTTTACTCCTTATATAGACTACTACTAATAATGTCAGCTTACTGTTCTACACAACTAATCTGCTTTAATGTCACATGTATAGATGCATTAGAAAATTATAATTAAATTATGGTAAGGGCCAGAAATTAAACTTAAAAATGAATGCATTAATTACCAGACTTTAACTCATGGAAACAGATATTCCATTTTTTGAGAACTGGAAAACAGTGCCCCTGAACATTAACATTCCATCCTGAATGTACAAAATTGTGAGAAGAATATTGTGACTAGACACTTGTCTGGAATTGATTTATTATAGGTTCATAGATGCATACTAGGCTAATGACAACTAGGGCCCTTATAAGCTTGGCCACATAATCCAAATGTGACCCATACATTTGATTTATTTAGGGGGTATGATTTACTGAGTGTCTCTGTACATCAGACACATAGGCACCAGACCAGGGGTGAATTTCTGATTACCCATCCATTGATCCAAGTTGAGCTTAAACAGGGATAGGGAGGAACTCTGCTTCACATGGATGGGGAGCCTGCTCCAGAGAATGGGAATTCTCTGAGAAACATATATTTCTCTCTAACATGTCCTATTTATGTCACAAGCAAAATTTAGTTTTTTTTTGATCTAGTAGTTCTGATGATGTTTGTTTTGCGGATGAGCAAAAGGTACAGCAAAACAGGGTTCAGAGATACCTTGTATGCCAGGCAAAGATCACCTCTCAGAAGTCTGTATGATATCAAGTAAAGAGACAGGACTGTGAGGCCATCAGCATAAGACAATATGTCTACTCCCTGTATTCTTTTTGTTTTATTGAAGATATAGTTACCTAGGGTGGCCAACTTCCCAAAAGGTACTGTATTGAACTTCTTGGTATTGAGTTTTAATCCATAAATTTTCACCAAGCAATCGTCTGTGCTAGACCTTCCTGATGGCTGCAGTTGTCTTGGGGGGACTGAATGACTGCTCCCAGTTTGCAACCATCTGCAAACCTGGTCAGCCAGAGGCCTTGGACATTGGCTTTGACATCTCAGAAGTAGATGCCAAAGAGGAGTGGGCCCAGCACAGATCCCAGATGGACTCCACTGGTGACTGACCTCTTTTGTGAAGGTGATCTCACCAATACTAATGTCATAGGTCCTATCTGTGAGCCTGCTAGCTATCCAGTGTGTTATAAAGGTGTCTTAGGTTCATAGGTAGGTACTAGGCTATTGGCCCTGGGGCCTATATAAGCCTAGCCAAAAAGGTAACCTGGCTTTCGCCAACCAAGAAAATTATTTTCCTGTGCTCCTGTCCAGCAGAGCCACAGAGGTGATCCCTGGGGTGAATTTCCTATTTCCCATCCAATCATCAAGATTTTTCTTGAAGAGTGCTAATGAGGAGCTTTGTTTGATATAGATAGGTAGTTTGTTCCAGAGTATGGGAAATCTCTGGGACAGGAATCTATCCCTCCAGCATGTTCTGTTTATTGTAGTGACAAGGTTTAGGTCCCTAGAGAGTGTAGCTCAGAGGGATTGGGATTTCTTTAAGTAGAGCATGTCCAACAGCTCTGGGTTTGACATAGCTTTGTATGTTAGGCAGAAATTGCCTCTGAGTAGGCGATATGCAATGGAGTAAAGCTGAAGTTTTTTAAGACGGTCTGCGTAGGGCATCTGTTTGAGGCCAGTAATCCTCTTTGTGAGGTATTTCTGTGGCCTTTCCAGTTGTTGTAGACGTCTTGTGAGGTACATACCAAAAGGGGTGTTGTACTCTATAGTGGGTCTAATGAGTGATGAGTAGAGGGGAACAATAACCTCTTTTTTCCTGGATGAGAAACCTTTTGTGATGAGGTGTGCCACATAGAAGGATTTCCTGACTACTGTGGTGATGTGATTATCAAAGGAGAGACTACTGTCCACCTGTGTCCCAAGGTCTCTTATCACACTTTTGGTGTAAAGTAGACTACCACCTATGTGGTAGCTCATGGGTACAGAGTTTTTACCAAAGGGGATGACAATGCACTTTTTGGCATTGAGCTTGAGGCCATGGCTTTGACACCGGGCATCTCTCTCCATGAGGCCCTTTTGTAGGATGTCCACATCATTAGGAGTTTTGATTATGGCTCCTAGTTTGCAGTCATCTGTGAACTTCGTTAGCCAAAGACCTTATGTGTTAGCCTGTCCTTCAGAAAAGTAGATACTAAACAGGAGAGGACCTAGGACTGAACCCTGTGGTACTCCATCTGTCACTAATCTGAAGTCGGATTTGGAGTCTGCTACTTTCACAGTGTGGGTTCTGTCAGTGAGCCAGTTGGCAACCCATCTTGTGACATAGGGATTTATACCTAGTTTAGTGAGTTTATCTATAATTCCAGAGTGGGGGATGGTGTCAAAACCTTGGCGAGATCTAGATAGGCTGTGTGAACCAGCTTACCCTTGTCTATGGCTTTGGTGACTGCTTCAAAGAAGTCTGTCAGGTTTAGGAGACATAATCTGCCTTTTACAAACCCAAACTGGGTGGGGTCCAGAGTTTGGAGATTACCAATGTCTTTGTGTATAAGATCCATGATGATGCATTCCATGGCCTTGCAGACCAGGCTCGCTAGGCTAATGAGGCAGTAGTTCCCAGGGTCCATGGTGGTTCCCCTTTTGTGGAGTGGGATAACCATTGCTGTGCACCATTCAGTGGGCACAAAGCCTGAGGTGAGGCTATGATTGAACATGGTGCTTAGGTGGGGTGCCAGTTCATTCTGCAGTTCATGTAGAGCACAGCCTGGGATGTTGTCAGGTCCCATGGATGCTGTGTTCTTGGCTTTGGAGAGTGTGTTTTTTACCTGTGCAGCTGTGATTACAGGAACTTTGCATTCTTCTGGTATAGGGATGGGGCCTTTTTTGGGGGGTGAGAGGGGGGTAAAGTTAGCACTGAACCTATCTGCCAGGATGTTGGCAATATCAGTTGGTTCTGTATATTTAGTGCCATCGTGCTGTAACGCAGAGGAGATCTGAGCATTGCCATTGAGATTCTTGACATAACTATAGTATGCTTTGTGGTTGTCTTCAGCATCAGTGACAATTTTGTTTTCATAACTAGCTTTGGAGGATCTTATGAGGGATCCCAGCTTCTTACTGAGGCTGACCAGGGAGTTCCTCCAATCATGGGATTTTTACTCTTTTTTGCAACAGTTTCTTTCTTCTGTTGTAGAGTTTGTTTATGGCAGGGGATCACCAGATTGGCTTCCTTTTTTTGGAGGATAGCATCTTGGTTCTGTTAGGGATAGCACAATCCATGCACTCATGTAATTACTTATAAAGTGCATTTGTCTTGCCTAGTTCTGTAAATTTGTTGACGATGCCTGATGGGGTATTGTATCAAATGCTTCAGCTATATCTGGGTAGGCAATATGCACTGTTTTCTCTCATCAAGTGCCTTAATGACTTTTTCAAAGAAGCCCACCAGATTCAATAAGCATGATCTTCTCTTAACAAACCAAACTGGGATGGATCCAGTGTCTGAAGGTCTCCTATGTCCTTGTTGACAATTTTCATGACAATTTTTTCCAGGGCTTTTCAAATACGATTATTCAGATTAATAGGTCTGTAGTTTCCTGTATCTGTTGAATGTTGTCCCTTATGAGGGGGATGACCATCACAGTCCTTCATTCTCATTGCACAATGCCTGTTTTAAGAATATAGTTAAATAGTGACTCCAGAGGTCCAGATAAGTCATATTTTAGGTTGTTCAGGAGGCATCCCAGGATGTTTTTGGAGCCCATTGAAGATGTGTTCTTGGCTTTAGTGAGCACAGCCAGTACATGCTCCCTAGTTATAGTTGGAATGGTTATATTTGAGGGTATTTTCTTTGGGGGTGGTTTGGGGTGGGGGTTGGGGGGGCCACAGTTGGAACTGAATTTGTCTGTTATATCTCCAGGCTTGGTGGATGTGACACCAATAATCACCTGTTCAGCACATTACTGTGTGCTGCCCCTGAGGTTTCTGACATAACTGAAGAAGGTTGTATGGTTATCTTTTATGTGTAAGGCTATCTTAAACTTATAGTTGGCTTTGCTTGGCCTAATTAGCCCCCTTAGTAACTTGTTTAGTTTGATGAGCGAGTATTATCTTTATGAAATTACCCTTCTTGATTTTTGCCATATTTTTTTTTCCTTTTGTTGTATATCCAGGGGCTTGTTCTGGGCTTTCTTTCAGTACATACAGCAGCCCTTATATAGCCATTGGCAGCTATTCAGCACTGGTTGCTGTATCCTTGGTGTTTGGAGGGGCCCTGACTTTTTCAAACCATCACTTAATAAAAGCTAGTTTGGCTTGGAATAATTTTTAACTGTTACTAGTTTTACTGGGCTTATTGAGTTGATTTTGATTTCAAAGGATTCAGCTTTATGGTTGGACCTTACCAGGGAGGACGAGACATTGGGGAGGGGGTGCAGTGATCTCCCATATTTGTGAGTACACAATCCAGTATGCTGGAGCATCTAGTGGGCTTATTCACTGTTTGGTCAAGGATGTTTGTATTTACAAAGTCCAGGAATCTCTGTGCATCTAGATTTGAGGCTGATTAGGATTCACAGTTTACAGAGGGATAATTAAAGTCTCCCAAGATAGGTTGGATTGTAAATATCTCTGGTCACTCCAAGTATGCACAGTGAGCTTTTTAGAACATGGAAGGTGACCTACAGTTGCCTAGGATATAGTATAGTATTTTGCCTATGATGATCTGCATGTGGAAGAACTCCAGCACATCATCCTATTTGACCACTGTAGAGATATGCTTGTTAATGATGTACATTGAGACACCTCCACCTTTAGCCCTTATCTGTGCAGCTACTTTTCTAAAAGTGTGAAAGTCACTGAAACCCTGCACTGCTGGAGTACTCTATGCTCCTTTAAACAATGTGTCAGTAACTGCACAGATGTCTATATTCTTGAATGTGAGGAGTCATTGGAGGGAGTGTAGTTTATTATGTATGTTCCTTGCATTAAACAACAGCACCTTGAGGTTCAGTTGAGTTGATTTTGCTATATATAAAGCTTATTTTGAGTGTTATGCTTATCCACAACCCTTGCTACTTAACCTAATCATTTTTCAGGTAATCCTGACTCTGAAAGGGCAAGCACTTGTACATGGTACAAAAATCAAGTATGTACCCTCGAAGTCTAATGTCTGTCCACCTGTACTGTCAAAAGATCCATTGTGACCAAGCCCCAGTTCTCTGAATATACGTGGTAACACACTAAACATGTCACAGACTGCATGCTGGAAATACACCAAAACTGTGACATTGTGACATGGAATATAGCTGTGATGTGACATTATTGTGAGCCACAGAGTTTCTGGAGTACAAGGTACACAACAACTATACTCCATGGCATCCTCCATGAATGTCATCATTGATGCAAAAGTTTGGCATGTCAGCAGCACATCTGAAATGTGGTGCATAACAACATATCATGTTAGCAGCACAACATCTGAGATTTGGTGCATAACAACATATCATGCTAGCAGCACAACATCTGAGATGTGGTGCATAACAACATGTGTTAGCAGCACAACATCTGAGATGTGGTGCATAACAACATATGTTAGCAGCACAACATCTGAGATATGGTGCATAACAATATATCATGTTAGCAGCACAACATCTGAGATGTGGTGCATAGCATATCATGTTAGCAGCACATCTGAGATATGGTGCATAACAACATCATCAGTGAGCTGGATTTGGCTGCACTGGTTGTGGCTAATGGATGGGCAGCCACCCATTAACCTTCCATTAAACTTTTACCCCTCTTTGGAAAATTCATAGAAAAGAACCATTTTAAAACATAATGCATGAATCCATCCATCCCATTTGTACACTTGTGTTTTGACAGAAGTAATTACCTCCAGCTCTAAAACAACCTGATGAAGTTTGGAAGAATTAATTTGTCTACTGATAAAGCAGTGCTCTTACTTTTAAAATCTTCAGGTAACTAGCACAATGAATCTGTTACAGAGAAGCGATGTATATGTTTGATTATTGGCTTAAAATGAATTTTACAGATCAATTAACCTGTCTTATTAAGAAATCAAAGTACAAGTTAAGCCCTTTTTAAAAGATTGTGTCATCTCTCACTATTGCCTAAGTTAGCAATTGTGAGGTTCGAACTGGTTAGGCACTGCATGGTGTATTTGTTCTGGTTGTTCCTGACAATCTTTCAGATACAGCTATGATACCTGTTACCACTGCATGGCAATATTCACCTTTAACCTTTCTTGTACTAGATATCATTGCAATGTTCTCAGTTTCTTGTGTTAGTGTACAAAAATGATTAAACTCAATTTATGTGTTCCTTTCTTAGATCTTATTGTATAATTGTAGACATAGGCATAAAAGGCAGGCACATACCCACTAGAAATCTCAGCTCTGCTATTAAGCTCCTTTTTTAGCAAGATTATATTTTACTAAAAGCAAAGTAAGCCATTCTTCTCCATGTTGCAAACAATCTAAATGTCTAGAGGAGGATATTGGGCAACACAGCACACCAATAGTGTTAGGCATGGTTAAGATCATCTGGTGTAGGTGAGCTTGAATCCCTTGTTTCTGAGGCCTCTTTGACTGGAACACATTGCTTCAAGAGTTTCAGTCCAAACACAATGTCTTTCTGGGTAGAAGGTAACCCCCATTCTACTAATGGAACTTGCCTTCCCAACACTTTTGCATTCCTGCTCCTTTAGGCAGAACAGGACTAATTGCAGACAATCCTGATAAAAGGACAGGTGATGTTAGGTCCCCCTTCTTTTTTGTGTGTCGCCATCTCTTGAGGAAGTTCCTTATCTTCCCCTTCATCTACTGGAATCCAATTATACCTCACTAGAGGGGTATCTGGGTTTCTTTGTCCTTGCAAGGGAGAGTCTGATGAATGTGTTAAGTGGGTAAGTATAAACTAAGACCTAGTTCCTTTTATTTTCTGAGTTTCCCTTCTTTTTCTCTTCTTTTCAGAGAGCCTTGGTTGATGGAGAAGGAGAAAAGGTACAAGGCTAGTCTCCATAGTCCTAGGCTGGGTTTGTTACTTACCTATGGAAGGACCTACTCCTTTTTTCCCACCAGAGAAAGTCTCCACCTTCTGGAATCAAACGGAAGTTCCATAAGGAAGTGGTTTGGTGCTTCAGCCCTGATTCACTTCCTTAGGTCAAACTGAGCGGTGACCATCTTGGTCCAGGCAGAAGGGAGTGTTCCTTGTGGATTCTCTGGGTATGATTTTAGATGGAGATTGGCCTAACTTGTTACTGAAGTATCTTCCCAGTAGAAATCCTCACCTGATCTTTGCCATTCCATCTGGGAGTGGTTTAATATCTGCCCCTCCATGACTTGGTGTGCTTGGGGAGAGGATCTGTCTCTATGCTTAGAGGCTAGATTCTATCCATTTGGCTCCAATTTTCTTTGACAAACAGAAGTTGCAGTTTTGAGAAATTGTCTTTAGCTGTTGTGTTTAAAGTTCTTCCTCTATGCTCTGCTCAAAATGTAAATGGATACCCTTCAGTACCACTTCATTTGCCTAAAAGGTGCCGTACTCCCCAGATTTTATCCCATTTAGGAGGATAGATGCATGAGTAGGGGACAGGTGGTATTGGTCCATATTAAGACCTTCAAAGCATGACTCTGGATATCCATGTAATAAGGTACCTTTTATCTCCCATAGCAGGGATAGTATTTCAAATTTGAGGCTGTTTTGAGGATTATTCCCTCCTCTCCTTAAAATTAACTCTGCCTTCTCTGTTAATCTATCAGATTCCTAGCTTGGCTCAGAACCAGCACCTTACTATGAAAAGCTTACACTGCTCTCAAGTCTGATGGACATTAATGTGCCCCCTGTTTCTAGTCATGATATTTTCACATTTTTCTGAGATGTATGGTCATCCCCTTCTTAATTCTATCTACCCCTTTTGATCCACAAATTATTCCTCCCCTTGCAATGTCTCTGTCCCCTTGGTCCTGAAGCTCTTGGTTGTCTTCCCTCAGCCTTATTTATAGGAAGAGAAAGAAACACACACACATCTTATAAACAGTCTTTCTGGCATACAGAGTTCCCTAAATAATACACAGCCAATTCTAATGGGATCCAGAGGGCAACAACAAGGGTTTCTTCTGTGAGCCTCTGCTGGTTTCAACAGGTAGACTTCTTCAGAAAGATGATGCAGTTGGTGTGGGTACCATCTAGAGACTTTGGTCTATCCCTTCTGGACCCTTGAGCAATTCCCATCCTTGGTTCTTGGTGAAGCAGCAGTATCACAACAAATTTCAGAATGGCATGGCACCCAACTCGGGACTGCAGTCATTGTTCTAGGAAACCCATTTTGTTGTCAGTCTACTTTGCAGGAGGACAGTTTCCATCCCCAGGAGTGGACTGCCTTTATTTCCTTTATTCATTACCTGCCCTAGCACCATTTTTTTTGTTAGTAAGGGAGTTCTGCCAACCTCCCACTAGGGTGGGGCATCATATCCTCCCTTAAATTTCCTATTTCCTTCAATATGGTATTCTTTGTCTCTGTGAAATGGGGTTGTTCCAGTAGTGTTTAATGCCATGTCATGTCTGTTACACATTGTCATATCCCCAGATTGTTTCCTAGTCTGTGATGCTGGTGTCTCTCCTTCTCTTGCAGGGGTCTGTTGTTAGTTGTTTTTTTTTTCCCTTGGCCTCTACCACTTGGATAGGTTGTACTGCTTGGGACTCTACAAAAGGAATTGATGAGGTAGTAGAAATTAATTCAAAACATTAAGAACTACAAGATGCCCTGAGTATGATATGTGACATTATGCTGACCAAGTCAATGATAAAACTGATATATTGCATTCCTGACTGCATTAATCCTTTCTGATGTACTGCCTACAACTGTATATTAGCAGACTGTTAATAGTAACATAACTGGTGGTGCTTTACAGTAGGTTGGCATTATACTCCCAGAACCAGTAATGGGAACTATATCCAGCTAGCTGCTTTCTGGTAGATTTTAACCATTCTAATGCAAAAGGCATGGCACAGACTGGAACTGACATTATATATCATGAGCAGTTTAAAATGTAACAGCATAATACTTGTCTATATCTCAGTCATCAACCATTATAAATCATAGCCCTACCATCTGAATATCACAGCACATGTTTAGAAAGATTAACTTTCTTTTTTTCACAGTAAAGGTCTTCAGTTACTAGACCCATATACCTGGTTATAAAGAGTTTTTGTATGAGACTAATTCAGTTGTTAATAATATACGTACCTGTAAAATGGTATAGTTTTATGAAGAAAGAAAATAATAAATCTTGAAAGTGCAATTATAAAACCTGAGGTCAATTATAGTGGTATTCACAGATCAGCAACTGATAAGCATGCACATGCCAGCATTATTTGTAAATAAAATTAATTTGTTCTAAGTTTAGCATCTTATTTTAATCTGATTAGTATAATGTTATATTACAAAACAAACCCTCACATTTAATAAACTCTGTGTAGGAATACTATAAGTCCTACACATAGTGAATGGCCCATGTCTGTAGCTTCCCCTCAGCAGCATGCCTTGCATATTCATGAAGGCACATTACTAAGGGAGAGCCATCTACACTGTTACTGAATCAGTGCTAGCGGGTATGTTACAGTACTTGGAGATGTGTAACATTCCCCTGCACTGTCAAAGTGCTGTACAGCACTAAAACGTTAAAGTAAAGTGTCCTTGGACACTTATTTACAAATGTTCGTATATATTTCACACAGAGGGTATGTTACAGTCTCCATAACACACACCCTGCAATGTCAAAGTACCGTATGGCATTAAATGTTCAAAGAAAGTGTCTTAGGACACTTATTTATAATATTGTTAAATTATTTCACAGAGGGTGGGTGTTACAGTGTCCTTAACACACTCCCTGCACTGTCAAAGTGCTATACAGCACTGAAAGATTAATGCAAAGTGTCCTCAGACACTTAATAATGTATTTAATTATATATGTCACATAGGGGGTTGTTACAGTGTTCATAACATACTCTCTGCACTGTTAAAGTGGTGTACGGCTCTGAAATTAAATGATTAAATGTGATTTTGACATTTTTCTATTTATTTTATTTTTTTTGTTGTTTTTTTTCTATTTGCGTGTTTGCGTGGTGCAGTGCAACACTTATCAATAGACATGTGCCCGACATCTAAAAATAGAAACCAGATGCTTGTAATTGTTATACAAAAGGTCAAGTTTAAGCATAGCTGAGCGGGTTAGCATGGAGCATCACTCAGCAGTGCTTAAATGTAACAAAAAGCTATATAGAAATGTATAGCTGAAATCCTCACAGCCAAGTTAGCTGAATGGTTAGAGTTATGGCTTTTTGTGAAGTAGGTGCACAGTTCAAATATGCAGACAGGCCATTCAACTTTCTATATACATTTGCATTTCTATATACATTTTTTTTTTTTACTGACCTAGTTATTGATATTTTTTATTCAGGTTAGTGCAGTTGGTCCAGAATCCCAGTGTCAGTGGAGATATGTGATGAAAAACTACAGTTAAACACAAGTGTCCAATACAGTACAGTCACACCCCAAGGTAAAGTAGTTAAAGTACATAGGGTGAAGCCATGTAAAGTAAAATGCATACCCATAATACTAAAGTATCAATAATGAGTAATTAATGTCAATACATATTTTTTATTATGCAAAAATCTTGTTTGCCCTTAGCTACATTTTGCAAAGCACTGCTAAGCCAAGCTAAGCAATGCTCAAACAGGACCTGTTTTAGCAGTACTTAGCAACACGCAGCTCCACTTAGCTGGTTTGGGCATTACTTAGCACTCCTAGTTTATGCAGTCCTCAACTCAGCTAAGTGGGTTTGTGCACCACTAAGCATTGCTAAGCATTTGCCACTTTAAGCACTGCCCAGCTAAGCTTAGTGCATTTGTGCACTGCTAAGCAGAGCTTAGCATTTTAAAAATGGTCCAGTGGCAGCAAAGGGCAGGGAATAGCCTTAATTAAGCTGCACAGGTGGGAATACAGTCAGAACCTGTTGGAGTTTTATCCATGCTGGAGTTATGGCTGGAGTCAAAGATGGAGCGTCCTTTCAGGCACAGCGCTGGGTATGTTGGAGTCCAGGATCATGGTTGAGCTCCTTGTCAGAGACCATGGCTACAGACTGCTGCAGGGCCAGTACCAGGGCTCTGAATACAAGTCCGTGGCCTGAAACCACCTGGCACATGACCTCACCAGTGCTACTGGAATCCACCGCACTGGTGACCAGATGCATCATCATTATGATGACCTGAAGTGGAGGAAGGGGGAGTTCTTGGCTCAATGGATCCAAGTTGATCGGGACTAGAATGCCCCAGAAGTTTGTAAGTATAGCAACTGGTGATTTTTCAAATTGTAGTATGAATATCTGATAGACAGATATGCATAATGGTGGGTTTTTCTTCCCACAGCTGCAGAGGAGAGAGCTCACAACTTGGAGGCCCATGCAGGGTGCCTAGAGTGGATGCGCTGAGAGTGTGGTGAGAACAGATATATTTTTGCAATATATAGTAATATAAATAAGAAAGAGTACAGTAGTAACTGCCAGTAGGTATATTATGTTCTGACTGCACACAATAATATATTAATAATGTGTAGGAATGACATGTGTATATGGTATTAATACCAATGATCTGGTAATAATGTACACTGGCATTCTAAATGTGAAGGGAATAAATGACATCCATTCATGATCTATAGGAAATATAGTACAATTGCAGTCAGACTTGTGAAGGCAAATGTGTTAGTATTGCATAGGTTCTATAATAACAGCACACTTTCAATACATGCATTATTTAAACTGGAGTACAATAAAGTTTGTCAAATGTATACCAATGACTGTGTCATGTCACTCTCAATAAAGCTGTCTTCTGCCAATTGGTCTGTGTATTCTGTTCTGCTGTTGAAAAAAATCCAATTTTACAGGTGTTACAAACCAAATATGGGTATAACACCAGGAAGTGACTGAAGCTTGACTGCAAAAAAACTGTTATGCTAAAGTGTAGATGTGCAGCTGTACTAAAAGATAGAATGCAATTTGATATATGTTCTGCACTAACATGTGGACCTTGAATAGTAATGTGTAAGGTATTATAGTGTGTTTCCATCAGGATTCCCTGGTGTTAACCTTTGCATTTCAGCTATATGCATTCCTGAACATAGGTATGCTGTTGCAGGCAAGCATGACACAGTAATAGCTGTAAACTGCAAATATAGTATCTGCAAAGGTATATGGGTCAGGTAGGCATCCCAGCACTGTGATATGGTCTGTACAGATCACACACATATTCCCATCCACTAGGGGTTCATTGTCTACACCTGCATTACAAGTATTAAAACACACTTCACCTACTATCTCTGTCATGCATGAATCTCATGCAAGTATATTCAGCTGTCACTGCAGTCTCCTGTGACACTCTACCAATATTACCAGGTCAAACTTTGTCAGCAGGTGAGCTCTAGGCACATATCAGTCAACCAACACACAACAGTGACCCAGTATCTCAGTGTGATAAGCAATACATATGTTGTTATCTTTCCACACACAGCCAACGTTTTGAATCCAGGGACCGGTAGTAACATGTATTTACAGTAACAGACAAGTAGTACTGACTATTAACAGAAACAGTCATTACAGTTAATAGATATTTCAACACAGGACTTACAGGTAAAGAAATGTTTGTAGTAACTGTATAAAGGATATATGAATGTCTACTATGCTTACAAATGGCAGCAGGATAAGTATATAGTCCATGCACTGTGCATGATATATGTCTCTCAAGTGTCACTCTGTCACAGCTAGTGATCACTGTTGCCAATAACCTTGGACACAGATATAAATCTAGTTGAAGTATGCCAGTAGCACACTCACACATCAGTGCAGAGTACACCTTGTTAGTCATATATGTTACCCTGACATGTACGAGTCCCTTGTAGTTATGTACTTATAGGTCTTACAGCTTGGCCCATACCATGCCATGTCAGCTTGAGAATTATGCACGTGCGACAGAAGCTTTAAGGCACCTGTAGATGTAAAATAATAGCAGACCTGTAGAGTATTCAGCAGTACTGTTCTAAAAAATATACCTATACAGTGGTTAATGGAATGCTTTTCTCTCTGCCCACCCCGGATCTGCATTATATATTATTATTCCTATACTATGGGGATGGGTTAATTTCCACATATGTTGTTTTCAAAACTTAATGTTGGGCCTTGTGTTGTATTATTGGTTATATATTTCAATGGTTGCATACTAATATACCTTGTTGAAATTCCACCATTGTTGACCTGTTGCCACAACTGTTACTGGCATGCTGTTAAAATAATGACTTTTATTCCATTTATGCCTGTATTATGCATGTTATGCAATTCTATTGTTTTGGGTTAATTGGAACAACCATGCATGCTGTTATAACTAATGTTGAAATGTTTTGTTCATGACTAACCAATACACCTTGACAAACCTCAACACTATAGCACGATTGGGTAGGCCGTTTCCAGCTGATCCACCTATCCCACCTCATCTGGCTGTGGCACCAGGTCCCAACACATCTGGGACCCAACCTGGAGCTGCTCCTTCTGCTGGTCCTGCACCACCCTCTGGTGGAACTGCCTGAGGGGACAGCATCCATCCCCCCCAGGCACAGCCGTGGACAGGAGACTCTCACCATGAATTAGGTTTCAGGTATGGTGCGCAGGGTCATCCAACGTGACTTGGATGATAGACTGTGCCAGATCAAGGACAGACTGGGGCACCTCGAGGGACAGGCTGGCTCCAGTGCCCAGCCCTCAGCACAGCCACCTTCAGGGCCATGAAGGTGGAGTGATGACTGCCCATGGGTGGGGATTTTAGTCCCACTGTTGCCATCTGGGGGCACTTGGTCCTCCGATTCCCAACAACCCTCCCTATCCAAGGTGTTTACCCCCTTATGTGTCATACACCACCCATCTGCTGTCCTGCCTGTCTTGTCTGTCTGCAAAATCAACCTCTCCTACCCAACTTACCTCCCCAAATATAGCTAAATCTCTTCCCCAACATCCCACTCTCACCTTAAAAAAAGGACATCTGTCCCCCAAAAAAATTTCATCCCATACATAGCTCTCCAATTCACTCCTACGTACACTGCCATGATTTAATTATCCCATCAATTAATCAACAAAGTTATGTCACCCACACCCCTCCTTGTGGGGTGTGAAGCTCCAAATTCCAAATTGCCCACATGATGCACAGCTGTTGCTGCACAATAAATGGAGAGCTATGGACTTTTCCTACACCAGTCCTGCACATCCCTAGCTGCTTTTCATATTGTTTTTCCCCATGCTTGCCCCCATTTCACCACTTTTCTATCACCCCTTTTTTCTTTTCTTTTTTTTTTGAAAATAGCATGGGTTTAAGTGGGGATAAGCAGCTCTAAGTGAAGGTAAGTGCCACTTGGCATCACAGAGAGTCATGCAAATCCACTTAAAACTGCTTTAATCACCTTATCCGAGTCAGACACAGTTCTGTCCAGCAACAAAATAACCAGCCCTACCAAGGCTCAAATCCAGGATCCTCTGAATTACAGTCAGAGTCACACACCACTAGGCTAACTCAGCTCCAGAAAATTACTGCTGAGTTTGTAAATATATCATGCAGTACAGTCATGTAACATTAGGGAAAAAAGACATGACTGCCAGGTATTGAACCCAGGACCTTCTGAACTACAGTCAGAGAAACACACCACTAGGCCATCTCGGCTCTGAGGAATTGCTACTGCTTTTCTAAATATATCATGCAGTACAGTCATGTAATATTAGGGAAAAACAACACCGCTGCCAAGTATTAGCCCTGGACCCTCTGAACTACATTTCACTGCAATACACTAGTAGGTCAACTCAACTCTTAGGAATTACTGGTATTGTAACCAAGATATCCTGAGTACCAGTGACACTACTTCTACATATAGTGTGATAAATGACAGTGTACTTGGGGCTGTGATGCAGACACTGAACCAATACACAGCCAAAGACATGTTGATGGATTGATGGGAGGCCTACAATATCAGGTACAGCTGAAAACTCCACAGACTGTTGCAGAATGCCCACAGTTGTGTCACCTACATATGGCATGGTTGTCATCAAAGTTATTCTGTGTGCTGATGTACTGGCAAGGCAGCGCAGATTGATTTTACAAAAGCATGGCAGACAGGTCAGTGTCACATGTCATAGCCATCCAAACACATATGTTCATGCCAATCCTGTGTAACACACTGTATGCATGCGCATATGTCTTGCAACTACACCTCCCATAATAATTACTCAGTAGCTATATGTGTAACATTCCTAGCATGCCTGACATCTGGACACCCACAATTCAGGCCCACAGTCCAGTCTGCTGCACAACAACTACATGCTTGGCAATACAACATAGAAATAACTGAGCCCTGCAATATCAACCAGACCTGGTTGCTGCTACCACAGTCACTGCCAACCACAGTAGCATGTCAAAGGCCTGGAGGGTGGGACACATGTCACAAATCAATATGTGTCCTAAACCTCTCCTACCACTCTCTGGATGGTACGTCTACTTAACATATGTACCAGAGGCACATGCTTCACCTGGACTGTTATGGGTACCCTCACCCTGGCCATGCTGTGACACAAGAGCTGACACTGCTCCCTCACTAACATATACAGCTTTCTGTCCCCCAATGTTTTCACAATCCCCAGTATGACTCCTGCCCAGAATGCAGCAGCTATGGCCTGCCACACATGCAGCTGTATGTTCAGCTACCTGCTACAGACCTACCATTCCTCCCAAATACCTAGAACAAGACTTCAACACAGCACCCCATACATAAAGGGTTGGGGGGAATGTTCAGGTGATGCTGACATGTATCACAGTCTCCCCCTGCAAACATACACAGCTGATGCACCAGTATCAACTGAAGCAGCATGCACATTCAGATATAAAGGATGTATGACACTCACATCTGCCTGTTTTCTTACTGAGCCCAATGCACATTGTTAAACAGTAACTTGCCACAGAATCACAAACTCTGTTAACAATGGCCAAACATAGCATGCAAAACTGTGGGCATAACACATCAATCCAAAAAGTGAACAGTATGTCTACATACCCTCTGTGATGCTGTAGCTCCCACACCTCGATAATGTCCTCCTCATAGGTCAGGAAAAGGGTCAACTCCTACATGAAGCCGTTAATTATAGCACTGTGTTCCCATGCCATTGGCTAATGGCAATGCAACCCAGCTGTTCTGGATGCAATTTGCAAGTTGGAGTCACAGATTGGTGCACAGGCAATCACCTGTTCATGAGCATTATCTGCAAAAGGCAAGCTGCTGCCTATGGTAAACAAGTCTGACATTTTCTCCATGAAGACAGACTGCAATTCTCTAGGAGATTACAACTGGATTTATTCTCACAAAGGAGTACAACAATGTATCAGGTATGTCATAGAAAGAAACATGTAATGGAATGTAGATAAGGGGATGCAGTCATGAGAAATAGGAATCTAAATAGCAGGTCTCAACAACATTTCTTGGACTGTCATGCTGCTGTTAGTCTGCTGTCCAGCACCTGCAGCCATCCCTTATGGCTCTGACTGCAGTGACATAGATCACAGCTCTTGCCCCTGAGTCACCCCAGCAATGGTCAGCTCACATATGACTGCTAATGGATTGTTGTACAATACTCACAGTAAATACTGGTGGATACAGCTAGAATATCACATTATATACTGTCAGTGACTCCCTTTCAGTCTGTGAATTTCATATAGGCTTAGTTCAAAGATTTTCCAGGTGTTCCTGACTATTCCTGACATACTCTGGCTAGGTCACTGTGTACTCCACACCTGTATCTCATTGCCTGACACCTATGGCTAGCATACCTGGTGACCCCCTGCAGCAGGACAGCAGGTTATAGGGACTAGTAGTGGGGGTGCACTGGCTCTGCCTCAGCAGCAGTGCATATATATTGAGCATGCAATGTAAGAGAATGAATACAGTACCAGATATTAATGTACCACTACTGTGTTCCCAGAGATCTGGCATGTCATGGACACATTCCCCAAACTCTGGGGACAACCATCATGTATTGTCCAACTGGTGTCTGAAAATCCACATTTGTCTGGCAGAAGTTCTACAACTATAAGGCACATGTACACATTCCGCAAACATCTGGGTGCTGCAAATGTCAGACACCTACGAAGAGGACACCCTACACTACATATACACTGCTCTCAGTTAGCATGCAGCACAGATGTTTCTGGAATGTCCACATGCACTTGTAGTACCACTCACCTATTTGTCAGATGTAGACTGGATGACATGGTTCTGTAATGTTGCCCATAGGGAACACCCAACAGTCAATGGCAATGATGTATGTGGGCACATAAAAACATAGTCTGTCACAGCACTCAGGCCATATCTGGTATTCCTGGTACCATATGAGGTTATTAGGCTATGGGCCTTGGGCATCCATATGCATAGACTAGATGTTATCCCATGTGTATGCAAGACAGCACCTGATGACCCAGTCCAACAGAAACACAGGGACACAGGTGGATTCCCAAGGGTGTATGTGCAGTTAACCATCCAGTTATCCAGATTACATCTGCAAATATGTAAATAGCTACCGCCCTGATGAGGATAGGGTGCCCATTCTATTGCAAGGTGATTGTGTGGTACACACATCTGAGCTGCCAACATGCCCAGTTCATGTCACATGCCGGGTTGAGGGCGTGTGTGTGTGTGTGTGTGTGTGTGTGTGTGTGTGTGTGTGTGTGTGTGTGTGTGTGTGTGTGTGTGTGTGTGTGTGTGTGTGTGTGTGTGTGTGTGTGTGTTAACAGAGTGGAGCATGAGTTGCACTTTTACAGCAGTCCCAGCAATGTGGAGTCTATGATTGCCTTGCATGCCACACTGAGGTCACCCCGAGGAGTATGTATGAAACTGGGTAGAGGGCTGGCCTTATATCCTATTGGTGTATGGTAGATGTTTGATGCCCTGGTATTCCCTGGTGGGGAATCTCTTGTGATGTCCCCAGTTGCTGCATGTTCTATGTGATGTGAATGATGAACAAGGAAATATACACAATAATAGGCCTTATTGAGGGGAATATGGGGATGTTTATACCACATGTCCCTTGATGACATACCTTTATGTATGACATGAGTCATGTGCAAGGTTTACTTTACAATAGAAGCAACATTGTGTTGAAATGTCATGTTGCCAAGGACCTGTGTCCACAGCTCCTTCATGACTGATTGAATGCCTAGGATGTTGTTAGTACTGTGATAATATGTGGGGACGTCATTCTCCACAAAGATGTTTGTCACTGCATGTCCTGGTATATGGCCTGAGGCCATAAGTCTGGCAGCAGTCATGAATCTGTGTGAGACCCTCCTAGGCAGATGTCCACATCACTAGGGAATCCGGTGACTACACACAGCATGCAGACATGGTTGGACATAGGCTAATGGCTTTTACATGCACCTCGGAAGTGTACATCACATTTAACAGAGGTTGAAACATGGAACAACAGGTTACACTCCTAGTTATGGGTCAACTGCTTGAGGTGGATTCCCCTATGTGGAATAGGTGGGTCATGTCAGTGCACCAGTTTGCTATCCCTATAGTAACATATAGTGTGATGCAAACTTGGGAGTGTTATATCTATAATGGCCAGGTGGGTTATACTGTCACACACTTTGTCCAGGTCAAGGTAGGCAGTTTGTACTGTCACCCCCCATCCATGGCTTTAATAACTGTGTTATAGAGGTCAACCAAGTGTAACAAACATGAACCCTTCCTTGACAAAGCCTAAGTATGTGTGATGGAGTCTGTACAGGTCGCCAATCTCCTTGTTAATGGGGTTCACTATAAACTGTGCTATGGCCTTGCAGAACAGCCTAGTTAAGCTGCTGGGTCTATCAGGTGACTGAGTGAGGGACACCCCACTTTAGTCTAAAAGGGTGACAGTGGTCATCCATCAAACAGCTGGGACAAAGGCGGTAGTCAGTCCTCCTTTGAATACTGTTCCTTATGGTGTTGCAAGGTTATACTTGGGGTCATGTAGGATGCATCCTGTGATGTGATAGGCTTTCATGGCAGATGCATACCATGACTTTCACATGGCAATGGTGACCTGTTCCCTACATATAAGAGACGGGGAGGTACTGTGGATATCCTAATGTACTGATGGGGAAGACAGGGAGGTGAAGCCTACACTGACTTTGTCAGGCATCCAGTATGCTATGCCAACAACACTGGTGTAGCTGGTGTCCTTGAGCACCACAACTGAACAGCTGCAGGTGCGTCCTGTGCTGTTGTAGATGTATGTGCAGATAGCTGTCTGCAGTGGATGTAGACAGTATAAGCTCTGTGTTTATTGTGCATGTTTGCAGGACTGATCCCATTCTCATGTACACACTAAGGAGACATTGCTTCAAAAAAAGGTACCTGCCCCTACTTTGTCTCACACAGCAGTATGCCATCCCTGTTATGGACACTATGTATTGCAGATGCCCACCAGACAGGTGTACATATCCTAGCAGAGGATGATGTAGGTCTGTCGGGTATACCTGACTACATGTATCTATACAAATGCACATATAGCACTTGTGTGTATGTGTGGATATTGGTGCCAGTCCTTAATGAGGGGGTTGGGAAGTTGTGTATACTGCCCCTGGAGGATGTATTCCATGTTGAAGGTGTAAGTATGGCTGACCCTAGCTAGGTGGGTATTGTGGCAAATGGTGACTGCAAACGAGACCACATTATGGTTGCTCTGCCACAGAGGATGACAGTGTATGGATGCTGCAGTGGTAACCTGTGTTGTGTAATGTCAACTGCAATACATCTTCACCTCATGTGGGGGTAGCCCCCTGACTGTACCAAGGTGTTTGTACTTCCACTGTTGATGGGTCTCTGGCCATTTGTGTATGACATGGGTACATCTTACAATGTATGTTAGGGTCGTTCAACTGACCCAGGATCAGGGTACAGACCCAACTCCTAATACAGTTGATTAGTTCCATATACACAGAATGGGCTTCTTGGCCACATGTGGTGGCTGGTAGCTAGCTGTGATTTGAATAGTTGTGTGCTGGCATTGGTGAACTGCCCCTATGGTGTCCTCTGTTCATGTTACTGCCTGTACAGCACGGAGATGTGTATGTGTCTCATATATAAAGAAACCCCATGTCATACTTTGGCTTCTGAATGTATGATAGGATGGTTGACCAGGTAGACTGGGGTGCTCTCTGCAACTCTGAATCATGGTCTGTGTGACTGCACAGATGTCTGCAGTTCCCAGGGTTAGGACTGCTTGCAGTGAGGGCAAAGTCATGTGTACACCTCTAGCATTTAGCAGCATGGCCTTCAATGTGTGCTGCACTGACAGTTGTATGATGGTAGTGGTAACTTCACCACTTTTACTAATGGAGTCACTATGGGGCTGGCAGGAACCACTGCCAGATGCATGAAGACCAGTGAAGACAGATGGAGGCCATCTCTTGCATTTCATCATGGCCTGTTTACCATATCATCCCAGACTCACAGGTATTGGAAACCCTGGAATATCACAGGATAAATGTGCACATGTTAAGGACAATCATTCCCTGATTGTATTGTGCCATCAGTCTGGATGATAGCATAATGCTTGCGTAAGACTAGGGACATACCTGCCTGGGATACATAACCAGTGTGCTCACTCATATCTTACTGCATATAGTGCAGGGACATACATGTCAGGTCAGGCACACCAACATGTACTGTAACAGTCCCATGACAGTACCTCTTGGTGAGAGACAGTAGTGCTTATGCAATATGGCAGAGTCTATCACATGACACACAAGTAACTGTGACCATCCACATACACCGCCAGGTCAGAGACACACCAATGTGTAACAAGTTTGACATGGGCTGATGCCTGCATGGCTGTGAGACACAGGTGTGTGGCCATATGTGGTATGTGCTGTCTATGACTGTGGTGTTCATGTGTGGCTTTGCCTCAGAGATCCCCTTTGTTTGTGGATTTGTATGTTGAGGACCACTGCAGATGTTTGTGTGTGTTGTGTACATGTGTGTGGTGTGTGAGGTGTACTGAATAGGTTGACAACCTGTTTGGCAACATATATGCGGCCTTGACAGGGAGAGCCCATGGACTGCAGGTTCGTACTGTCATTGCATCTCTAACAAAGTGTGTTCCTTGATGGTGTTTGTAAATGGCTGTCCATTCGTGTACATAAGGCAGATGCTACACAGTGCTAGGACACCTATATCAACCACACTGGCTGGGGAAACTGTAGGACATTGTCCAGCCATATAGTCCACAATCTGAGGGAGGAAGGCCAGAGAGACCTGCGGGGTGGGTCTACAGTCCAGGTGATTACTAATACAGTAGGAGAGTGACACCACAGCAGACTATGTAGACAGGCTATGAACAAGCAGTAATAGGTGCAACAGGTGCATGCATTGCAATACCTTATAGCACATGCAGCAAGTAGCATGAAAGATCAGGATCAGGGTGGCAACACATGCTGTATTGCCATTATGTTGCCAATATACACAGAAATACTGTGCTGATAGATGGTGGGGTATGACGTGGGGGTTAGTGGTGGGCGTTGCTGGCAAAAGTGGATGTGTAGGGTCTGTACATAATGGTGAGCAATGTATGCAGTCTTGTGATGTGTTCCTCTGTTCATGTCTTTCAGGTGGGATATACAGACATTGCAAACCACCCTTCTCAGAAGCTGAGACCACTGCAATTATTAATGCCCTGAGACTCCATCACTGGGTGCTGTTGTCAAGGAGTCACCATAACCAGCAACAACATGCTGCACTATGGGCAGACCTGGTAGCAACAGTGAATGATGTGAGCCACCAGGACAGGAGCGATGAACAGGTCTGACACTGTGCTACTGATCTCATACGCCATGCATGGCAAAGGTCTACAACTGTGGCCAGGGACCATGCTGGTACATGGGGGAGGGCCTGCTACACAACCACCACTCTCAGCCACAGAGAAGTTCCTGACAAACCTGGGTTCAGCCACCAGCTCACAAGAAACCATATCTCATGGAGGTGGGTGACACAGATTCCACAGCCAAGGAGCATCCAGGTAAGCCTCCAGTGGTCATCACATTAATACTGTAGCATTCATAGTGGCAGCCTCTGCATACCTGTATGCATATGTCAGATCAATCTGCATTTGTGGGTGGGCTTTGTAATGCACACATGTGCACACATATTGTGAATGTCAGCAATTTGGGTAGTATTACAGATTGTATTGTACATGTTGATAAATGCATATATTATCCTGTACCAATGCCACATGTGTGTGTGCTTGACAATTCCTCTCCCTTACAAGTCCATAGGTACCTCTGGTGTGGCTGGGGAACACCAACCTGTAGCCAGTGAGTGTGGAACTGTCATGCTAAAGCTCACCTATACCCTAGGCATGTAAAGGGCTGCCATTTTGCCATGCACATGACAGTTAAGCTTAGCCAGATTGCATGTTCACTTGTGGTGGGGTTCACTGCAGTGCATCACATTGGTAATCACAGTAGCATATTTGCAGGAACTGTTACATATTGAAAAAATGTTGAACCGCTCCAAACCAGGAACCAAAAAGAAGCAAAAGAACCACGACCATCAACCACAAGTTAGCAAACACTAACAATAAGGCATCGACCAGGAATGTAGTAAATCACAGTTTAATCCAAAGTTGTTCACATAGACTTACATACATAATACTGTTACATATTATCATGTAGTTTTGTATAGGTGTAACCACTCTGCTATACAGGGGTGCATTACTATTGTGTAAATGGGTGCACTGTGTGTTAGGTGAAGGCCATCATATACTCCAACTTGTCATGTATCTCACAGGTGTATAGTAATAGCAACATTAACTGGATGTAGCTGCACTGCATGTTGTTGAGGGCAAGTCCACAGTGTGCCTGTTGTGGTCTGATTGTGTGTTGTGCATGGCACCAGTCAGAAGGTGTGGTTTGTATAATGCCTTTGTAGCACCTCACGTGTGTGTGTGTGTGTGTGTGTGTGTGTGTGTGTGTGTGTGTGTGTGTGTGTGTGTGTGGATCAGCAAATATTATAATGCAGGAATGCATGTAGTCATGTTGTCTTCCCCTCACAGGTGAGCATGGGTGTTGGAGTGTGTCCCCCTCACAACCTGATGTCAGTGTCTCATCAGACTGTGATGATTATGGTGGCCACTGCGAGGTACAGGTGGGGTTGGGGGCTGAATCTGTACCATTGGTTGACATCCCACTTCCACCCCCAATGTCTCCACACATGGTCAGTATGCCCACACATACCCAGTCCCCAGCAGCCACAGATATTGGGCAGTCAGAGGGTGATGGCATCAAACAGTGGAGTGTGAGAGCTATGGCATCTGTGACTGTAGACACTAGAGGTCCCACACAGGCAGATTGACAGGGGTGCTTGAAGAATGACTATTGCCCATCCAGCCGTTGTCAGAGGTGTCACAGCATGTGTCACCCAATGCATCCTTTGGTCCATCATGGAGGCACAGGCACATTGTGAACGGTACACCTGATGGACGCTCAGGGTCATGGATGGCACACTACTTGGCATGCATAACTCCCTCCACAGCATTGGTGATGGCTTATGTCATTGCGCTTATGTAGTGGATAGACGATGAGGTGAGACATTGTCAGTCCTTAACTGTGCAATGTCTGTGCTTGAACATGTGGTGGGAGTAGACCATCTGACATATGGACGTAGGTCAGCAACATCAGCTGAGAGCCCACATGGCCATGCACAGTCACAATCCCATAGTGGCAGTACCACCAGCACTACCAAAGGGAGGGTGCTGTCCACACCACAATGTGGCAGGCCATGGGTACGTGGTCCTGGGTGGTCCTGTGTGGGGCACAGACACAGCAGACACCAGTCACCATCATGAAGTGGTACCACATCTGGCCTTGGGAGTGGTGTTGCCAGTGTCACTCCTGGCAGAACCAGTTCCCATGTTCATGACCAGAGATGGTGAACTGTACATTCTGCCATGTACAGTTCACAGCTGTCCAATATACCCTCATGTAGAGCTAGCACATGGCATGACTGTGTGCATGCACAGACTCACACATCACTGTCATGTGCAGGTCACCAACAGATGCACACAGGTCCTCTCCATGGCCCAGCTGACCAGCACCTCTCCAGACACACACACACATATCAACTGTATGTCACAGCCTAGGCCTTTGGCAACCCCACACCACACCCTGTGCATGTGATGATACTTGTTTCACATCCCTGTTATCCATACCATTGATGCAGGGACATGCTAATATGTGTCTGATGCATGAATATAGTACAGGTAATGGCAGTTTGTAGTGTAATAATGTTATGCCCTGTAAGATGCTGTCTGCTGGCAATTGTCATGCGTACACATCAAAGTGTATATACCTTTGTGCCATGATGCTTTATTGCTGTTAGTACTGCTGACTGACTGTTGTCTAGCAGACCTTATTCTGTTTCCATTCCAGGTGTCGTGCTGAGCTGCTGCCATTTCAGAAGCTCAAGATGGTGGACTGGCAATGCAGAGACCTTTTCATCACCAAGGTACAGCTGTTATGTGCGTGTTTACCAAGGTGCATATGTGTGAAACAGTGTGTGAGGGATAATGGAGGCAGACAGCATAACCTTGCATGCATACCCCTTGACACAGCATGCTACTCTTGATACATGTCACCTGGAAGTTCCGTAGTATCACAGGTTCATAGGTACAGAGGAGGTTACTAGAGTACTGGCCCTGGGTCCCTTACAAGCCTAGCCAATACTTTATGCCCAACAGAATCATCGATCAGCAACTGTTGCCCCTGGCATTGCTGGACACACTTTGGACCCCTGGGACAGATGTTTTATTTCCCCATCCACTCAACCTTGATGCAGTTGATGAAGGACTGTATGGTACACTGTTTGACATGTTTGGGGAGTGCATTCCTATGACAGGTCAGCCTCTGGGAGACAAGCCTGTCTCTCCAGATGTTTTTTTTTTTTTTTTTTGCTGTCTTATGTGTGATTCAAGCCTGTCATGCTGGTAATGCACATAGAGTTATATTGACATATATGGGGCAGCTGTTGAAGGGCTGATCATAACATTTACATCTAGGCATGCCACAGCCTACTTGTAGACTACCTGTCCGATACCGAGTGGGACAGTACTGATTCGAGGCTGCCTGATGGAACAGATGTTGAAGGCCATGGATTATTTTGTGGGTGTTAACATAGCCTTTCCATTTGATGCAGATGTCTGCATAGGTACATACCAGACAGGCATGCAGCTAATGTACTGTTGTACTGACTGAGGACTATACAGAGATAATGTCCACCTTTTGTCTGGATGCAGTCCCTTAACTTGAGAAGCCAGGTCTGTCAGCACAGTTTGTGTATTTATGGGGTTGGCACTCAAGTGGGAAATAGTGGGTTCATGTCCTCGCCATATGGTACGATGGTACTGTTTTCTGCATTCAGCTGGAGGCCAGGACCTGGCCACCATTCCATACCCACCGTATGACCCCATTGCAGTATGTTAACATCAGTTTGTGGGTCAATGACAGACAGCACACTACTCACAGTTGCCACAGCTTTAGGCAGTACCTACATATGTGGGATGTGGCAGTTAGCATTCATGCCTTCATACATGTGGGTCATTGTGGGCGGAAAATACTCACAGGGCATACAGATATCGACATATTGCACACACATAGGCAACACAGAGTAGGGTTGCCACATTATCAAATGTGGAATGTGGGACATGTCTTGTAGTATTGTGACACCTGGCAAGACATACCATACCCACGGCAAGTGCAACAGATGGGACTTACCTTGGTTTGCCAGTATGACAGCTTCTTTGTGCCACATCACCATAGGTTATGTTATTTCTCAGACCAGTAAGGTGCTTCAGATGGAAATAACTGCTTTATGCAAGTAGTAGACAACCATAGAAAATATTTGTTGTCCTACACTCTGGGGAACTCTGTATTGTGTGTGTCATTGTCACAGGTCACACCTGGCTAAACATGGACTGCAACCTGCAGGGTGGGACAGGTGGTGGCCATAGCTCTCACCTCTACAGATATCATCAGGATGTCCTGATATTCACCACATATTTTTGTTCCATTTGCCATAACATTGTGGTTTTCTGACAAAGTAGTGTGAAATCATTAAAGACTTACATTGCACAAAAATGACAGATATTTTCCTGTCAGACTTCCTGCCCTTCAGAAAATGCATTTGAATGCACAACCTGCTATGTTATCTACCTTGTCTGTTTGTCAGAGCAATATTTAAAGATTGACCCTAATATTTTGACTTTGTCCCACTTTTCTGTATGACTTTCTCCAGATGTCTTTCTATTAGGGTTGAGAGGTATGTTTGTGGCCCTAGCACAGGCACACTGCTGCAAGAGGATATACATATGTACACACACACACACACTCATGAACTGTCATTGTTGATAGTGGAACTCCTACCTGGCTAGTTATACATAAGATAGAGCAATATACATAGTGCATGAACCATGGAGCTTATACAGTTTTGCAGTGTCTGCCAGTACTATTCAGGTGGTTAACATCTGCAGGTGCTGTAAGGATTGCCACTGGGGGGTTAACAGGCACTTAAAATGGTATAACCATGTCACAAATACATTGCTGCAGGGGGACATGCATTCCGTCAGTCACTCAGAGACAGTTGCCAGTTTCAGATTTACAACACCTATCTATCTAGTTATGTACAGTATAGATATATATATACATATTGCATGTGCCACAGTGCTATTGTGTTTGAAAATGCATAACTCTGCATCCAAGGTGCATGACCTCTGTAAGCCATGAGTAGGTTGGTGATGGTGGGTTAAAAGGATGGTACAGGCTCACAAAATGGTATAAGCATTGCACACACACACACAGGCAAGACATCTATGCTGCTACAGATGATATGTATGCACAGACACATACACTCACACAGTTGCCAGTATTGAGATTACAACCCCTACTTATCTGGTTGTGTGTAGGATAGTGCTATGTCCTTATTGCATATGGCACAGAGCTTATATGCCTGGAGCATACTTCTCAACCTGTTAGAACAATACATGTGAACAAAGCCTTCAATAATGGGGAATACAGGCCCAAACATAGGGACAGTGTTTACATATTACTCTTACAAACTTGGATAACTGATAGAGTGACAGGTTCCATATTAACATTACTTTTGTGATGTGTATGAAGTCTGACACTCAGATGTCTGTCATTATTTTCTGACTTTGCCAGAGAACCATAATTTTATGACACACAGATGAAATATATTGAGGCAATCATCTGGACAGTCTGCAAAACTGTATACAGTTGAGAGGTATGGCCTGCAGAGTGTCGAACAGTGCATCTAAGGTGGATGACATCAACAGGCCCTGTCAATTAATGTAATGAGTCAGCAGGGTGGAACAGGCCTCAAAATAGTATAGCCAACCCACACTCACACCCCCACAGGAGACATGCTTCAGACACACACACACACACACACACACACACACACACACACACACACACACACACACACACACACACACACACACACACAGTTGGCAGTCTTGACATTAGAATCCCTACATATCTAGCTGTATGTACTATAGTGCTACATATGTATCGCATGTGCCACACAGCTTATATGCCTGCAGAGTGTCCAATGCTGCATCTAAGGTGGATGACATCAGCAGGCCCCATATAGTAAGGCACTGGGGTGATTAACAGGGTGGAACAGGCATCAAAATGCATAGGCATTGCACACACATAGGCAGGAAACACACAAATTCACAAGAGAATATGCTTACACACACACACACACACACACACACACACACACACACACACACACACACACAGAGTGACTGAGGTGAGATTACAATCCCTCCCTACCTACTATTACACAATGGGCCTCACCATAGTATTTGCACATGCCACTGGTTCAAAATGGTGTACGTGTGGCTGTTGCACTACATCACTATATGCCTTTCAGGGTCTCTCTCTCTGTCTCTCTCTCTCCCTGTCTCCCCCCTATCTCTGCCTCTCTGTAACTGATATATTTGTATATGTTACCCATATATATCTGTATGTATATCACAGTCAACAGATCCAGGTAAATCTTATATGTACCACATATGGATAGATGGGAGTAAACATGTCTGATGGGGGTGGGATAGGCAGTTAAGGTGTACATAGCTGTCTGTATGCAGAAGGGATATATGTACATCCCAGTTCTGTAGTCAGATGTGGGTTCAGACATGGGCTGATAGAAGCTAAGTGTAGGAGCATGCCCAGTATGACCATCAATAATAAGAGTGGGACTCCAGTCCAGACTTACCCGTACTCCGGTCCAGGATTTTGTGTGCTATAGCCATTAGCTGATGAGCCTCTGTAAACAGTCCAGCACCTCACTGATAGACTGGCTGAGGGTTCTCCTGGTTCTGTGCTATCCTTATTAACTGAGTTGGGTCTATATCAGATTGTTGAATGCTGACAACTTCAAAGCTTCAAACTTCAAACTTGAAAGTTCGAAGTCAAACAACACTGAATGTCAAAAAAAAAAAAACACTCAAAACCCAAAACAAAAAAAAAATGCTCTATGCAGGGGGGCAAGCCCCCCTGCACCCCCCACATCCCCCCCTACTTAAATATACCAACTACGAGATCGCACTACAGTGCAGTAAAGGGAAATCTTCCCTTCCCGCACTCTATGGCAATCTCCGTTATACGTTTCAACATTTTTACACTTCAAAGTTGAGTGCTTCGAACTTGTCAGCATTCAATATTATGCTATAGACCCAGTGAGTCATATCTAGGGTGGCTACAGACTGTATTGGACTGAGCAGAGTTTTGCATAATATGTGAGGTACATTTTGCACAACACTGTGATGTCCTTGTATGTCAGTGAAAGATCAGTAGAGATTAATGTGAGGAACCACTGACAGACATTTGTCTGCTGACTGCATACACTGCAGGGAACCCATGCTACTGCACAATGTGTTGTAGCCTGCACATTTTACATTTGCGTGACCAGTGGTTCCTCCTTCCCTTTATATGTGGCCCTTTTTCCTGCTCTGCTCCAGTCACAGGCTTTGTCCACAGTTGCTGTTCTTATGTAGTTGTAGTTATGGTGTGTGACTGCAGTAGAAGTCATAGCATCACACACAGGGGTATGGACTACACATCTCTGAGTGTACCTGATTAGCAGGTTGGCCAGCATTGTGCCCCATACATCTGCTCTGGTGCTCACACAGTTTGTGTTGCACTGCTCTTCTAAGGCTACATGTTGGACATACCTGTCTAACTCTTACAGGCAGACATCTTGACAGGGCCATATATCACAGTCGGACACAGGCCCAGACATGGGGACAGCAGCTTAATATTGCTCTTGCAAACATAGACAGTTGGTAGACTGGTTTGTATTAGTTTGCATTTTCTTATGGGTATGCAGTTTGCATCTCAACTGTCTGTCATTGATGTTTTCACATCAACCTGTATTGTTTAGCCAATAGTTTGTCAGACAAATGCAATGTTATGACAAACAGAATAGATATATGAGGCATACATGTGGACATTCTGAGAAACCCTGACATCTGTGGGGTATGGATGGTGCCCACTGACTTCTTGTGAGTACTGACACAGTTACATGGCAGCCTTTGTATCCTGGAGCAACACTGACTTGTCACAACTGGATGTTCTAGTAGGCACCATCTAGGTTACTCAGTGCTGTGTACTGTCCACATCTGTGGCCCACTGTCCCTCCATTGTCCAGCTTTCCTGCAGTAACAAATATTGACATGTAGACAGCCTGTAGAATTCTAGCATAGTTGTAGCTGACATGCAAGACAGACACAGCCAGTCTCCAACCATGGACCCTGTCACCCACAGTCATATACTTAGCCCAGTGAGCCACAGCACCCACCAGTCAGTGCTGTCTAATTCCTGACACTATTAACCACACACATACCTAGCATATTGACTCCTGAATATTGTGGAAATGGAACATGTTAACATGTTGATTGGGACATCCCTGGGAATGTGTTGTCTGCTGGTATTACCTTACAAACATAACTGTTACTGCAGTTCTATGGGAACCACAGGTGTGTCGGGGGTAGGGGACCATACCTTTGGACTGTACAGATTTTTGCCAAATGTCCAGATGTTTGCCATACATTTTGGGTCCATTTTTCATAATATTATGGTTGTCTGGTTGTCTGGAAAATGACTGGCAAATCATTAAAAATGAAGTTAGACAGTAATGACAGACATTTGACTTTCAGACTTTTTACCCTTCAGAGAATTCATGCTACTGCAAAACCTGTTATTCTATCAACTTTCTATGTTTGTAAGAGCAATATTTAACACTTGTCCCTATTTTGGGGCCTTTGTCCCACATTTCTTTATGGCTTTGTACAGATTTCTTGCTCTAAGAGGTTGAGAGGTATGTATGGGACTCCAATATTGACATCCATGTGTCTGTCTTATGACCCCGCTGTTTGTAAGTCCCACACATGCAGTGGATTTTGCTGTCTTGGGGCCTACTGCATATTCTGGGGAAGTCAGTATTTGGCAGAGAGTTCCTGTTGTCTCACATAACTGTCCATTGTCTGCTGCTATCTCTGTAGCCCACTCCATTACCTTCTATACATGCAGCAATACCATGCATATGCTACCACAGTCTACTACTCCATTCATGTATTGTTAAGAAGAGTGACTTATCTTGTGCCTGCAGCAGTTGAGAGGACAGTCGTTCAGGGCTGACTCTATTGGATGCACACAGTACACAGCCTATGCATGGTAAGGTACAGGTAGTGTGATGTGGCTGGCATCCTTTTTACTGTGTGTATGTGAGTCAGAGTGAGGTGTCAGTCCCTGGGTACATAGGTTGTCAGTGCATGTGCTATGCATTGCCTCTTTGCAAAGGCCAGGGCATACTGGATACACCTACATCTACCTACAGGGACAGGCTCAGGGGGTTCCTACTCTGAGTCCGCCTGTGTCTGTGTGGACCTTGGCAATGGTGGGGGGCTGTGTGTCCCTTCCCTGTGATGTTCTTGCCACAGCTGTTCCCACAGGATCATATTGTGTAGCATGGCAGATACTATGAACATGTGTGCACATGTGGCTGGAGAGTACTGCAAGGCTCAACCAGATATGTCAAGGCAGCGGAACTGTGACTTGAGCAGCCCAAGCACATGCTCTATGATGTTCCTAGTTTGTGTATGTACCTCATTATGGCATTCTTCAGTGGGTGTGTGTGTGCATTTCGGATGGGTGTCATCATCCACAGTTCCACTGCGTAACCAGCATCTCCCACTAGATGGCTGTACGGGATGGCCACCCTGGAAAATGCCTGGTACAGCTATGATGCATGCCAGATGTTGGAGTCATGATAACTGCCAGGATTGTCAGCACACACATTAATGATAATGCCCTGGACATTGCATATGACCTGGCAGTTGGTGGAGTGATGCACCTTGCGGGTGATATAGATGCTTTGATGTGCACATAAGTGCAGTCTATGGCACCCAGTACCTCTGGGTAGTGTGCTACATGATGGAAGAGATGCATATTGCTGGTCCTCTCCTCAGAGGTGCTGGAGAAATGAATGTGCTCACTGGCATGTATTAACATGACATCTAGGAACTGGAGGAGTACCCTGGATGCAGATGCCTGTGAGACCCCCATGATGTCCCCAGTAGGTCTTTGGAAAGTATTTGTAGTTAGCATTCTTAAGGCTATGCATACCTTTGTTTCTACTGGGATGGGCTACCCTCTGTTGGCTCTGGGTCTGAGGTGAGGGTGGCAGAGCTCGGTGAGTTCCCGTAGTATGCCTTTGTCCGCCATATAGTGCTCTACTATCTCCTGCTCATGTAGCCCCTAAAAGGTTACCCTGGGCCTGAACACTCTTCTCCCCCTCACTCTGGGCCTATTATCAGCATCGTTATCATCATCACTGACCTCAGCCTGAAGTGCATAGAGATGTAGTAGAGCAGCAGCAGCAGCCCCTATCATTTTGTCAGTTAAAATTCCCAAGTGTGTACTCCAATGGTGCAGATTATGTGGTAAAAATCAAAATGAAGAGTGTACGCATACTTTATACTAGTGTGTTGCAGATGCAGCCTGTGTGATGGGCTGACTAAGATACATTCCACTTGCCAGCTATATTATTGAGGGGTTTGAATGGGCCAGTATCAGTGGAACAGGGCTTATCAGTCATTTATGCTTGACTGGCTTTCCCAGGCTATTTCCCCCTTTTTTTTTTATTTCTTCTACTGCTAAGCCCCACAGCACTCCATGCAAACCCACAGAGCTAGTGTAAACATTACTGAGCAGAAAGTGCCCTTCCCTGTACACGGTCATGCTTAGCTTTTCTTTAATCAGCTAAAACACGCACCACAGGACTAAGCACAGCTTAGCAGCCTCAGACACACCCCCCTGCTTAGCTGAGCACAAACAGGCACCACTAAGCTCTAATCAGCTTAAAGAAGGTGTGACACACCCCTTTTCATGTTAGCTATTTGTTCTGCCTTCACCAACACAGTTCTAGCCCTACCACAGTTAGTACCTACAGAACACAGTGGCCCTTTTTGCTATTCAGTAAACCTGGCTCATATATACATCTAATTGCATATACCTTGGATACAGCGCTACACCAAGCCCTATCTCCTTAGCTACCATAACCTGCCATTGTATGCTGGGCACTATAATGTAATTACTTTGCCTATTTTGCACATTTTTTTTTTTTTTTTGCAGAAGTAGCATGTTTGTGCATCGCTACATGCCACATGAATGTGACATACGTATTCAAAAAAGCAAGATTAAGTTTGATATGTTGCATTACTTTTTAGTCTCAGTGTCCATAGATGTGGCCATTTGCATGGCTACTGTCACATATAGAAGCTTTTTTGGGGTTGTTACAGCCCCTGTTTTAATTTTATAGTCCGGTAATGGTTACTAACCATTTACATTTTTCCTGCAGGCACAGCACCTACATAGATGTCTTTCTACTTCCTGGATTGCAAAATCACCTCATTTGCATGTTTTTCACCAGCAGATGATTTGCATTCCTCGGACACCTCCATGTTTGCACAGTGTCTGCACACTCGTTCCTTGTTTGGGCTGCAACACTATTCCTACATGGAGAATCGCTCTGTGTAAGGTTTATTGAATTACCCCCAATATCTTTTTAAGGAGGATTGTGGAAGCATGTCTGATATATCATACAGTAAATAGGGTTCGAAGGTTAAGCCACTCTCACAGCATACTCATGATATTTTTATTCTTAAATTATATAAAGCACACCATGACACAACATTGATTGAATTATTATATTTTTCTAACCATGTAAGTGGACTGGATGACAGATTCTTTCCAGCCACAACATGGGCCCATTGGCCAGAAATTACACTGTCAAAAGACACAATATTGAGTATCATGGCAAGTATTTACATAAAAGCAATATGGTTTACAATTAAAACTTAGAAACTGCATCAGTCGACTGGCATATGGTCGACTTGCATTTTCCAAGTGGGTAGAATGTCAACCCTATATCGATCGATTACAATACACTGAACGGGTAGTGTCAGACGAGCACTTGGGTTCAGTATTGTGCAGTGGGATTGCAGTTCAGTGAGGAACAAAGAATTAGCCCATTTCCTCACTGAAGTACAATCTCAGAGTTGGTAGATTTAATGTGCAAGGGGTGTGGGGAGAGCAGTCCCCACAGGGGGGTGCAGGGGGCCGTAACCCCCCCCCCAGAAAACAGTAGAATTAGTGTACTATTGACTGTAAAGTCTAATGGTATATTAATCTTCATAGCAGGAGGTGCATGATGTCACTTCCTGCTATGTTGAATACATCGAACCATGGTTGTCGATGCATTAATTTTTGGATTGGTTTACTTTTGGGCATG
Organism: Protopterus annectens; assembly: GCF_019279795.1. Lineage (NCBI taxonomy): Eukaryota > Metazoa > Chordata > Ceratodontiformes > Protopteridae > Protopterus > Protopterus annectens. The sequence continues at coordinate 148,319,213 of NC_056728.1, read as the reverse complement.
CCGAATTCCACATCTAAAGTCGAAATTCTAAAAGGTTGACCAGTGCGGTTTCGATATGCCAATGGTAAAACAAGCAATATATATATATATATATATATATATATATATATATATATATATATATATATATTTGTTACAGTGTTTATCGCAAAAAGTCTGAACAAAAGAAATTACACGATTACATAATAGCTTGAAGCAATGTTTACAATAAGTAATTTGAAGAGAACAGTGAGGAACCTAGATTTGGTTAAGCAAGAAACTATTATGAAATAAGTATTCATTAAAAATGCATGTTCATATCACACTTTTATCACTGAACAGGCAGACAGTAAAGGTTATGTGGGGAAGGCCAATGTTGAACTGAGGTTGTTCCTGGCCATTTTCTTTACAGTAGAAGCAAACTGTTAAATATTTCTATGGTACTTTTTTGTCTGACTTCTTATGGAGCTGGTTCAAAATTGCTGGTACTAGCTCTGAGAATTTCATTTGCATATATTGCTGTTTTGAATTTTAGCCTTATAAGGGTAATGTTCTCCTCATGTACATTTCTTAGAGTGTAGTTTTGCTGTCTGATTTAAAGTTTTATTTTTAATGGAGGTAGTGTCCTAGCTTAATAATTCTGTATATCTGTGTGGAGAGTAGGAAAGTTGCCCTTTCATTAACAGGTAAACATTTATCACATTGTAGAAGCTGGCAGTGATAGATTAGTTGATCTGAAAGTAAAGCAAATTAGCAGATTTCATTTATTGTTTTTTGTGTGTGTGTTTCTTGTCACTGTAGTAGAAAGTAGAGTAAGACTCTATTCAGTTTTTGGAATTAGTAAATTCCTAGCTATGGCAAGATAAGCAGCGAGTTAGCAAAGATTAAATACTTTATGGAATACTTTAACCTGTCCAAGGGTTTTGTTGATTATGTTGTTGATATGTTTTCAAGAAGAGATAGCTGGCTCTAAGGTTAATCAAAGGTATTTTTGTTCTACTTCTTGCAAGTATCTGCCATTTTTGTTGGGTAGATAGATGGGTGCATGCATCATGCATGTTTTTTTTTTGACTGTGGAGTTCAAAAAAATCATAATGCTAGATTTGAAAGTATTAGAGAGATCTCTGTTGCCATGGGTCTAGTTGAATACTTCTTTCAAGTATCTACTAGAGGGCAGGTAACTGTTTCCAGGATTCTATCAGATGGAAGTTGTCTCCATTCCTGATTATATTTACTTGAGAAAGATCAGAAGGCAAGTCATTAATAACCCATGAACCTATAAAAAGTGAGAATACCAGAGGCCCAATATTGGATCATTGGAACTATCTCTGTATAAAGTTTCCCTGGATAGAAAGATAGTTGTTTAGGTACCTAAAATGTTGTGTATTTTCAAAAGCTTTAAAACATTTTAAGGCTGGACAACCAAAGGTGAACTTCCTTAGCTTATTGAGGAGAAGGCTATGACCGGCTGTTTCCAAGGCTCTGGTTATATATGTGAACCTATTTAGATTAATTCATATTGTTCCATATATGATCAGTGGTTCCTATTGTTCCATATATGATCAGTGGCTGTGTACATGGCAGTCATGGTGCTGAAGGAATTGTGGAATCCATGTTGTTGGTCACTGAGTAGAATATTTTGGTTAATGTATTCAATAATTTCTTCATAGATAACTTCTTCAATTTTTTTATGAGGGGGGCATAAGTTGGCTATTGGTCTGTAGTCTTTGAATTACTTGGGGTGAGAGGTTTTAGGCAGAGGGATAATGACTGTATTCTTACATAAGGAAGGGAGTGTTCCATTAGAAAGTGAAATGCTACATATATGTGTTAGGAGGGCCAGCATGTGAGTGGCTGTCATTTAGAAAAATTCAGAGTGCAGTTTAAAGAAACTTGCACTCCTTTTAGAGTTTATGGTAAGTAGAACTTTTTTTTTGGGGGGGGGGTTGAAGTAGAAAGTAGGGGTGAAGACAGCTAGTGTATAGAGCTGGGAGGTGTCTTTCCACAAAAGACTGATATTTGTCTACAAAAAGTGGGTCAGTTGGGAAGCAATTGATTATATCTTGAATTGTTTCTGTTAGGAAATATTTGTAATTATTGATAAAATTCTGGCTCGCATTTGCAGATTTAAGCAAAGAAAACATTGGAGAGTCTGTAACATTTACTGCGAGTACTTTAATTTATTTCAGAAGAGTTTTGAATTACCTGCTAGTGCTTCTTGTCTTTTTCTGAGGTAGGAGGCTTTTGCAGAACCAGTTGTTGTTCTGGTCTTTTTTTCATAATTAATGATATGTATTTTGCATCAGTGTATTAGTTTACTATTGTTTCAAAGCCTGCCAGGATTTAGTTTGTTGGTGAGCACTCCCTGTCATCTTAAGAAAAAAAATCTGTATCTTTACCCATCTTTTATATGTTCCCACTTGGCTACTGTCTGACAGTGTGTGGTGTCCTTTTGGTTTATCCATCTCACCTGAGAACTACTCCATTTAGAAACACAACACTCTTTTAGCAGGCCATCCTACTAACTTGATTTTTTTTTATTCACAGCTCTGCCAAAACCGAACAGAAAATAACATATGCAAGGCATCCTGGTTGTCACCCCTTTTAATTATTTATAAATAATGCCCTTATCTTTACACATCATGTGCCCTTTGTCATTATCTTTATCAGGACAGCAATAAAAGTTAAGGATTCTTGCCATCATAAAATATCTATGAAATATACACTCCCTAAGCATTAACACTTTCCTGTCTCTATGCAACATTCCTTTCTGTTAGCTTTTTTATCAGTAAGATTAATTTGCACAGGAAGTTTGGGAATGAAATGTGTGTGCATATAACATAACAAAGCATTACAACAAGTGGTTTGATCCTGTATTAAAATCAAATCCATAAATTCCTGTAGAATGAAAGTCATAAACTTCATAACAGATTTAAGGTAAGTATGACTTATTTCAGAGAAATAGGCAAATATTCTACTGATGATATTTTCAGGGGAAATGGGCAAGTCATTTTAATTCATTCATTGGGCAAGTTTCTTGAATGAGATGCCTTCTTATCAATGCAGCAACTGATTTAAATTTATTATGTACTTATCAATATCAGAGAAGGTTGCATTCAATGTCCATCTCTCTATCTTTTCATCTAGTCATGCCTCCATCAATCTATCCAGTGCACATACAAGCATAAGTTTTCATCATCTGTTACTTGGTCCAACTGAAGATCTTAAAGAACAAAGATATACCTCAGGAAGCATTGGGAGGAAGACTCAGTCTTGAATCTGGTGCTAGTCCATTAAAAGATACATGGGTACTCACATGTACTCAGTGCATGCATATACACACTGCATACACTCACATTCTTAAAAAAACATTTCAGAGTATCAGTAACAGTAATTCAGCTACCTATGTGACCTTGAGATTTTGGAAAAAGTAAATCCCTCAGCAAAAAAAAAAGAACATGTACACACAGTGAAAATATGCAAATAGCCCTCAGAAAGCAGCACAACTAGGAAATGAAACACACCACCAATGTCTGTGAGGCAACAAGCATCCAATTTCATGTCTATAAATTGAGAGAATGTATATTTTGAATGAAAATGTCAGTCATTGTTGATCCCCAGCAAGATGCTGTAAGCTAAAATGACTGAGCCAGTCTGCCATGAAAGATGGCATGTTAATGTGGAAAAGCACTCGAGAACAGAACTGACCAGCAACAGCAAAATTACTGAAGGATGGATACAGGTACTCCTACAGAGGGTATGATGAAAACTCTAAACAACTTGTATTACTGTCTGATAAAGAAAAAGATAAAGGCATATGTTCAGCATAGACAACAGTATTATTTATAAATAATTAAAAGGGATGACACTGAAAGTAAAATGTTGATGGCCAATGTACACATTAACGTCTACCAGATGGAATACAAGTTTTGTGAGTTTTCAGTATTTTGGGAATGGCATTTTACAACAGACTTCCTAGGGGTCCAGCTATTGATGAATGACACTACCATTTCAAAAATGCAGTTAAAAAGGTGATTTCATTAATGATGTACAAAATAACCTTTTTCTACATGACTTTTTTATGGTTCAAGAGCTGTAGCTCCAGATTTTCAAAATGGTGAGAACTGGGTAAGGAATTACCAAATGTTTACCTGAGTAAAGAAAACTTCATTAAGTTAAAGTTGACACTCATTTTTGGGACAGATGTTTAAAAAGAACAATCTTAAGAGTTTCGTCTCATACAGTATGTCACTTTTCATGATGTAGAGTCACAATACAAGAGACAAGTATCCTGAAATGGACACCGGTACATCAGAAGACACATGGGCACATACACACAAAAACCCACATACGTATACTGACATCCAAACACACACACATACACACACACACACACACACACACACACACACGCGCGCGCGCACACGCACACACACATGCATGCACACACGTGAGTATACACACACTCAGAAAAAAAAACATGCAAACTCCACAGAGGATGGAGTGCCATTTTACTAATACCTATTGGATAGGTAGCTTTTAAACCACAGAAGGGTGGGCTGAGAGAGACCTAGTGAGGACATTTGGAGTAGAAGTAAGTTGCGACAAATTGTGTCGAAGGCTTTAGACAAGTCTAGAAATAAGGAAGAGACTAGTTTGTCATTATCTCTAGCTTTATTGACATTATCTATATAGGTTAAAACAGCAGTGTTAGTACTATGGGAAGGACAGAAGCCATATTCTGTTGGGGATAGGAGTTCTTCCTGCAGGAGACAATTTAAGTGTTTTTGAATAATTTTTTCAAGCATTTTGGAGAGGGGAAATAAGATTGCTGTAGGTCTAAAGTTAATAATGTATGCTGAATTTCCTCCTTTGTGCAGAGGGATAATGTGTGACTTTTTATAGAGACAGGGAATATGAGATTCCTGGATGGACCTATTTATAAGGGTTGAGACAGGGTAGGCAATGGTATCAGCTACTATTTTAAAGTATTCATTTGGAAAGTTAACAGCTGAAATAGAGCATGCTTTCAATTTGTTTGAGAGTTGTTTTATATAGGATGTGGGCACAGGTTTGAAGGTGAAAGTGGATGTGATGATATGTGGCTGTTGGGCAGTGTTGGGATTAGATGTTGGGGAATCTTTTGTTACAGATGTTACACTATTTATTAAATAAGAGTTAAATAGCATTGTGGTTTCAAGTAATGAGTTATTGGGAGAGAGTTTAGTGTTGACTTTATGGCCGGTATCCAAGATTTCTTTAATGGGTGTCCAGAATTTTTTAGGGTTTGTTTACTATTATTCTGAAAGTTATTATATTATAGTACAATTTTTTGTCTTTATTAATTTGCTTTTTTGTACAATTGCAATGGATTCTGGAATTTTCAAGATATTGTGGTGTTTTATATTTTTGCTATTCTTCCCATGCCTTTTCTCTATCTGCATTAGCATTCTACTCTTTTTGGACAGCCAAATTGCATTATTTGTTTTTAGTCTCTTTCTTCTGGGAGGTACAAGGCTATTTAGGATATTCAGGAAAGTTGTATTCATTTGCAGCATCATCTAAGTGGAGGATTTTTAGGAAGTTCCAGTTATGATAGTTTAGGAATGAACACTTCTGTGTTAAACTTTGAAAGGTTTAATGTTGTTTTATAAACATGCTGTTTAAGTGGATGTGTGAGATGTTTGAATGTATAGATTGGGAGATGATCACTGAAACAGTCAGACATTATACCTGAGGTGATATAGTTGCTAGTGTCCGATACTAAAATCCAGTCTAATAGGGAATTTGATGGCTTGCTATAAAGTGTGGGGCTTTTAATTAGTTGTGTGAAACCAAATGAGTTCATGCTAGATGTAGGGGAGTTAGAGTTTATGTCCAAACAATCAACATTCGCATCATCTATTAGTAGTATTTCTTGGGGAATTGTTATGGATATCCAATGTAGGGCATTTTTCAGTATAGCTGTATTGTCACCAGAAAAGATATAAAGAACAGTAATACATATTTGTTTATAGTTTTTTTTTAATTTCAGAAAAGTTATAAGAAGCTCTGCTGAATTGAATTTTGGTATTGGTTTGTTATACATGGAAATCTGGTAGCTGTTGGGAAATATTAAAGTGATACCACCACCACCTTTCATCTTTATACGGTCATTATGGATAATATTATAGCTGAGAGGTGTAACTCTGGAGTCTTTTTTGTTAGGTTTAAGCCAAGTTTCAGTTACAGTGAGAATATGATGCCTGTGTTGGGGAATCCATACATATAGTTCAGCAATTTTATTTCTTATGCCTCTAACATTTATGGCAGCAAATGTTGGATTATCAGGATTGGAGGTTGACTGTTTTAGAGTTAGAGCAGTGTGTGGAAGAGAATTGTCTTGATGCTCATTGTGAAAGGTAAGGCCAGGATTAGGGTGAATACCTTCTCCCTGAAGGTTTTTACTCTATTGGGGAATTATCAATACTTGTTTTTGGAGAGTATTTTTCCACCTGATTTTGTTTTGGCTTGAGTTGAAATGGAGTTAAATCAGTCTATATATGGAGTAAAGTTGAGGGTCATCATTAAATAGGTTTACTGTGATGTGTGGAGAGTGTAGGGAGGAAGTATGAATAGGTGGTTGGGACAGAGTTGGAGATATGTTATAGAGTCACGACAGGATAAAAGATGGCCCAGTAGCAGGAGAAGAAGAGAGGATAAGCTGAATAGTAATATGATTAAGTAAATGCATCTATGTTATAGCTGGCAGGTAGTGGGGAAGTAAGGATCAAAACGGAAAAAAAAGTTGCAGGATAGAAGGATATTTAGTGGTGTGGAATATGAAAGCTGGAAGAGGGTAGGTAAGAAAAAAGTATTATCTATGAAGGAATAGTTAGGTTGTCCTATTATCTTCTCTGGAATGTAAGGAATAGGGGGTTAAAAAGCTAGAGATTAAGAATGTAGGTAAAATAGGAAGAAGTGAGGGTTTATTTGGGAAAAGTAGAACATACAATATAGAATAGATAGGTTCTGTTAGGAAAGGGTGTGACTATGAATGTATATAGAGCAAAGCAGGATAGGAGGGAGAAACGTTGCAGATGGTGCTAAAAGACTAAATGAAAGTTGGGAATTAGGAAAAAAGAAACAGGAAGGTTTGTATGATAGCAGTAAGCAACTACTACAAAGGAAACTAGTACTGCTACTAATTACAACTCTGGCTTATACAAAACAATAGTGACATCTTCACCATTAGGGATGCAGAGCTCAAATCTCACTCCCCCATCCTGCAACCATAGTTCTCTAATGACAGCATCGCTCATGTAAACAGACTCAGCTTCCATGTAAGGGTCTGCTGCTTGGTACTCACCTGACCATCAAAACATGCTGACAATATTGCTACATTACTCAAAGTGATTACTAGAAAACCTGTCTATACCATGAACATTTAACTTACAAAGGCATGGCAACCTTCATCTCCCAGCTTCTTTACCAATTTAGGGTAATTTTTAAAGACATACAGTCTCTCAAAAAACAAAAACAGAGCTCTGAAAATAGTGTGCTCCTTGGGGACTTCAACACCATCTTCCTTAGCCAGAACAAGCATGATCTCAACAGCTTTTTCTCTGGCCATGATACCTATCAATTAATCACAGATCCAACTAGATAGAATTAAGGCAAAAAAACTCTAGTGTTTTCAACATATACCTGTCCAGCAGACCCTCATATTATATACCTCATCCCTGACAGTTCACTCACCAAATGTCAGCTACCACTATGCCATAACATTTTATTACTCCCTTAAAACAATCACCACCTAATCTATATGGCTCAGAAATGTTGAAACTCGAAATGCTGAGTGCTGACAAGCCTTAAAAATGAACGAAAACACAAGAGAAAAATGAACTTTGAAAATCCCTCTTCTCCTTTAAACTGCTTTTTTGCAGGGGGTAAGCCCCCATTGAACTTATATATACCTACTCCGAGATCTCCATACCTTGGCAAAAAGGCAATATTCTGAGAAATATCATCTCGGACTTAATATATGCAAGTCTATTCTTTCAGTCATTCAGTCTCCGAATTTCAGGACTTGCTGTAGTGGGTTGGAACATATCAAATGGCTACCATTCTATACCATTTTATGTTAACTCCATGTCAACGTCATGCCAGCTCCACTAGCAACCCCAACTAATTGACTCTACCATTACTGGCTTGCACTACACTCCATCTTTGATACTAGTGAAGCAGAAACCTTTCTAACTAATGCCTTCTGTGTCATATAAATTCATTTTTTTTCCAAATTCAGGTTACAGAAACCAGCACACCACACATGGTACACTCCACCCCATCTCCCCCAACTACAGCAACTCCTTAAAGACAGAGGAAAAGCCAGAGTCTTGTGGAGACATTCATTTGAACCATATACCCACAATATATTCAAAGGCCTTCAAAATAAAGCCAAGAAAACAATTCTCAGAGCTAAAATTATTTACCTTTCCAGCAGTTAATCCTTCACCTTCACTAACCCAAGGCTTTTCTGGAAGGAAGTGAATTGTAACCATGGGCATTCCAAATCCCACTGCATATTTCCAAATATTACTGCTACTGACTTTGTAGTTAAATTCTGTAACACATGCCATCAACAACACAATATACATCTCCCTATTCCACAGCCATTGGAACCCTACCTACACTCTTTCAATCTCAGCAAGATTGTTAAAATTTATCGAACTGTGGATCATCAGGTTCTGAAGGTCTATGCCCATGGTTCCTAAAAACTTACAAAGATCTTAAATTCCAATATATCCACTGCAATTTTAACTTACCCCTCACACAGCAGGCATTTTCTGATGCATGACAAACAGCCATAGTCAGCCTATTCCCTAAAGTTATGCAACCTGCAACGTCCACTGATTTTCAACCAGTCTCATTCCAACCACATCTAGGAAAATTACTAGAAAAAAGCTATTTACAACCAACTCTCTACTTTCCTCTACCAAGTTAACATCATTTCCACACTCTAACTTGGATCCAGAAAGCACAATTGCATGCAAAAAGCTCCACAGACCCTTGTGGACACTATTCTCACTAAACACTAAACAAAGAAAACTCACTGGTGCCCTATTTGCTGACCTAACCAAAGCTTTTGATTCAGTTAACCACACCATTCTGCTGTATTCCCTTGCCATTTCTAGCTCTGGCTTTTCCATGGTTCAGAAGCTACTTCTCCAATAGAACATTTTCCATTAAGTACAACAACTCCAATCTCAACAAATCACTGCAGGACTCCCACAAGGCACTATTTGTGAACCCCTTCTCTTCATCCTCTTCATCAAATCCCTTCCATATGACCTGAAGGTATTCAATATCATTGTATATGCAAATGACTTTGTTGTCTATGATCATCTCACAGTTTCAGCTTTATCCGTTTGGAACCACAAAATTCCTTTAATGACATACAAAACTGACCTTGCAGATAAGCACCTCATAATGAATGCCAGAAACATACAAATTTGTGGGTTTCTTTGGTCACTTCATAAACTGGCCAAACTATCTCTATTGCCCACCCCCATTGTCTATAGTACACATCCAACTGAGTGTGTTTCTCTTTCAAATACTTAGGTCTAACACTTGACACGTGGATTCATTTTTCCCAGAATGTTAACACTGTAAAGGCTGAAATGAATCTCATTCATTATGGCTGCTGTTAACTTCATACCACCTCAACCCTTGTGGAATAAAGGCGATCTGGAAAATTTATTGCAACCACAGCTTGAATATTCTAGTCCTTTACTTGCCTACACATCTCAGAAAAACCTCAGAGAATTCCAAACTCTCTGTAACACAGTCTGTCACTTCGTGTTACCCCCAAACACAACATCATTGTGACACCTTTTACCATGCTAGTCACCTTACCATTAAAGAACACACTTCTCCTTAATCTAATGCACAAACCACTATATATGAAATCCAAACCAGCCCTACATTACAAGTCAAACATTAGAAAAACTCCCATAAAACCCTATGTACTAAATCCAAACAGCCCCTCCACGAGTGGTTCCCCACTATCAAAACTCCTTATTAGTTATGCTGTCAAGCAAACAATGCCCAGATCCTAAATACGCTCAGACCTGCTTTGTCATTTTCACATCACACACCTTCTCTGTACTCACGCACAAGCTGTAGGGCTCTTTCCCTTGCAGAACTTCATCAAAGTACCATCTTTACTCACTTCAGAACTGAATTAATTTCCTACTTACAAAAAAGAGCCTCATGCAAATGCTTTACTTCTCCTTTTGTGATCATTGAACTAAATAAAACAGCACAACCCCCTCACCGTACCATTGGAAACACTCCATCTGAATACTGATACTGATGAGGGTTGGGAGTTAGTGAGAGGGACAGGGTTATGGTTCGCACACAAGAAATGATGGGAAGGGGGAGTTCATTTCTACTGACCATAAAACAGATCAGGATGGTATCTGGTCTCATACTGCTGGCATTTCTGATCTTGAAGAACACTTTTATTACCTATACAGGTGCAATTCCAAGGTGAGGAGTGCAGGCTGAGTACTTTATATTATTAGGTTTGGAGGTGACAGAGGGGAGAAGCTGGAGCTGAATTTATCTATAAGAATGTTAGTGATACTTTTAGGGTTTGAGTGGGTGATGCCATTAGAGAAAAGCTCATTACAGTATTGTGCATTGCTGCTGAGGTTCTTTACACAATTAAAGAAGGTCTTATAGTTATCCTTTTGTTAACCCTTTCGTGGCTGGTTTTAACACACTTTTTTTCTTTTTGTTCTTTATGACTATGAGCTTTTTCCTTTTATAGTATAATTTGTTTATAGATGAGTTCCACCAGAGAGGTTGTTTCTAAATGTGGCATTACATTTGTGTGCAATAAAAAAAAATTAGCTTCTATGCAAGAGTTGAGATGGGAGCACAGATTTTGGGTACATGAAGTGATATTTGCTATGGGGTCATGGGGGAATGCTGAGTCACTGAGCACAAGGAGATTAACCTTGGAGAAGTTTCTAGAGATGGTTGTGCTGGTTGTTGGGCTATACTCTGATTTTATGGATAATAACACCACTCTGTGATCTGATCTTTCCAGTCAGGGAGTAATAATAGGCAGGGAGCAGACTTGAGTTGTCTCTGTCAGGATAAGATTGAATCTGTTGGGTTGGTGACCCTACTGGGGAAAGGAACTGTTTGATTGAAGGAGTTTACAATTGTAAATTCAAGAAAGAATGGCAGATGTTTATTTGTATGGGTCTTGGTTTGTCAGTTTGTGGATGGGTAGTTAAAGTGCCTAAAAAGACTGTTACTGGTTTATTGGAGAGGGACTGCAGTTTATTAAAATATATATGATCCTTTATTTGTAGGTAGCTTGGGTGCAGTTCTATAGCTAAGCAGAAAGCAGTACAAGATCTTTTTATATGAAGGAGTCTGTAGTAACATAGTCATTATTCTGGTCAATTGGTCTATAGGTGATGGTGTTTTGAATTGAGGCAGACAAACCAACATCAACATTATTGCTCTATACATTTGAGGGTCTAAAGGAATGCTAGGCTAGTAAGCCAAGTAAGGAGGGAGCATTGTCCCTATTCTAGTTTCAATATCAACATAACAATCCAGATTTTTACTGAGCTAAGAAGGCCTTGTGTGAGGGCATTTTCTTATCATCACTTAGCATTGAGAAAAAGCTATCTTTATATTAGAAAAAATTTAATTTGTATTTACTAAGTTGGTAGCTTGTTTAGACTAACACTGCATATGAGGGTAGATAGACTCATACCTTGTAAGCCAAACCCTGCTGAGACATTTATTTATTATTTTATTTATTTACAGTTGGTTAACCAGGATAGTCCATTGGGCCAGAAGAGCCCGTTTTCAATGGAGTCCTGGGGAGAAAAGCTCCAACATAAAGATTACACAAAAGATAGCAACAATTTACAATTTACTATTCTAGTTCTAAGAGATAACTAAAGTTACTGTGGTTACTGTGGTTAAATAGACATTTTTTTTTTCTTTACTAGTAAGTCCATGTTATCAGAAGATAAAAATAGTAGGATTAGATGAAAGTGGGAGGTTGAATTGATGTAGGTAGGAAGTAGATAGTTGGGAATAGGATGTTGGTTACTAGATGTGAGAAAAAATGAAAGTTGGTGTTTGAAGTATGTGAAGTGGAAGATGGAAGGGGATGGAGAATAAGTTAAGAGGGGTGGAAGCAGGAACATTCCCATGTGGATGTTAGGTGTGAGTAAAGTGATTTTTTAAAGGATGGGAGGCTAGTGATGGTATGAATGGAGGGAGGGAGGGATTTCCATAGGCGTGCAAGGGAAAAGGATAGTAGGTTTTGTCCTTGGGGGGCGAAGGGGTTTATACACTTCAATTAGGTATTGATTGCTAGATCTGAGGAGTCATTGTGGGAGGTGCATTTTAAAGGTAAAGGAGAGGGAGGGAGGGAGGGACAAAGGGAGGGTTGGTGAATGAGTTTATGTGCATAGGTGAGCTGAATATAGGAGAGGTAGTTGGGAAGTTCTAGCCAGTTGAGTAGGTGGAGAGGTAAACAGTGATGGGATGATTGTCTGTTGTTAGTGGCGAATTTGGCTATTTTGTAGTAACAAGAGGACAGTTTTGATTTGAGAGTAGATTGTAGGTTTGTAAGGAGAGGGGCACCATGAAGAAGGGAGGGTAAGAGAAATGTAGTAGAGAGAGTGAGCTTAGTAGCTGAAGTGAGGTATCGGTTGTGTCGGTAGAGCATACTGAGTTTTTGGTGGGGTTTTTTTATGTTTAGTAGAAGATGGGAATTGAATTTAAGCTTGTCATCAATCTGGACTCCTAGTCGTTTAGTTTCAGGTACCAGCTCAAGAGGTGTATTATTTTGGTTGGTGATAGAGAATAGATTTCTGTCTGTGGTGCTAGTTTTGGAGGGGGTGAATATCATAAGTTTTGTTTTTGATGTGTTGAGGGCTAGATGATTGTCTTTCATCCATTGTTCAGTGGTGGAGAAGGCATTTTGAGTTAGTTGTAAGAGAGTTGGGATGGATGGGGCAGAACAGATAATTGTAGAATCATCTGTGTATTGAATAATGTTAGCATAAGGAATGGATAGGAAAAAGTCATTGATGAATATATTAAAGAGCAGGGGACCCAGTATGGAACCTTGTGGGACACCAGTGGGGGTGTTGAGGAAACAGGAGGTAGCTTTTTTCCATTTGACAGCTTGTTGCCTGTTGGAGAGGTAGCTGGTGAACCAGTTGAGAGATGATGGAGAAAGGTTTAGGTAAGATAATTTAGTAAGTAGTAAGTTATGGGAGATGGTATCGAAGGCCTTAGAGAGGTCAAGTAGGATGGTAGAAACTGTAAGACCAGAATCTCTAGCTTTATTTACTATTTCTAGGAAAGATAGGAGGGCGGTCATAGTGCTGTGATTGGGTCTGAAGCTGTGTTGGGTGGGAGTTAATAAGTTGTTGTCCAGGAGATAGGGAAGGAGTTGAAGATGGATACATTTCTCGAGGAATTTTGAGATCGGAGAGAGAATGGCAATGGGCCAAAAATTGGAGATGCTAGTATCTGTGCCTCCTTTGTGGAGGGGAATGATGAAAGCCTTTTTCCAGAGTTGTGGCACAAGACCTTCTTGGATAGACCGGTTGATAAGGATGCTTATTGGGAAGGCAATGGCTTCGGCAGCTATACTGAGGAAGTATGAGGGAATGTTGTCGGGGGCATTGGTGCTAGGTCTTAGTTTTTGCAAGAGTTTTTTTATGGTAGCAATGGGGATGGGTTTGATGGAGAATGGTGGTGGTTGAGAGGAGGTAAGATTAGAGGCTGGAGATGGAGAGGGTGGGGGAGGAGGAGGAGACGTAAAGGTAGGAGGTGGGGTATTATTAGAGAAGGAGGAAGTTAGTTTGGAAATAGAGTTTATGAAGAAAGAGTTGAATTGGGTGGCAAGATCAATGTCTTGAACATTTGGGTCTGGACTTGGGTTAGCAGATGTGCCAGGTTTTAGAAGGTTAGAAATACCTTTCCAGAACTTTTGTGGATTTGTTTTATGGTTGTTTTGGAGTAAGGAGAAGTAGTTTTGGCAGTCTGCTTTGATAAGTTTTTTAACGGAGTTGCGTAGAGTTTTGTACTCAATGAGGGTAGGGGGGGGTTTATTCTTATGGTAACGTACCCAGGCCTTGTCTCTAAATCACATGACAGTTAGTGTGTTTTTTGTTAGCCAGGGGGCAGTTTTGTTTTTTATTCTTTTGTTTTTTGTGGGAGCGTGACTCTCTAGAATGTTTAGGAAAATTGTGTTGAAGAGTTCAATAGCATTTTCCAGGGGAAGAGTTTTTAAAGGGTGCCAATTGAGTGATTTTAGTGTGTCAGAGAAGACTTTTGGGTTGAAGTTTTTGTGGCATCTGGTACTGATGTAATTATGAGTTATTTGTAAGGGAGAAGGTAGACACTGGACAAAGGTGGGAAGATGGTCGCTCAGGGAGTCAGGAAGAGTACCACTGTCAGGGTAGTAGTGGGGGTGGGATACTAGGATCCAGTCTAGGATACTGCCATTGAAGTCTTTGGTGGGTCTGGTAATAGAGTTGATGAGTTGAGAGTAATTATATAGGTTGATGTTTAAGGAGTGTGCAGGGGACTGAATGGAGGCCCAGTTAATGTTTGTGTCTCCCATGATTATAGTTTCATTACTGATATTAGTAGAAAGCCAGGAGAGGATATCTTCGAGTACTGAGATATTGTCATCAGGGGGAATGTAAAGTGAGGCTATGCATATGTGTTTGTGTTTATTTAACTGAAATAGAGATAGTATTAATTCAGCGCTACCAAATTGGGGGATGGGTTTGTTGTAAGGAGTTATGCAAAGGGTCAAACAGGTAGAGCTGTTTTCTATCTCCCTGTAGGATGATATATATTGATTCCTCCCTTGCCCAGATTAACACCAATAACTAAGCCAGTTATTAAAGTCATTTTTGGTAATGGTTCATTACTGGTCAAGACTAGGTTGGTTCCAGACTTAAAGCCATAATAAAATAACTCCATTATGTTCCTCTTCATGTAGTCTGGAGGGGTGCATCTAAGATCATTTACACCCACATGGACAATGACCTTATTATATTCCATCCTTGGTCCCCTACTATTCTCACTCTTCACCAATGATCTATTCACAGCCACCAAGCATGCTTCTCTTATACAGTATGCAGATGACTCCACCATCATCTGCTCAGCCCCAACTATACCTGAACATCACAAGATCACACGGAAAGCTTTTTCATCTGTAGAAAACTGGCTATCTAATGCCCAGTTATTACTCAACCCAAGCAAGACTAAACTCCTTATCTTCCAACCCACTAAATCCTACCCAATTATCACCCACTTTAATATTCTAGCTAAAGGCAATACTGCTATGTCCCCAGCAAAACACACCAAACTACTTGGTGTTGAGACTGATAACAATCTCAGATTTGACACTCACATTTCTCTTACCATAAAAAAGTTCACAAAAAACTAGGTGCATTGCACAAAAACAAACAATTCCTCACCAAGACAGCCAGAATTTCTCCTGCCAATTCCCACCTAATCTTCACTTTACTCTACACCTCTCCTATACTTACCTACCTTAGACAAACAGACCTAAACAAGCTCAAGGCTTGCTACAATAAAATTGCTAAGTTTGCTCCTGATGCATCTTATTGCAGCCACCACTGTATCTCACTTAGAGAACTTGACTGGCTTGAACTCCCTCAACTTCTTCACCTGAATCAACTCTCCCTTGCCTACAAGTCAGTAAACCATCCTCTTAAAGTCCCATCCCTGCAAAATCTTCTCCAGCCCTACTGTTCCACTAGACCTCTATGCCCCAGCAGCAAAAATCTACTTCTACTTCTACTGACCAAACCCAAGAACTTGGCAGGAGAAGCACTATTCTCCTGCATCATATCCAGATTATGGAACAACCCCCATAACCACACTACCTTCTTGCAATCACTTCAAGGCTGCACTAAAAACTCACTTAAAAAGTCTCTGGTTATGCCCATGCACCAATCCCGACTAGTAACCCTCCTTTTACCTCCCCTTCCTCTCCCCTCCCCTAGCCACCATGCCTTGCACCATCTGATCATTGCATTCCTTCCTCTGTAGGCTCTGGCTCACCCTTTATCCTCCCCTTCTCTCCTCACTTAATCTCTCAGACCTGTTATAACATGCTTAACTACTTCACTTCATCTCAACTCCAAATACATATCCAACTCACTTACACCTGGCTTCCTCTCACTACCACGTATAGTACTCACACAGTCTCCTCTCCTCCTCCTCTATCTTTCCGTTCCATCTCATTAGCCGTTCTAGCTTGTTCCACCTTCATGTGGAGCTTCTGCTTTATATCTGCTTGAGTTTAGTGCAGTATTTGTATATAAGATTTAGGTATATGAGTTTAGAACAGTATCTGTTTGAGCTTAGCACTATCTGTATATACATCCTACCTTTATTCCTAGCCTTTAGCTAGATATTGGTATATCTGTTCATTACTATGCTTTATATTGTATGTATAGCTAGTGTTTGCTGCAGTATGCATGATTTGCTATTGTATGTGTATTCAATTATTCTTCATGTACTTTGCTGCTCATTTATTGTACTGTGGAGCTTTTCTTCTCAGGCCTCCTCTGAAAAAGGACCTGTGTCCAGTTGGAATTTCCCAGTGAACAAATGTAAATAAATAAATATATTTAGAGTGAAGCGATTTGAGTGTCTTGGTGATGTGGCAGCTTCTAACACCTGAGAGGTAGTGGACTGCTGTTCTGCCTTTGCCAGCCTTATGAGTTGTGCAACAGTGTCCAAACTTTGGAGTCATGTATTGCAAATACATTACCATGGCAATTTGGCTGTTGTTGTAGCCTGAAGGCCTTAGTAAAGTACCCTGATGACACTTGTCTGTGGCAGTGCTACAGCAGGCTATATGTGGTATGGACTTGGCATCAGTGTGTTGCAGAGGCTCAGCTGTGTTGCAGGTGTCTACAGTTTTTTGAAAGTGATTTCTAGAGTACCTAGGCATAGGAAGGCTTTATGTTTAGCTCACAATGTATAGGTGTGGTGTTACTATTGGCTCTGATACCTTGTTTGTGTGAAATGCTTCTCTTTAGTTTGCACTTCCTTATTCACATGGGTTTTAGCTGTCTGTCATGCTTTCTTTCCACAACCCAAAGACATGCTGTAATTCAAGTAGGCTAGCAAAAGAGGTGCCTTCTGTGTAGAATTTACATTTCCTCCCTTTGTCCACATGGGCTTTAATTGGTTATTGTGATTTCTTACCACATTTCAAAGATGCTCATAATATACTTGACTTTGTGATCATCTATATTAGTACTAAACAAAAACGACCTAACCACAAGCCCGAAAGTGTAAAATTTATTTAATATAAAGCGCTTGTCGTCACTGTTATACAATAACTTCTTCAGATAAACAAACAAAGATTCTCATAACATTTTAAATAGTGGTCGCTGTAAAATGACATGATGAAGATCTTCCAATCAACAAGAGTTACTACAATAGAACTTGTAGTTAAAGTAACAGCACTAGAGTCACTTTTACGGGCCGGATTCATGAAGGCTTGCACGGAGTCTAAGACTAGAGTAAGACTCCATGCAGCCAACATGTCTGCCGAGCAGTCCAGGAACAGCCAGCAGGGGCGTGCAAGAGAGCTTCTAAAACGAATTTTACATGGACAGGGTTAGGTTATGCAAATTACCTCATTTGCTGCTGAAAGCTATGCAAATGAGGTAAATTTGTGATCCAGGAAACACTAACCTGTCCGAGTAAGAGTAGTGTTATTTGCAGAAATGTACTCAGTTGTCAACTGAGTACTGTTCTGCAAATAGCAAAACGGAGCTGTGACAGCTCCAAATAAAGGATGCATGCAGTTGAGGAAGCATGCCAATGGCCAAATATACGGCCATTGGCATTATTTTCTGTTGCAAAATAAAAAAAAATATTTTTTTTTACCCTGATCTCCAATGTTTAAGCATAGTGCAGTGCCGCGCAAATGTGCTGTGCTCTAAAAACCAGAAAACAAAAAAATAAAAGCCACAAATAGGGATTTTATTCAAAATATTAATTTTTAATGCAAGTGAATGGCAGGCTGAAGACAACATGGCTACTGAGTAGAGGTTGCTAAGGGGGGAAGCTCAGTCTGAGAGATGTAACTAAGCATTAGTAAGCAATCCTATGCAAATGAGGATAAGGATAGTGAATCCCAATATTTCCTGCTGTGTGAACCATGTCCCTAAAGTGTAAGAGTAGGAAAAGGGGAGTAACAGAGTAGGAGATGGGTGACATCATGAGGGGGTATGTATGAAAAACACTGTAAGCTTATTGGAGCAGAATGGCATGTTGTTGCTGTGAGTTACTAAGGACTAAAAGAGGTGTGTCTACAGTTGTCTAAACTGAAATCAAGAAACTGAAATCAAGAAACTGAAGGTGTACGCCGTGGCTATCACTAAAGTTTCTTGCAAAGCTGCTTACACTGTGTGTGCACGTGTGTGTGCGTGTGCGCGCGTGTAAACCCTTCTAAGCCTGTGTGTGCGGGTGTGTGCCCGTGTAATCCTGTGTAAGGCCATCTAAGCTAGTATACATAAATGTGCACCTGCCTAAGCCCGTGTAAGCCTGTGTGCATGCTTGTGAGCGTGTTTGTGCTTGTTTGCATGGCACTGCCCCCTGTGGAAACAGAAATGGGAAAAGGAAAGGAAGTAGTAGGAAGTTAAGCAAGGAGAACTAGCAGAGCTGCCAGGTGAAATCAATCAGAATCAGCCACTTACACAGGCAGTACACTAGCCCAGCCCAGCCCAGCACCTAAAATTCTGCAAACAACATTCCCCCATGTTTTTCTCAGAAACACTGCAACACTGCAGTCAACAAAGAGAAGTGAAAACTTAAAAAGCTGAAACTGAGACATAAAAATGTTAGGGGCTGCCATTGCTGTAATAAGGCAACATGTGCAAGATGCTGAGGGTGGTGCCATTGCGAATGCTGCTGAGCAACCCATAGTGAGGAGACGGCGAAGAGTGTACAGACCCAGGGTAACCTACCAGGGGCTACATGAGCTGGAGATAGTAGAGCGCTATAGAGTGGACAGAGAGCTCCTGCAGCAAATTGTTGAGCTGTGCAGGCCATGCCTCACACACAGAACCAACAGGGAGGAAGCCATCCCAGTGGAAACCAAGGTATGTGTTGGCCTAAGAATATTAGCAACAGGTACCTTCCAGAGACCAACTGGTGATATGATGGGGATTTCACAGGCATCAGCATCAAGGATACTGCACCAGTTCCTGAATGCCATGTCAGCACATGTCGGTGATCATGTATATTTCCCCAATTCCCATGAGGTATTGGCCAGAAATATGCATCTCTTCCAGCAAATAGCGGAATACCCTGAGGTAGTGGGTTCAATTGACTGCGCGCACATACATATCAAAGCACCAGCTGCTGAGCGGGGTAGGGCCTGCATCAACCACAAGGGCTTCCACTCCATCAACTGCCAGGTCGTGTGCGATACCCAGGGCATAGTACTGAATGTGTGTACTGGCTGCCCTGGAAGCTACCACGATTCCTATATCTGGCATCTGTCGCAACTGTACCAGACATTTGCAAATAGTGACATCCCTGATGGTCACCTAGTGGGTGGATGCTGGATACGCACTGGAGCTGTGGCTGATGACACCCATCAGAAATGCACACACACCTGAACAAGAACTCCATAATGATGCACACGCTCAAACACGAAATGTAATCAAGCATGTGTTTGAGATGCTCAAGTCACGGTTCGGGTGCCTGGACACATCTGGTAGAGCCTTGCAGTACTCACCAACTACATGTACCCAAATTGTAATGGTATGTGCCATGCTACACAATATGATCCTGCGAAAACAGCTGCAGCAGGAACAGCATGGGGCAGGGCCAAACAGCCCCCCACCATTGCCAAGGCCTGCACAGGCACAGCATGACTTGGAGGAGGAGCAACCTGAGCCTTCCCCAGTATGCAGAAGGAGGCGTGCCCAGTATGCCTTGTCCTTGGCAAAGAGGCAACACATAGCACATACACTGGCACAGTAGGAACCCTGGAAATGATACTTCTCACTGACTCGCACATAAAATAAAAGGGATGCCTAACTTGACACTACCTGTTTCCAAACATGTAGAGGGAGTGTAGTATGTGCATCCGACATAAGCAGCCCTGCGGCACCACCTGAGGCATGATTGCCATGTTTTAAGCAATATAAAGCAGTGCTAAGCATCTTTTACCAATATCTAGTATATGTAAACAAAATTGCTCGTGCAATGTTGGCCAAGGTCGGCCAAAGTTGAATAAAGTCAGTTAAACATGCTCATATCTGCTTTACTGTACCTTAAGCAGTCTGGTCTGGCCAGCATGAAAATAAAAAGCAGTGACAGGGCTTGAACCCAGGATACTATGCACTATAGTCACAGTACTGAACCACTAAGCCATGATAGCATTACAGTGGCACAGGCACAGCAGGACAATTGTACACTAATGCAAACACAAACCAATGCTGTATCATGCCCCTAATGAGGCAAATGGGTAACCTTGTCCACATGCCTATGCAGACATAGAACATCAGGCCAGGCGTTGTGATGTGGGTTGTGTAGGTTATGAAGTCGCAAGCTAATATATGTTGCAATGGACGCTAAGACCTGTAGTACACTAGTATGCCTCAAGCCAGTGTGATAGGCAACAGTACAGACTGTAATGGTGTCCGGTACATAGCAGTGAAGGCACAGCAAATGTGTGTAAGTGTCAGGTGAAACCCACAACCTATGTACACCCACAGTAACAATCCGGTGTACCCATGGTTAGAAATGTACAAAGAATAGCTGCCCCCCCTATATGTAGAAATGTTGATAGGTCTATGCAAAGTGTCTCATGGACGCCCTGCAGGCACAGCATGATCCCTGTTGATCTATGACACAAAGGTGAGCCCTGCTGTAAAAATACACCTTGATTTACCATACACATATGGTATAAATGTGTATACTGTGCATGCTCACACACTCCAACAAATGTAGTAGATTTCATTCTGCATCACACTGAAAGATCATACTGGACATGCTCACACACTTAAACAAACAAAGCAAATGTCAGGCAGGAAGATACTGAAAGGTCATACTGGGCATGCTCACACACAGGCTAAATACGGATGTGATGATAAGGGATCTATGGACAAATGTGTATAGTCATCTCTACTTCCAGAAACACATTCACAAAGTGGTCTGAAAATCCTGCTATGTGTACACACAAACTGCCAAGGTCTGTGCATGTAGGTCAAAGGAGGTTGCCACTACTCAGCAGTCATCAGACCTGTCAGAGACTACCACAACACACTTGCGAGGAATCTGACTAGGCACGTTCAGCAACTAGAAAGAACAATGAGGAACCTTAACAAAAGGATTACTGACCTGAAATAGTTGCCCCATGCAACAAGAATGAATGTAACCCAAGCTGTAGTCAGTTGCATACTGTCTACGCAGGAGATCTCTGCCCAACAGACAGGTCCATGTCATGGTTACACTCAGATCTGCTCTGAGTTACAGCTCAATGGCACTAAATGTACAGAGCCAACTGATATTGGCAACATCATGGCAGATAGGATCAGTGTTAACTTTACCCCCCCCCCTCACCCATGAAAGAGCACATGTCTATAATGGAAAACTGCAAAGTTGCAGACATCATGGCTGCACAGGTAAAAGACACCCTCGACGCCAGTATCACAACAGCCATGGGACTAGATAACTTCCCAGGCTGTGTAGTATCTACTTCCCTGAAGTAAACATTAACATGGAAGTTCTGTGGCTACTGACGTTTCCAGAGAAATGCAAACTAGGAGCCATCATTGTAAACACTAAAGATGTGGACATCCTAAAAAAGGGCCTCACTGAGACAGATGGCTGTTGTCCAAGCCATGGGCTGTAGCTCAATGCCAAAAGGTGCATTATCATCACCTTTGTTAAAATCTCTGTAGCCAAGAACTACAACATAGGTGGTAGTATACCTCACATTTTAAGTGTGACAAGAGATCTTGGGTCATGGGTTGACAGTGGATACAATTGTGATAAGCACATTTCCACAGTAGTCATGAAACCCTCTTATGTGACACACCTCATCACAAAATGTGTCTCATGCAGAAGAAAAGAGGACATTGTTCCCCTCTACTCACCACTCACTAGAACTATAAAAGAGTACAACACCAGTGTTGCTATGTACCTCACAAGACAACTACAACAACTGGAAAGCCAGCAGCAATACCTCACAAAGAGCATTAGTTGCCTGAAATACATGCCATACACAAACCATCACAAAATGCTCCATCCGTACTCCCTTGCATATCGCCTACTCAGAGGTGTTCACTGCGTAATATCCAAAGCTATGTCAAACATGCAGCTGTTGGATATGATCCATGTAAAACACTCACAATCACCCTGAACTTTGGACCCAAGACCATGAGTGAAATACAAAAGGAAGTGGTGTAGCCATTTACCTTATGGATATCCACACCTCCAGGTTACTGCCACAGCATGAGGCCTTGGAGACCATGCAAGTGCAACTAACATTGGGCAAAGCTGCCCATCAGATTGTAGCTTGCTACAGATCATGTACCTTGTCTCAGGAACCTCACTCAGTATTCTGGAGAACAATGGCAAATATAAATGTCCTATCAAACATCATTATATGAGGAGATTACTACTACCCAAACAATGAGTGGGTAAGAAACTCTAACACCCTGGAACAGCTAGTCAGAACGCCCACTAGAGGTGACAACATACTGGACATGATCATCACCAACATGGGGTACCAGTGTTTCACAACAGAGATAAACTCCTCGCTGGTAATATCATATCATTAAGTAATCACACTGGACATCCACATCCTGCCCCCACACCCAGTCAATGAAACCACTGTGAAGACAATTTCAAAAACAAAATGCATACTTCCCAAGACCAAAGTGGAAAGTTCCAAAGCCCTCTTGCTATAGGATAATGGTATACAATCTGCCAAATCATTTACAAGTGCATCCTATGAGCATCTACAGGGATGCATGGATCAAGACATCACAAATAAAACCAAGATGCACCCCTCCAAAAATAACAAAACAATCTGGTGGTCGATGCTCATAAATAAACTAGACAACAGAAGGAGGAAACTAACACCTGATAGAGCCAACTTCACTAAAGGAAAGGCATCACTGATCATTATTAGGATGAAACAATGATCGCTCATAAAATAATCCATGCATAAAGGCAAATTGCCAAGGAATGTAAGAATAACAACCACAAAGCCTTCTGTAGCTATATCAGATATGTAGGTGTCAACTTCCAAATATGCTGTCAGCTACTGAAAAAAGTAATGGCATACACCAAACCAACTTTCATTGCCCATACCCAGGGGGACAAGTGCAGTGTAAACTCCCCCCTCATCACCCCTAAAGGGCCTGTGTCTATCACAGAAGGATGCAGAGACACAGACATCACGGACATGCAGGTAAAGACAGCCCTCACCAAAGCTAAGAACATAGCATCAATGTGACTGTAAGTTGTCCCAGGCTGCGTCTTACACTAGGCCCACAAGGAACTACACCCTCACCTACATTCACTGTCCAGACTCAAGCATATCACAGGCTATGTACCCAAAGAATGGCATACACTAACATTCATCCAGCTGCACAAAGGGTGTGCCAGAACAGAACCTGGCAACCATTGCCCAACATGTGTACTCAGCCTGGTCTACAGAGCTATTGAACAAATCATCATGGAAGCCATACACTGAGACATTGGAGATCTCCAGACACTGGACTCTACACAACTTCGCCTTGTTAAAGGCAAAGCCTGGCTCCCAAACCTAGTTGACTTATTTAAAACAGTTACCATGAACATAGATGGAGGTGAAAGTAGTCCACACAGCCCACCTGGACCTCACTAAGGGCTTACCACACCATTCCCCACTCCGTCATCATGGACAAGTGTACCAGCTTGAACATGAACAGCTATGTCACAGGATGGGTGGCCAAGTGGCTCACAGATCAAACACACATGTTCATAGTTGCGGGTGCCATGTCCAACTCTAAGCCAGTCAAAAATGGCATCACACAGGTCTTGGTCCTGGGACACCACCTGTTCAGTCGATACTGCTCAGAGGTACAGGCAAGCATGGCAGGTGTAAGGCTGAACAGATTTGCAGATGACTGGAAACTGTGGTCCATAATTGACTGTAGAGCTGACACAGACATCCTCCAGAAGTGTCTTACAGAGACAGATACCAGGTGTCAAAACATTGCCCTCAAGCTGAATGGCAAAGAATGCATAGTCATCCCCTTTGGGTAATACAAAGTGCACACAAAGTACCACATAGGTGGTAATCCAGCATGTACAGAGAAAGTAATTATGGCCCTGGGGACACAGTTAGATAGTAAACCTACCTTTGATGATCACATGGCCAAAGTGTTTAGACATTCCTTCAATGTAGGCCATCTAATTTCACCTAATGTAACACACTTTGTATAGGCTGATGATGTCACCATCCTACAAATATACCTGTGGAAAATAAAACTCATAGAATATGTATAACATGTTGTGTTAATGCATACTCCTCTAGTATCATGAAGTAGTTAGGTAGGGGTTGAATCCTGCCCTGGGCATCTGTGTGTGTGTTCCCCTTGGGAAGGAACAACCTTTTAGGAGAGTAGTGAAACACCACAAAAGTGGTAATGTAACCTTTGGCAGTTCTGATGATGTCACCATCTTACAAATATACATGTGGAAAAGAATAATCCCAGTAATCCATGTAACGCATTTTGTTAATGCGTACTCCTCTAGTATCATGAAGTAGTTAGGTGGGGGTTTGAATCCTGCACTGGGCGTCTGTGTGTGTGTTCCCCTTGGGAAGAAACAACCTTTTAGGAGAGTAGTGAAACACCTCAAAAGTGGTAATCTAACCTTTGTCAACTCTGATGATGTCAGCATCCTACAAATAAACCTGTGGAAAATAAAACTCCCAGCAGTCTGTATAGTGCGTTGTGTTAATGCGCACTCACCTAGTGTCATGAAGTAATTAGGTAGGGGTTTTGAATCCTGCACTGGGCAACTGCATGTGTTTGTGTGTGCTCCTCTTGGGAAAAAACAACTTTTTGGGAGAGTAGTGAAACACCTGAAAAGTGGTAATGTAACCTTTGTCAAGTCTGATGATGTCACCATCCTACAAATATACCTGTGGAAAAGAAACTGATAATAATGTGCATAGCGAGTCATGCTAATGTGTGCTCCTCTAATATCAAGAAGTAGTTAGGTAGGGGTTTGAAACCTGCATTTGGTGAGTGTGTGTACTGTATGTGTGTGACACTGTTGGTCAATGTGGTGTGGGTTTTGCTTTTACCACTGTATGACATAGCAGTATGCATTGCACATGTGAGCTAGCTGTGTGTCAAATACATATCTGTACATGTTACCTCAATGATTGCATGTGTGGGAACCCTGCTTTCTCCAAGAACATAGCTGCCATCTTTGCCAGACTGTGCTGCTGCTTCCCAGACCTTTGGTCACATCTGTATGCTTGTGACAAGGCCAGCCACTGCAGTGATTCCTGGCCTAGGTCATCTGTGTCACACAAAGTCATTACGATTCATATTGGAATGTGTGAGTGAGGGTCTATGGCCGAGGTATATGTCAGACCTGTTTAAATGCAGCAAAGTCTGTCCATGATGACTATTCATAGGTGTAGAACAAACTGTGGATATGCATGCAGACCCCTTATTGCTTATGTGATCCACCAAGGGATTCCAAAATACATTTGGAAATGTGATTAATAAAGGAGAGATGACATAACACTTGGTTGCATGTACACATTGGTACCTGTTCATTATGCTGGTGGCTACTACCTATGTGGTACTGTGGGGATAATATGTTCCTTAAAGGTGGATGACTATGCTTAGTCTGGCTTATAGCTTTACAGCATGGGTTTGACAATAGGCATTTGTCGGTATGATACCCTTGTGGAGTATGTGTGTGTCATCTGGAGAATTCATTATAGGCCACACTATGCATTACCAGACGTGGACGGACATATCCCTACTGTGATTGCTTGTACCTAAGAGAGCTATATGGCAAACAGGAGTGGTCTCAGTAATGGGTGCAGGTGAATATCAGTGGTTACTGGCATTGTATAGTACCTGAAGGATCCAAATGTTGCTGTGTGTCCTACATCTGTGTGTCGGTTGTCAAGACATCATCTAACGATTGGTTATGGTCAGACTCTTGAAGTGATGTATACCACCAGAATGCAAAACAATGACAGATAGTAACAGTATCACCCACAGCACAGTGTCAAACCATGTCATACACACATGTGTAGTCAGGTTCCAGAATGTGTGTAGTACAATGCATACTGGCCACCAATAGAAATTATGGAGTGTTACTGTGTAATACAGTGCATGTCACCCTGGCCATGTGTCCACTATGCACGTACATGCAGACAGTGCACCTCCACCATGTTCACAACTGTACACCTGCAAATCTGTGCTACACACATCCCACACATACTGCCCACTCTCTCTCTAACACATGTTGCCAATACTGCACACATCAGCCAAGTGGCACGTGGCCGGATAATACACAATTGGAGCCAACACTGGTGTAAACAACACTGCAATGACAATCACAGCTTTAATGCATCATGCCTGCTCAGCTACACTTTCAAGCATATCATTACACTCTACAGCTGACAACATGCTAACATTGCTATACTGCTATATAGACACCCTGTGCATCAGCACCATGGTAGCCTGTTCCTGCATCAATGTTACAGATGACAGAAGGCGGCACAGGTTTCATCATATGCACAGGGTGTGTTGTTGGTTCGCCAGAGGCCTACAGTGAGCCATCCAATTGATATGTATGTGTGGGTGTGTGTGTGTGTGTGTGTGTGTGTGTGTGTGTGTGTGTGTGGGGCAAGAATACTGGAATGGGCCAATGTTGTTGTAATGTGTGTGAGTATGTGTTAGCCCTAGGTGACTGGAGTATGCGTGTGTGTCTGCATGCACACAGTTCCACCATGTGGCTGCCATATACGGGTATTTGTGGGACACACACAGACTGTACCTGTGAGGCTTTACAGATCACCGTCTCTGGCCACGGATATGGTACCTGTGCCTGGCAGGGGTGCTACTGACACTATCAGGCACTAAGCCAGACTGGGTACTATCCCCAGAGGTGGATGGATGTACACTGGACACAGGTCCCTGCTGGGACTGTCCAGAGCCACGTGCACGTGGTCTTTTAGGACATTCTATGGACAGCCCACCCCCAACATTGCTGGGGCTGGCACTGGCACTACGGGAGTGGCTGGGGCTTGAGGGACGTCTGCGGCAACTGCCAGCTGCTGATGTTGCTGGCATATTTCCACATCCACGTCTCAACCGTCCCGCACTATCCTGACACATGGACATGACATTGCGGAGGATATCTAATGTCTCTCCCAACATCTATCAGTGACCTCGGTATAATGTCGGATGACACCTGCTAGGTCACGGATACTGTCAATGACAGCGGTGCTATGGGCCCTCTGTGCCCTTAGTCCCTGTCTGGTGTACCATTCCATACATGCCTGTGACTCCATGACAGCCTTGAACATGTGTGACGTTGTCAGACCTGTGGCACTTCTGCCAGTGGCATGATGAGCAGCAGAGCTCCTACGAGAACCCCTGGACATCTGCCTATGTGGTACCCTTCCAGACATCTGGGTACATCTGCTGTGTTGGGATGCATGTGCTATGGATACCACACTGTCCTGGCCAATGCCAACAGTGCACCGTCCCTCAGCTATGGGCATTGGTGATGGATGTATTGGCAGTATGACTGTATGCATGGATGGGATGGACAGCTGTGTCCTGTCGATTGGTGGCCCAATGACAGACCCTGGCAAACATGCCTGTGCCTCAACACACCTATCTTCATTATCACTATGTGGCTCAGTGACATCAGTTTCCCTGCTGTAGTGAACCAGCCCTAACACAGCACCTGTGGGAGGGAGACAGGAAACACACTTTACGACCTGTACATGATGTCGCCACACATGCACACATGCACACATGAACACATGCACACATGCACACATGCACACATGAACACATGCACACATGAACACATGCACACATGCACACATGAACACATGAATACATGCACACATGCACACATGCACACAAATACACTCCTCACTGCAGCAGATACCCACACACACCACCAGCAATCCAAAATATACTTAATAGTGGTTGAAAGTGGGTTACAGTATCACAAGGTAAACAGTCATATCACACATGTCAGCATGCAGAATGTTTGTTGCTCAAGACCATGCAGTGTAAGTGTAGACAGCCCGTGTTAATAACAGTCTACATGGCTTTCATGCATGTGTGTTGTTGTTCAGTGATTGGCCCCACAGCCACTTGTTACATGGGTTTGTAAGGTGCCCAATAGGGAGCATTGACTAACATGAATGTGTTATGTGTTGAAGAGTGTCGCACAGCCCAATGATAGGCCTCTATCCCTCAGGTATATTATGTGTGCTGTGTGGATGACATGTGGGATACTGAAATGTGACCTTATAGCGGGTGTCTGGATATGCTATGTGTAGCATGTTAAGGTGTACTGCGTATGACAAAGTTGTGTATGTTGTGTACATGTGTATCAGCTATGCCTATCCAATGTCCAGTATGATGTTGCCACAATTGTGTGTGATGCTCTGTGTATTGCATGTGATTGAGGCAGCTACTGTCATTACTGACATGTGCATAGTCTCACAGCAAACATGCACAGCATGCATTATGCGTAGGTGTGTTACATGTACATGGCCTACACCTCACCTATGACATGCACATTTCATTAGCAATATTAAAATTATAACACACTCACCAGCATCAACCGGCTGCCTTGTTGTCACACCAGAGGGACCTACAAGAATATGAGACAGTTTGTCAGTGGCCACAACTGTGCCATTGCTACTGTGAGTTTGCTAAACTACAGTAGTGCAACAGTTGACAGTCACAGGCATACAGATTATATTCCAAATATCAGTATTGCACAACACTATGCAGCACAACTGCTAAACACACAGTACACATGTCACATATGCATAATCTACCAATACAGGTAACAGTAGTCTACAGATAGGTCATGTTACCTGCACGCTCCATGTCAACATGCTGGGTGGCTCCGGCCTTCATGATGACACATGTAAGTTGCTGTTCCTGTGGTTGGCCAGGAGGCACCACGCTTAGGAGCAGCTCCTCCACTCTGGTGAAGGGGGTGTGAATGGCAACCCCACCACCTGTGGCAAGCTGTTGTTGACGGATATCAGACGCATGCCACCGGACATGTCTAATTAAATCACTGCAGTGATGGAGTACCTGCTCATATGTCCGGTTATGCATGCCTATGTCATTTACCCGATGAACGAGATCTTGCCACACTGCAGTCCGCTCATGCTGGTCCTGGCTGGTTCTAGAGAACAGCAGGGTGTAGTACTGCACCAGGCTGTTGTGTATTTCGGCTTCCTCTTCAGCTGTATAACACGGGTTTCTTTGGTGGGACATACCCCTGGAAGACAATTAAACAAGATGTGTGAGCAAGTCATGTGGCACACTTAACATCCTAAAGTACAGATATCAATTAGCTGCCATATTTTGCATCCGATTGGTTGTCAGAGGATACACATGTTCAATACCACATATTAGTGCTCAGGCCACAACTGGCTGACAGTGCCTGCCACGGTCTATATATCAAACCATGTTCTGCACAGCAGCAAAGAGAAGCCAGTATGTAAGACTATACACCAGTACATGGCACACTGTATGTGACACAATGCACCACCTAGCCACAGGAGGTATATATCAAGTTAATGCATAAAGAAAGATGTCATCCATTGCAATGAATGTAAAGTACAGTTACAGTATTACCAGTATACCACAGTAGTCTTTGATGCCAAATCCCTGCCTAACATATGTGCACAGTTGTTAATATAGGTGGCATACTGCTGTACTGGACTATACATGTTGCTAGATACACACGTATACCCTGTAACACAGATATGATTGAGGGCATGGTACAAGCATAATTACACACACATCAGACATACATGCAACACACAAATGTATGCCAACCCAGATGAGATTTACCTGTGTACCATACAGTACTGTGTGTCACTACTTACAAAACCTTATGCCTGAGGTATGTAATCCGTGAGGACTACAGGGAACACACAAAACTGTGTTTCCAGGCAATGTGAACATACACCATACTGTACTGTTTAGGCCTACAGCTTCAAGTAGTACTACAGTTCAAATGGGAGTTGGATTCACCAGCAGTACCACTCACTAAGCATACATGTATTGCTTTAGCCTGCAATGGAACACCACAGTCAACAAAAATGGACTACGTCACACTGTATGCCATACTACTTTTTCTGCCTAGCAATAGCATACACATTTTCTGCTGGGATCACAGCTAGGACACAAACTACCATGACAGATACAATTTCACACTATGCTATCACACATTTACAGACCTTGCACACATTCACCATCACACTCAGTCAACCTCACATAGCAATTATTGCACTAAGTACATGTGTGTGTGCATCGTGTCATGGGTAGGTAATACGCTATTGGCCCTAGGGCCTACAGCAGCCTAGCCATACACTACCCTGGCCTTTGACACACATATAATTTAATTTCACTTGCCCCTGTCAACCAGAGCCACAGAGGTGATTCCCGGGGTGTATTTCCTATCTCCCAAACAATCATCAGGAGTATTTATGACAACTGCTAATGAGGAGCTTTGTTTGCTATTGATAGGTGGTTTGTTCCAGAGTATGGCATGTCTCTGAGATAGGACTCTATCCCTCCAGCATGTGCTGTTTAGTGAGCTGACAAGGTGTAGGGCCCTAGAGCGTGTATCTGGGAGGGATTGTAATATGTTTATGTGGAGGGTGTCCAACAGCTATGGGTGTGACATAGCTCTGTATGTTAGGCAGAGGTCACCTCTGGGTAGGCAGTATGCAACAGAGTGTAGCTGTGGTTTTGTGAGTCGGTCTGCATAGGGCAACTGTTTGAGGCCGGTATTACTCTTTGTGAGGTATGTCTGTGGCCTTTCCAGTTGCTGTAGTTGTCATGTGAGGTACATACCACATGGGGCATTGTACTCTCTAATGGATTTTAAGTGTGATGAGTAGAGGGGAATACTGACCTATATTTCCCTAGATGACACATCTTTTGTGATGACGTGTACCACGTAGACAGAGTACATGACTAGTGTGGCATTGTGATTATCAAAGAGGAGGCTACTGTCCACCTGTGTCCCATGTTCCCTTATCACACCTTCGGTGTTAGGTAGACTACCACCTATGTGGTAGTTAATGGGTACAGTGTTCTGGCAAGAAGGGATGGCACTGCAGTGTCAACACTGAGCTTCAGTCCATACCTTGGTCACCAGGCACCTGTCGCAGTAAGTATGCCCCATGTCTCTCTCCCTCTCTCTCTCTCTCTCTATATCTACATATATATATATATATATATATATATATATATATATATATATATATATATATATATATATATATACACCCTTCACAAACAGTTGCAGTATGTACCTTGCCCTATGCACATGTGCAGATACATATCGATACGTACTGCTGCCACATATGGATGATTCAGTTTGTAGAGTACTCTTCAAAAACATCTACTACATGCCAGCAAATACATATGTGTTACATTCCTTTCCTTTGTATTTCTCTGTTCCGTCTGTTTTTAAAGGAAATAATTTTTTGTTTTTAATTTTTTTTTTTTTTTTGTTGGTTTGTGTTTTCTCTGTCTGTTGCTGTAGCTCTTTCTTTTTCGGTGTCTCTCTGTTTCTGTCTCTTTGTCTGTGTCTGTGTCTATTATTGTGTGATGTTTATCTTGCTGAACATACAGGGTTGCTGTGTACCTGTTAGTCTAACAAGGCAAGTAGTCTGTCTGCGTAGCTCCCACCTGTGGACATATCCAGATGGTAGCCATAGGTTAGCCTATTAGTCTTTGTCTGTGCACCACACCGGTCTTTTCTGCACTGGAACAATGGCATTGTCACAGTTGGTTGCTACCAGTACATGGCTACATCCTTTGATATTTCTGTGTTGTTCTCCTACATAAGGGTATGCTTGTGGGACTCGTTCCAAAGCTATTTGCAGAGTGTGTAACAGCAGAAAAGCTGAAATGCCTGTGTGTTTCTACCTCTGCCAGGCCTCTGATACACTCAGGTATATATTTAAACAGCCTGAGGGAAAGGTACATATAAGTGAGGTACACCTGTAATATATTACAGACATTAAGTTGAGACTGTGAGAGAATCTGAGCGTATGTATTAATACACCTTTTCTGATGTGCAAGCAGTGTGTACTCTTACTTATTGACATTATTCATTAAGTGTAATTCCCCACTTTTCGGCCTAACGTCAGTACTTTTCAGAGGAATTCTGAGGGACACAGCTAACATTTGTTTATGAATCAGGGACATCCCTGAAAAGCAGTCACAGTTGGGAAGTATGGCCTCTGCCCTATTCAAATATGCCAGTGTTTATCCTGCTCTGATACTGTGTGGGGTTTGTAAAGTGCTACTGTAACTTTATTTCCTGCTAGAATGGCTGGTTCTCTTTTCACAGTCATGTCATGCAATTCCACAACAACTGCTGGTAAAGATCCACAGAACAAGATTTGTGTTATGGCATTCCTATTTTCCCTTTACATTCACTCATTGTAATGCATGATACATTTATTACAGCACCAACTTGCGGTATTTCTACTGTGGCTTAGTGGTATTTCATGCAGTGTAATGTGTCCAAGGTCCGGGGTTTGAGACTGATAGAGGTGTTTTATTTTGCTGCTCAGCAGAACAAGGGCCCTGCCATGCAGAGTGACTAAGGCACTTTTAAGCAGTTGTAAGCAGGTTTGCATGGGTTTGCACGAAGCTTAGCAATACTTAGCTAAGCGCACACATGCACACACTCGCTCAAACCCGCTAACTACTGCTTAAAAGTGCTTACTCTCGCTAACCCCCGTGCTAATTTTTTTTGAAAGAAAAGAAAATGGGGAGATAGGAAAGTGGTGAAAAAGGAGGCACAAAGAGGGAAAGACAGTAGGGAAACCAGCTTGTGATGTGCAGGATGGGTGTAGGGAAGGTCCATAGCTGCCCATTTCTTTACCAGCAACAGCTGTGCATATGTTAGAAATTTGGAGTGAGATTTGAAACCTTCCACTCCTGAGAGAGGGGTGAGGACAACAAAGTATGTTGTACTGCCAATTATAATTATCAGTTTACATGTCCAGCGGACATGTGTGCGAAATGGGCAGCTATGTACGGGGCGTAATTTTTTTGTGGGAACAGATTACCCTTTTTTTTTTTTTTCAGGTGAGAGTGGAATGTGAGGTAGAGGAAGTAGGTATATTTGGGAAGGAAGATTGGGGAGGTAAACAGACAAGACAAACAAGATGCATACAGGGGTGGAATATGACACATGGGGTGGGTGAACACAATTGATGGGGACGGATGTTTGGAAATCGTAAGCCCATGAGCCCACAGATGGTAACAGTGGAACTAACAGTGGAACTGAGATCCCCACCCATGGGCAGTCACCACTACACCTTCACAGCCCTGGGGGTGGCTGTGCTGGGGGCTGCGTAGGAGGGACAGGCTCAACCATGAGTTGTGCCACTCTTGCCTCGAGCTGGCATAGGGGATCAGCAACTGAACGCTGGATCTCCCTACGCACCACAGCCCGGATCCTTCGGAGGGTGACAGGTGGCCCTTCTCCACCCATGCTTGCACAGGGGGGACGAGCCCCATCCCCTGCAGTGCTTCCACCTGAAGGTGGCACAGGACCAACAGAGGAGGGAAGCCCGGCCTGGGCACCGGACCTGCTGGTGCCAGGTGCAATCGCCAGCTGAGGAGGGACAGGTGGGTCCGCTGGGACTGGCCTTCCCATGCATTCTGTGTTTAGGTGTGTTTAATTACAACATAGACAACAGCATTCCAAATTAGTTGTAACAGCATGCAGTAATATTCCCATTAACCCAACACACCAGGGTTCCAACAGTTGAACAGCAAGCATAACACATGCATATATTGAACAACAGTGGACATTCCAACAGCATGCAGGGATGATTGGTGGAAAAGGCCACCAAGATTGTGGTGTTTGAACAGGGTGCATGCATCAAAGTAAATGCAGATATTTATAGAACAATAGGACATATGTCCCAACAAATATTTTGAGATTACACATACCCATTGAGGTGTGGAATTGCATTTTTTATGTACATACAATAGGGTGTAAAAAGATACCTCCATTAAAATCTTATAAGTACTTATAGTTTACACTAAATTCCTATTGACTGCAGGTGTATATCCCCTACATGTATTATTATACTAGGCAACGTGCATTAGGTTGTGTGATGGGTTTGACTAGTTCATTTTATACCTGACCTATATCTGACATACTAACTGTCCAAGATTCAGATGTTACTGCTACATAGTTATATATTTTAGTTATATTTATATATCTACATATCTGGATGTGTTCACGTGACATTTTTAGTTATATTTCTGCAGAACCCTACATTTCAAGTAGCACACTCACTTTTCTGGGGAACACATTAACAAGCTACTCGTGTGCCAGATCTACCTATGCATGCCAGCCATTAACCAACTGTTGAGGACTGTATATATGCTTCACAGCTACTGCCGCTTCCTTCATCCACTTTATATGGGACTGCCCAACTGTGGGTTGACAGCGCTTAATACAACAGTACTATTTATATAATGCAAGGGTACAACAACATTTCAAAGTAAGTGACACAGACAAACTCCAAGTATTATACCTTTATTAATTACATTACACACTTTTCTAGAGGCTGTCTCATTTATTTGATATTACAGTGCATGCAGAAGACTTATTCAAGATGTGTTATACCTTTATTAATAGGTTACAGCACTCTTTTTCAGGCTCGCTCACTTATTTTATATAACAGTACATGCAGAGATATTATTCCAGACTTATTTTATCTTTATTAATGGGTTACAACACTCTTTTTCTGGCTCTTTGACTTATTTTATATAACAGTACATGCAGAGAAATTATTCAGGGCATTTTATGGCTTTATTATTGGGCTACAACACTTTTTTTCAGGCTCTCTCACCTATTTTATATAACAATACATGCAGAATAATTACTAACCTGCCTGGTGGTGCAGCCTTAGCAGCCTATCTGCATAGGCTTGCTGATTCGCAGCACAGACACCTGCAGCTGTGAAGTAAATGAAGGGATATTGAGACATACCTATCCATTATATAGACTACATTAGCATGTCTTACATACTTCATTCCATGGCTACCTACTCAGTAGTGGGGCATCTTGCATGTCATGGGCCTCCCGTACCCATCGGATCAGTAGGTCCTGCTTCCGTCTTTTCAGGTCTGCATGGTGGTGACAGACCTGCTCACCAGTCTGAGGGACACCTGTGACACTGGTGAGATCATGAGCTAACCGGTTCCAAGCCTCTGCTTTGTACTCCATCCCTTGGAACTGGCCCTGCAGGAGTCTTGCCTCATGATGGTGGACAAGGAGCCAAACCATGTATTTTGACTCCTCGATGCCCCAGCGTTGCACTCGAAAGCATGTACCCTCTCCAGCACTAGCCATTCTGACTGCAGATGGGAGCTACAATCAGTTATGGCGAGTATTCCTGCCTATGGAGCTTAAATATGCCGCATTTCCCGCACTTATTTGTGATTGGCCGTTTTTTGAAAATTCTCGGCTGACAGCAGACCAGCTTAGCAATGGTTAATCTTCCATTTATAAGTATATGTATGTTAACAGTGCATGTTTATGCTAAACTGTCATGGCTTAGTGGTTCAGTACTTTGATTATGGTGCACAGTGTCCCGGGTTCGAACCTTGTCATTGCTTTTTATTTTACTACTGTCCAGACAGGCTAGGTGGTGTGTCTGTGTTTAGGCCACTATGCACTACGTTGCTCCACGTTGCCTGACGGTGCACTGGTTAGCACGATGCGCAGCTCCGTGCAAACCTATTGCACTAGGTAAAGCACTGCTTAGCTATGGGCAATTATATTGCGCTAGGTAAAACCCTGCTTAGCTATGGGCAATTATATGTCAATATCCTTAATGCTGCTCACCTTCTTATCTTTATATGTATAAATTTTGTTCACTAATACATAGGCCATTTCAATGCTTTTTACTAAAATTTCATTCATATATGTCAGGAATTATTTTATATACTAATTTAAAACATAAAATAGACAGAGGAGTGGTGGGACTAGAACCGGGAATTGCTTCTCTTTGTGCAAACTCTCTACCACTATGCTATTGCTATTTGGCTTGATTTGCATAAACATTTCGTATTATGCTCTTCGATGTCGGAATTGCCAACTGCAGCTAAGCAATGGGCACACCCGTGCAAACACGTGCAAATACGGGCAGCTATATCGGGAATTATAAAAAAAAATTAGTTTAGATTTTACATTTACAAAGGGGTTTAGTATGTGGGGATGTGTACTGTTTACTATGTGTGCATTTCAGTGGACTTGCTCATTGCATTTGTCATTTTCACTTTATATGGTTGCAGAGGCGTGGATATTTGGACTGCTCGGCAGTCCGACATGCCCCCTGCAGTCTTACATGCTCCGTATAAGCCTTCCAGTTGAGTCAGTGCACTCATGCATATGCATGATGCGCTGACGTCATAGTCTTAAACAGCAGTCTCCGAGTAAGACTTGGTTAGTCTTACTCAGAGGATTACTAAATCCCACCCTACATCTCTATAAACACTGTAAATGTTATAATTATCAGATTGTCAAATCAATAATATATTACTAGAATCTCTAGTGTGATTTGTAAATACAAGTTACAAAAGTAAGTGCTACAATTAAAAAATAAAACATAAAAAATAATACGTGCAGAAATGATACATAAAGAAATACACATCTAAAACCTGTGCCAGTATTATTACCATAGTGTCATATATTCAAGCTTTTTAACTTGAGAAGACAAGTAATATTACATGCTTTGTTTAAACCTGGTTTGCAGAAAGCATTAAGTCTCAACTGCAAAACTAATTCACATTCCTCCAACAATAAATTCATAGGGCCACCTCTACTGTCAACCTGAATCTGATCAATGGCTTTGAAGTTGAACCTGTGACGTCCACTTTACTGAGCGTGTTTAGCCAGAGAATTATCAGGCTTGTTTGTATCCATAGCATATGTGTGTTCATAAATTTTGTCACAGAACCTACGTTCCGTCTTCCCAACACAAAAATATGTACAGGATTTACACTTTGCAACATTCACCACATATTTGGAATCACAGTTAAGCTTATAATCATCCATATTACCCATAGGTGTGTGTGTGTGTGTGTGTGTGTGTGTGTGTGTGTGTGTGTGTGTGTGTGTGTGTGTGTGTGTGTGTGTGTGTGCGCATGTGTGTATGTGTGTGGTTGTCATGATAGACTGGCAACCTATCCAGGTTAGTTTCCCTACCTTTTGCTCACTCAGTTTTGGGATAGTCTCTGGCTCTCCTGCATTGAAGGACATTGGCAAATGTATAAATGAGTACACATTTGTATAAGTGGCATCGGGTTGAGTGACATATCTTTAAATATAAAAGGCTGAATAATTATTTAACTGAAAGTTTGTTTGCCAGGAATGTTTTTGGTAATCTACTTTTAAATATTTGCTTCATTTGGAGGTATTTCTGCAGGAGGTGCAATCATATCATCAGAACATATACACAAAATCTGATATTATATAGTCTTAGAGGTATGGGGAATCTTAAAGTAAGTCAGTGACTAAACTAGTATTCACTTTACTCAGCTGTATTGTAACACTGTCGTTGCTATGTATAGTTTCCGCACACACCCCCAATGAAAAACATTTACCATATCAGTTGGCTCTACACATCAGCATGCCAGTTGGTTCTACATATCTATAACATAATATTTCAATGTTTTATGTTGTCAACCAACTGAATTTTAACCAACTAAAGTTTTTTTTTATAATTCAGTAGTCACAGACTATAGATCCTGGGCCAGATGCAGCTCTCTACCATGTGATGTATGGCCCTCACAAGATACTCCTTATATAAAGTAAGTGAGTAGGTACTTCAGCTGGAATAACCATTTCCCTTTGATTGGCAACCACTCTAATGAACCGATATAAAATCAGCTTCTTGGACTGCATCATTCAAGTGTTCCCACCACTGATACCACTGATGTCTGTGTTCCTCTGTTCAGAATAAACCCAAAATTGAAATATAAAGAGGTTCGCTGCAGCAATTGGAGAGACCCCAAAAGTTCCTCACCAAAAGGATAAAGGGACTCCAAAATCTGTCATATGCTGCCAGATTGAAGAAACTCCAGCTCTATTCAGTCGCATACCGTCTGCTCAGAGGTGACATGTGCCTGACATACAAGGCCATGTCCAACCCGGAATTAATGGACATGCTCCACCTCAAAAAATCCAAATCCACCAAAACCAATAGAGCAAGCGACTTAAACCTTAGCACAGATATAAATAGGACGTGCTGGAGGGATAGATTTATCACTCAGAGACTCCCTATGCTGTGGAATAAAATCCCGGTCCATGTGAGGCAGAGCACCTCGCTGGCTCTGTTCAAGAGAAATCTTGACCTGTGGATGGGAGATCGTAGGTTTACCTGAATCATCTCTGTGTCACTGCTGGACAGAGGCACAACAAACTAATGGGCACAGTATTTTTTCATATAAGGGGTGGCGTAAGCCACAAAACTTTGGGCTAGGCTTATAAATGCCTTAGGGCAGATAGCCTAGTATAAACCTATGAACCTATGAATTTATTTATTTATTTTATTTTATTTTATTTTACATTTGTTGACCGGGCTAGTCTAGCTGGATGCATGCCCATTTTCAGTAGAGGCCCGGGGAGAAAAGCTCCAGAAGAAAAGAAGGTACATATAATAAACAGCACAAGTAAATATTATTAACATAAGAATAAAAACAATTGACTTTACATACTGTTTAAAACAGGAACAAAACTTATGTAGATAGTCTGACATGGCTACATTGTGAAACCTTAAGGGGAGAAAGATTAATCTGGGTTGGGTAGAGGCTTAGGTGGTCCTGGACATTTGATGTTAGTCTGGTTTAGAACAGGGGCATAGCC
Organism: Protopterus annectens; assembly: GCF_019279795.1. NCBI lineage: Eukaryota > Metazoa > Chordata > Ceratodontiformes > Protopteridae > Protopterus > Protopterus annectens. The sequence goes on along the minus strand of NC_056728.1, from coordinate 148,279,961 downwards.
AGTGGGACTTAAGGAATTCTTTGAGGTGATTTTTGAATTGATTAAGAGAGGTCATGAGTCTTAGGTTGTTTGGGAGGGAATTCCAGGATTTTCCAATGGAATTGGCATAGAGAGCTTCACCTCCTGAGTTGTTAGATTTGAAGGTCTGCACTTGGAGACTTTTAGATGATCTGAGGCACGTAAGGTTGGAGTATGGGGTAAGTATTCTACTCAGTGAGGGGGTTTTGTCTGGTTGGTTCATTATTTTAAATGCCTCAGTGAGTTGATTGAGTTTGAGAATATTGGGCAATTCTAACCATTCAAGTGTCCTTAGGTTTAGGCAGTGGTGGGTATGATAAGGCATTCCCGTAACAAATCTGGCTATATGGTTATAGGCTGTAGAGAGTTTATTGAGCTCTCTCTTGTTAAGGAAGGAAAGTATCGGGGAGGCGTAGAGGAGGGTGGAGAGGAGGTGGGTGCGAGCGATAGTTAGTTTGGTGTGAGGGGTTAAGAAGTTCTTTATTCTATACATGGACCCGAGTTTCTTGTTTACCGACTTAATGGTCAGGCTTACGTGCATGTCAAATTTAAGCTTGTGGTCAATGGTCACTCCTAGTAGTTTGGTGTGGGAGACAGGTTCGATAATGGTGCCATTGGTGGAGGACACATGGAAGGTTGGGTTATTTGCATTTGGAGGTTCTTTTCCTTGGGGGGTAGTTAGAGTTGGACAAAATAGAAGTAACTTGGTTTTGGATGGGTTAAGTAAAAGTTTTAATTCTGAGAACCATTTTTCGACTATGGTAAAGCAGTTTTGGGTTTTAGCTTGGAGTTTGGCGAGAGAGACGTCAGAGCAGATCAGCGTGGAGTCATCTGCATATTGAATGCAGGTGGCTTTGGGAATGACTGAGTGAAGATCATTTATGAAGACAGAGAAGAGAAGTGGACTGAGAATAGAGCCCTGGGGAACACCAATATTATTGGGGAGTAGGTCTGATAGCCTGTTTTGCCACTGAACAGCTTGTTTTCTACCAGAAAAGTAGGCATTAAACCAACTTATGGTTAATTTGCTAAGATGAAAGGTTTCCAGGGTATGGAGCAGCTGCTGGTGATTGACCATGTCGAAGGCTTTCGATAGGTCAAGAAAGAGAGTGGAGGATATTAGTTTATTATTGCGGTTGTAATTGACTGAGTCAACAAAAGAGAGGAGAGCAGTGGTTGTGCTGTGATGGAGGCGAAAACCATGCTGGGTGTTAGACAAGAGGCTATTAAGGGTAAGGTGGCTTATGAGTTGTTTGTGAACACAACGTTCCATAATTTTGGCTAGTGGAGACAGTATTGCTATGGGTCTATAGTTCGATGTGTCCGTAGAGGTCCCTCCTTTGTGGAGAGGGATGATATAAGAGATTTTCCAAATTGAGGGAATGGTAGCTTCAGTTATGGTTCGGTTAATCAAGATTGAAACGGGATAGGCTATGACATCAGATGCTATTTGTAAGTATTTGGCTGGGAGTAGGTCGGCCGCTAGGGTGGTTGGTTTGAGTTTTTTCAAGAGAGTACGAATATAGGAGGTAGATGTTGGTTGTAAGTTAAAGGAGGGGTGAGTTGGGTCTTTAGTTAAAGTTACAGGTGAGGGAGAAGAAGTAAGCTGACTGGCTAGGGACTGAATAGTCTCGGTAAAAAAAGAGTTAAAAGTGTTGGCTATTTCTCCTGGATCTTTACCTATGAGTTTCTCAGGAGTGGGGGTGGTAGATTTACCTGGATGAAGGAGGTTATTGAATCCAGCCCAAAATTTTTTAGGGTTATGCTGGTGTTTATCCTGGAGGTGACAGAAATATTGTTTTTTATCTGAAGTAGTGGCTGCTTTGGTTGAGTTTCTAAGCTGTAGGAACTTGGTGCAATCTAGGGGGGGTTTAGTAGCTCTCCATTTCTTCCAGGCCAGGTATCGAAGTTTAATTTTGATTTTAGTATCTCTTGTTAGCCAAGGTGCGATGCGTTCCTTAGTTCTGATTAGTCGCTTTGGAGCATGGGAGTCAAGTATCTTGAGGAATGTGTCATTAAAGTATGACACACTCTCATCTAAGGGTAAAGTTTTTAGGATGGACCAGTTACATGATTTGAGGTCTGCAAGGAATTGAACGTATGAAGTTGTTCCAAGATTGCATTAAAATAATATTTTGTACCTTATAATTATGTAAAATGCATTGTATTTTGTAGGAAGATTAATTAGGACCATAAGAATGAGTAGTACCTCATAAAAAATAGATTGTTTGCAATTTGCTGGTGACATGAAGGCTGATATTGATTCTGAGGGATTATGTAATGCACTGCTGATCATCACTTATAGTCGGTCATACTCAGTGGTGGTCATCTCTCAGCAGTACTTTTGGGGTAGGATGGACGATATGGACAATAGCCCCCACATTCCTTCAATAGCTTGCAGCTAAAGGTTATGTATGTAACTTTGCTGAGTAAATAAGTCTCTTTATGACAGATTTTCTGTCTGGAATTGAAAGTCTGAAATATGGAAACAAGACAAATAGAAAGTGTATGAGCATTATAAATCCTCCAAAGTTAAAGCAAACTGAGGAGTTCAGCAACTTGACAGGTTATAGATGGGAATACGTCATTCTGTCAACACCACTTTTGGTGAAGCCCATTTCAGTGATGGTGGAAAATTCCCTTTTGTCCACTGTTGTGTAGCCCCCAGAGTAGGCATGTTTATGTTCAGAGGGTATGGGGGTGTCCCCCACATGGTTGGTGCAGGGGGTGTTTGCCCCTGCAAAAATGTCCTGAGAAAATTATACCTGCTTGTGTCTTTAACAGAAATGAAATGTTATTACTCAGAAATCACCCTGTTGAATTCTACTTTTTCTTATTGGAGTCACTGGCTGTATCACTACTCATGACTTTCACAACTCTCCATTTACATCTACAATCACCTCAGGAGTACAGCAACATAAAAAGCTATGTTGTTTGACTACTGTGCATTATTTTAATTGATTTGTTTTCATTTGTTTGCCGCACAAGTTTATCTGCAAACAAGTTTCTTTTGTAGGATGGGCCTGGGAGCATGTGCTAGTTTACTCACTTGCTTAGAATCATAAAATGTAGCAGTAGAGATTGATAGAATCATTCCTAGTATTTCAGGACTTTCATTTGCTAGAATTGTACCTAGGATTGCAGGACTTACATTTTTTTTGGTACATTCACAACAGAAATAAGCAAGTATGGATGTACAAAACACTCAAAATACATTTACTGTTCTTTCATGTTTAAACCAAAAAACACATTAACAGTTCATAACAAAGTCATCTGGGTTATAATGCCAGATTGCTTCTAATATTACAAAAGGCAATCTCCATCTGCACGAGCTTTGTTTTTTTTTTTTTTTTTTTTTTTTTTTTTTGTTTTTGCTTTTTGATATGCCAAATGTCTCTGATGGGAGAGAAATTGATGGGATAGGTGATTGACTTGTAACAGAGATACTTGTTATCTCATTATCTCAAGAAAAGCCTGATGATATTTGGAAAGTTATGTTATTTTAATGCACTTTTATATAAATTAAGTTTGTTCATTGGGGCCTGTGCATGATCATAGGATCATAGGGAGTCTATTCTATAGATGGGGGAGTCTCTGGGACACAAATCTGTCCTGCCAACAAGTTTTGTTCATGTCCCAGACCAGGTTGAGACCACGCATGCAGGTTACTGGAGTGGAGCTTGACTTGCAGATACGCAGTATTTCCATCAAGGTAGGGTCCGTGATCACCTTGTATGCCAGACACAGGTCACCTCTGAGGAGTCTGTATGAAACTGAGTAGAGGGACAGGGCTTTTAGCCTATCTGTGTATGGTAGATGTTTGAGGCCCTGGATTCTCCTGATGAGAAACCTCTGTGGTCTCTCCAGCTGCTGCATGTGCTTTGAGAGGTACATGCCAAAAGGGGTGTTGTACTCAATAATGGGCCTTATAAGGGAAGACTACAGGGATATTATGACCTCGCTTCCTTTGAATGAGATATCCTTACTTATGAGGTGGGCCATGTAGAAGGCTTTCAGTACAACAGAAGCAACATAGTGGTCAAACGTCTTGCTGTTATCAACCTGGGTGCCCATATCCCTCAAGACTAATGACGTGCTTAGGATGTTGTTATTAATGTGATATTTTGTGGGGACATCACTCTCTACAAAGGGGATTACACAGTTATTATAAAAATTTAGAAGGCAATCCCATGTAAGAATAAGTCTAGTGGCTTCTTTTATTAATACTAGCCAGTAGAACAGGTCAGAAACACTCTTCATGATCAAATGTGGTAGTATTAAGTTAAATATAATCAGCTTGGGGGAAAAGGCTAAACTCTTTAAACTTGCTAGTCGGTTTGATGGGGGGATGACATTACTTCTGCCAGTGTTACAGGGGTGGTATAAATATTGCCAACAATGTGACATCCTGATGACAAGATGCAATCTAGTGTACTATCAAGACAGCCAACAATGATATTATTTGAATCCCACCACTACCAGCAGAGGATGAAGTAGTAGCCAGAAAATACACTGAGGTCTGTTTCAATAATTCACAAAATATAATCTCATCCCAAGAATATAAAGGGAATATGCATTGCTGTTCTGGGTGCAGGCTTCTCATATCCACACTCAGATTGGACTGTGCACAGGCCACTTACAGAGCTCAGCCTTTGCAAAAGCACTTCCAGGACCCTTCTTCACTGTTCTCTCTGTGAACCAGTATCTTCCAGTTCAACTTTATCCTTGGTTTACTGCCTTTCACACAAATTATTATTGTCATGAAAACACATAAACACATACAATTCCCAAGAATGCTGTTAGACTTATCCATTCTCCATGGCATCATACTTCTCAACTGTTCAGATTTTTGATTTTTGGTCTGTTACTCATCAAAGTTATGGTTTTCTGGCAAAGCACTGAGGAGTGAAGTCACTAAATAATAACATACTTTTCAATTTCAGACTTCATATACTTCAGAAAAATGCATGGTAACACAAATGCTGTTATCCTAGCAATTCTTTCTAATTTTATGAGAGAAATATTTAAAATATGTCCTTGTTTTGGGCCCTTGGTCCCTCACCTATTTTAGGCTTTGTCCAGATTTCTAGCTGCAAGAGGTTAAGAGGTATGCGTGATATGGTAGTACTGCCACCACCATGGAATAGCCAGAACCTTCTATATGCCTGTGTCTCTTAAACTAAGCAAAATACAAATGTGTAAATTAATATATTTCATGGTAGTAACAGACCTAAGCAGTGTAATGGGAGACATGTGCCATACAGCTTGTTAGCTAGTGGTGTAACTAATGCTTATCCTCTTCTCAAATAAATAGTGTATTAAATATGCTTATAATAAATAGTGCATACCAGACACAAGAGCTTAAAGGCAAACAAACTACTTTAATAATACAGAAAACAGTACAATTATAGTTCAAAATATACACAGGATGGTACACACAGAGGATTAAATAAAATGCAGTAAAAGTAAACAGGATGTGTGCACATACAGCAAAGCATAAGCCCCAGATACCCAAGTTCCCTGGCTATCACTTGCTGCAGAAGCAATATCCCTAACTTTCATAATTTAGATGAATTAGTAACTAGTATACACAGCTGAGTTCACCATAAGCAAGACAACAGCAAATTCTCATTTTTCTGGCCTAACACAACACAGAGTTTTATACAATATTTTCATACCAGCCACCAATTTGCACCACAAATCACCATCATACTCCTGAAACTAGAGAAAAACAAGTAGTTAAACCAGTTTTAAATTATCATAGCTAATTTATGAGTAATAAAAGCTTAATCACAAACAGGAATTGGCAAATCATAACCAAGTCTACTTCATTCCCTTGACTATATCATATTGTGTTAAAAATGAGCAAGCCATTGCAACTATTATTGGGACTGTAACAATTACAGCTCAAAAGAAAGATGGTTCTTGGTCAGTCATCCTTTTTGTTACATACACAATAGAAGACAGCAATTCTGGAAATTCAATACACTTCAAAAGACATTCTCTGCTCTTTTAAATTCAAAATGACAGCAGTCACATAATCCTAAGCCATGAGAACAAACATACTGACTACAGATAAAGAAGAGGAAAAAGAAAAAAAATACACTACATTTGACTTTAATTTACATGTTAAAGCCAGAGACATAACTGAGGAAGTTGATGATGAATAATGAAGTATCTGAATCAATAGTGTGGGTAGTGATAAAGTTCATAAATAAGTACTAGGTTATCTGCCCTTGTAAGCCATTTTAAGCCTAACCAATTTCCCTCAAAGGTGAGACTCAAACCCTATAGCCAATCCCCTTCCAACAGGAAAAAGGAAAATAAAAAATACAGTCCACAATTACAAACAAGAAAGGAAATGAGAAAAGGAATTATTAACTTTGAATGTTAATAATTTGAAAGCTCAAATCAAGAGGTTCACTGTATTATACTTGAGTAAGAGACAGGAGCATGATTTAAGTTTTTGCAAGGTACCAGTTTCATATCATAGTTTGAAATGGAAAAGTTTGAAATCAAATGAGAATGGGAGTTAAAATGGTCAGTTGGTATTGACCCATGTTTTGGTACTTCAGTTTTAATACATAGAAAGAATGACCAAAAGAAAAATACATGAGATGGATAGGATAGTGATTCTAGCTTTATGGATAATATACAACAACATATAAGGACGTGCTTATAATAAATAACGGGTTGATAAAAGTAGAATTAATGAGATAATGAAACAGCTATATTTTGAAATACTGAATGGTAACGCTGATGACACTGGCAATGAAAAAATGCTATTTCTCATAGGGATGCTTAGCTGTTATAGTCTAGCCCATTGTTTTGTCTTCTTTTTGTTCTACATGGATGGTTTAAATATCCTGAACTCTCACCTAGTAAATGGTTTTACAACTACTTCTGAGCTCGTGCTCAGATTAAGTCTCCAGGAAATCTTTTTTGGTGGCTGTTGTGCACTATGTCACTGTGGGACAGACACACACACACACACACACACACCCACCCACACACACACACACACACACACACACACAATCTATTATTATATCAACATACATAGATGCTTATTTGGCTATGTACCAGTCTGGTATTTGCCATTTCTCTCACAGACTTTAGAATATCAGGCTCTTGAAGATTGCTCCTTGCCTAATTTTGCCATATCATCTAAGGTGTTTGTTGATGTCATAATTAAGTTAAATTTATAAAAAAAAGAGTAAAGTATCTTATACTTCTGACAAAAGATGAACAGAAATGGAACAAAAAGGAAGGGTTCTTAGTATCCAGGAACATCATTGTTTCTATCTGATGTAAATAGATTTCATAAATAAACTGAAAATAACTCTGGAGAAAGGCACCAAAAAGAAAACCAAAAATAGTTTAACTTGCACCCAGGTTAATTCAAACAATAAGCTCCATACTCAAAAAATGGACAGAAAATAAAGACTTAATAAGCCAAAAAAAACTTTTATTGTAAAAAACAAATTGTAAAAAATGTTAAGCGCTTTCATCTCTCAAGACATACTAGGACTCAAAACAATCAGGATATCAACCAAACGTCTTTTGTACAAAATAATCCACTAGTTATTCAATTAATTCAATTAAGACAAAGCAATACTGTTTCTTAAAATGACATTGACCCTTTGTTATAAAACACACTGCTATTTAAATAAATAGATGATTTCCATCACAGAACTTTAATATTATACTAAGGATGAAAATATAAACCGTGAAAATCTTTGTTTATATATAAAATAATGCATTATTTAAAATCCACTGCTCTCTTCTTAAGAACAGGTACAACAAATGAAACATATTCATTGATCCCTGGTGGAGTATTAGACTGTCACTTAGTAATCCAATAAAACTCTCTCATTTCTATTAAAAGTTCCCACCACCCTCCCCTTGGATTATATGGAACCAATTCTAAAATTCCAAACTTAAATTTGGTGAAACCCAAGCACTATAAGGTATGCTTGTACAGGTGACTACTAATGTTAGCTTTATAAATTGCACATATGTGTTCATAAATTCTAGTCTTAAGCTTTCTCTCTGTTTTACCTACATAGTAACTATTACACGTTTCAAATATAAAGATATAAACCAACCCATTTGTATTACAATTACCTCTAGCTAACTTGACTTTATAACCATTATTTCTCAAAGAAATTCTGTCTGTATCTAAGATATAGGGACATTGCTTACACATACCACTTTTGGTCGTACCTTTAATTGTCAATTTTGAAGGATAACATGAATGTTCAAAAAGACACTTAAACTTTTTCCAGTCTTAAACACAAAGTGAGGCTCCTTGCCAAGAACATTCAAAATATCAGGGTTACCTCTAAAAATAGTCAATTTCTTAGAAATAATAGCTCTAATATCTTTTTCACCATTTTCAAAAGGTATAACCATACCAATATGGTTGGGACCAACCATTTTATTCTTTATAGTATCTAAAGAGTTTTTGTCACCCAAAATAAGTTTATACTTAGTTCCCAACCTGATAATACCTCTACCTTAATTGAACTAAGCAAATCTAAGAAGTAACCTCTGTTTTCAAACATTCCACTAATTTTCTCCATCTCTAAGTTAAAGTTAGTTAGATGTGAACACATTCTGGCCACCCTCACCAGATGGCCTTTAAAATGTTTATTTTAGTATGCTTAGGATGGTAACTTTTAAAATCAAAATAGTTGTTTGAAAATGTTGTTTTCCTAAATATCTTGGAACTGAATGACTCATTAGAGGTATTTTTGTATAGTGTTACATCTAAATAGTTTATAGAAGTTTCTGACACCGTGGAAGTGAACTTGAAATATGGACACACACTATTCAAATATTCTACAAAAACAAATGGTTGCTCGGTTGTCTCCTTCCATAAAACAAAAATATCATCCAAAAATCGAAAATACACTAACCAGAGTGAAAAATATTTTGAACAAAATACGTGTTTAGATTGCCAGGCATAAAGCAACATATTTGCATATAGGGGCCCAACTAACACACATCACCACCCCCTTTGATTTGCTTAAAGTATTCACCTTCCAACTTTATTATAAAGTAGTTGTTTGTTAAAATAAACTCCATAGATATCATAATAAAATTGAATACTGTGTCACTAAAGTACGTAAGAACCCTCATTCCTTTGTGAAATAGTTCCAAACCCTCCTCATGGGGGATCAATGTAAACAAATCAGTTACATCTGTTGTAGTGAAACAACAACTATGTGAATACCAACTCTTATTAATTTTACTCAAAAAGTCCTACGAATCTTTCAAAAGATATTGTACCAGTTGCAATGTACCTTTGAGAAGCCTATCTATAAAAACACCCAGGGGATGGGTGGGACTACCATTAGCAGATATAATGACTCTAGATGGTGGATATTGTATATCCCTGTGTATTTTTGGTATACCAAATGTCACTGGGATCAACAGAAGGTCAACATTTAAAAAAATAAATAGTTCTTTGGCAATGACACCTGTAAAAGTGTATTTTCTAATGACAATTGTATTTTCTTGTCAGATAAAAACACTTCATTCCTAGAAGATATCTGATGTTTAGTTTTGTCAGAGAAAACATTAAATAATTAATTAACATAATCCATCTTAGTATAAATCACTATACCTCAACCCTTATCAGGCTTCATAATTCTAAGAGTTTCATCTTGTCTAAATTCCTGCATCAGTCTGAACTCTTTTTTGGTCAAATTAAACATTTTCCTATGTTTTTTATTAAAATAAAAACCTGAAAGAGTAGAGTGTATATCAGCCACACAAATATTCTCAAAAGCCTGTATTAAAGGGTGAAGTGGGGGATTAAAGCAACTCCTTCTCCTTAATGTTCCCTTAGTATTATCATTCACTAGGGCTGCTTGTTCTTTAAACATTAAATGAAAATGTAACTTTCAAGTGAATAGTTTTAATTTGGTAATTGTATCCACTAACCCTACATTAAACGAGGGAATGCATTTAAATCATTTTTTAAAAAGGGTAAAAAAAGTTTCATCAAATTCTAGATGTGTATAGTTATAAATATTAAACCCTTGAAAATAATTCAATTTACTATCACATGCTGTAATAATACTTTTTTTTGACTAGAAGGTGAAGTACTTCCCATTACTAGTCCCTCCACATTCTCCCCCTGCCCCTGCCTCTCATTGATTTCAATTGTGGGTTTTGTGGTAAAAATGATTTTTTTTCCTATTTTTATTCTCCAAACATTTAGATCATCTAAGGGGTGGGTGTGTGTTGATTATCATATTGATTGTCATATTGGTCCCCATATTCTGTTTCGTATTCCTGCTGGGAATTATTTTGGGAATCAAAATAAACATTGTCCCCTCTCCCTTGTCCATTAATAGAATGCATTGTACTTGGTCCTTGATATGTTTCTACATAATAAGATTTGGGAACAGGATACACCTTCCTCGCCAAATAATCCTGGCTGTCCCTCATCATCTTCTTACGTTTGCGATTAAGATTGAATTTAACATTTTTCTCACTTTAGTAAATATACTGTCATATTTATTAACACAATTCAAATAACAAGTCTTTAACAATCTCATTTAATTTCTCTAAATCATTAAATAATTTGTTTATACATCTGTCATTATACTTAATGATAAATTGCATTAAATCAAACCCAAAACCATCAAAGTAAAAAGATCATCAATCTCAGGATCCCCAAGAGATATTCCATTCAGAAACTTATACAGTTAGAGCCCCTTAGGTACATGCTTGTTCTTGAGACTTTCTCTCAGAAACAAATTATCATACTGTAAGTTGCATACCTTAAGTAGCTTCTGTTCCAGTTCCTTCATTTTGTTGTCAAAAGTCTTCTGAAGTTCCTGCGTTGTAAAATTAAGGTCTTGACTATGGAATGAAACATTCTTTTGCATCCAATCCCTGAAATTAAAAGAATCTATCTCCCAGTTGTTGAAATCTGTCTCCCGGTTGTTAAAAGATATAGCTTTTGCTGAGATAGCAAGGGGATGCTCACTTCCGATTAATTCATGTTTGTGAATTCATAAATAAACCAGTCTAAATGTATTATTTTGAATTTTTATGCCATGTTTTCTTCTTGAATGATTCTTGGGTTTTTCAGTAGTAATCCATTCATACATCAAGTAGAAACTCACCACTAATCCTTTATTTATGTAAAGTTTCTGAAGTCTTTGTTTATGCACAACTTGCCACAAAGAACAATAAAATAGTCCAATGTTTTAGATATGATCCATCCACAATGTAAGTCTCCATATAAGTAACACCCCTAATCATTCAAGAAGATACCATTCCATTTTTTATTAAACATATTGGTTGTTTACTATAATTTCACATACATTTTGGAGAATGCAGACTAAAATTAAGTACTTACTGAGCTACAGACTTGCTATTTTCTTTTTTGTTTGTTTCAAAAAAGTCGGATGCAGTTTAACAAGTGGTTCTACACAACAACGGATAATCCTGAAGCATCTCTTGAAACTATTCTATTTTATCCTAGTGTTGATACGTTGATGAAAACAATATCCTTTGACTGCTGGGAACATAGAGTCATGGGATTTTTTACACCCACATGAGCTAACACTGACTGAAGTTAATGGAAGTCTCAGGAGTGCAGCACCCCCTTGCTACACTGCAATATCAATAGTCAGAAATGAATCCAGTCATCTGGTGTGGGCATTGAACCCACCGCCTTCTAATTTTCTATCCTCAAAAGCAAATGTACTACTTGTTGAGTGAATGAATCATTGCAATTCAGTGCATTACTATAATGTGTTCTTCTTCTACTGCATAGGGACATATTAAGTATATTTAGATTTCTGTGTCTATTGTCATACTTTTGATATAAACACTGTATATTTGCAAATATATCTTTCACTGTCTGGTCAAGAAGTTTGTCAGATAAAAGTAGTATCTGTTGTAATTTAATTTGATTTCTGCTAGTTGTCCACAAGGAGCAGCCAGAGCTTTGCCTGTACTACCTGCGAACCATTTTTTACAGAAGACTATAGGAGCATATTCTTTGTATGAAAGAAATGCCATTTCATCAACAGTAATAATTAATATCAATATTATAGTCCACGCTGGTCAGTTTTATGTATCATTTATCTTTTATTTTATGAGCTATGCAAATGAAACTTAATTAGAAATTAATAATGGAGTCTATATTATTTTTTCAATATTTTGTTTCATCTCACTCATAATGCGTGCTTAACTTACTGCAGTATATAATGTTTGAAAAAGGTTTACTATCAAAATGTTCTACGACAGTTACAGGAAACGTGCAAGGTCAAAATCATGGATCCAAGTTTCCGTAACGTCGATCCATACATGTTTGAATCCACAACAGCGAATGCTAGTGTGCATTCTCTCATATGAGGTCGATGTTCTGATTGGAGATCACACTACAGTGGGGATTGGGAAATTTACCTTTCACCACACTGCAGTGTGATCTCGGAGAGGGGATGTGGGGGTGGGAATTTTAAATTATCCACATTACCACTTTCATTGTTTTTATTAAATAATGTTTTAATTTTTGACTTTTGTTTCGAGTAAGTCATTACATTTTGATAGTAAACCTTTGAAAAATGCTAGAATAAAACCTACATCAACAAAGTGGTGCTTTGCTTTGCTTGTTATTGGTGTAGACATATTTCTGCCAAGACACTTCCACAAAGTACCAGCCATTAGTACACACTAGTTAAAGCTTAGTTGCAGTTTTGTCTTTAAGCAGAAAAGTGGCTTTATAAGGCCAAGAATTACAGCTTTCTGATTGTGTGCTCACAGAAGAACTTTTTTATGACTCCAGAGACAGACAGCTGCCTGGATGAGTGTCAATGTTCATTTTAACTGCTTCAAAAAATAAATCAGTCTATAATGTAACACTTGAATGTTATTTATTAATCTCTTTTATTGAGAGGTAGTGTGCAGTATTAACTCAAAGCATTTTGGCTATTAAGCTAAAAATTTGAAGGAATGTTTGAGAAACTGAATATCTTAAAAGGAAATGGAATTTTTCTATTTGAATCATTAACCTCACTTTGTAGCTTCTGAAGACAGCCTTGCTGCGCTTTGCTACTGGAATAATCAAAGCATGTATAATTAATAGAATCTCAATGTTCAGATTGTAAATAATCAGTGCCAATTCTAGGAAACTGTTCTGTGCAATTTGTATATTATTTCAATGGAATTTCTGAGAATTGTGCAAATTCTACTTAATTCAAAGTTTATATAGAATGTGGGTTGGGAATCTGTGTAGTTAAGATGTTTACCTTGGAGTCACAAGGTATGGGGTTTGATTCTCATATTTGAAAGGGAATTGACTAAGCTTAAAATGTCCTGCAAAGGCACCTAGTCAAGTACTTACTTGCAAACTATGAACGTGTGTATAAAAAATGCAGTTGTGAATTAATAATTTATTGTGTACATAGCACATGGACTGAGTTTTGGCATTTTATTTAAACAATAGATTAGCTCAGTGAAACAGTATGGGAAATGAAATTTGTGTCATTCGATCACTAGAGAATACTATTAAAACTATCTAAATTAAGTGAAATGAACTTGAAGTAAAAGTCCAGTTTTCCCTGAACTGCATCAACAAAATTCAGTTGTAGAACTAATCTAAAAGCTCCGATACATAAATTTGACTCATGGTATTCAAAACAAAGTCCGAATTCATACGTTTGATTCTAGTTTGTTCAAAACATATTCTGTTTGCTTTTTTCTTGATTTTTAAATGTTTACTTCCTGTCCCTGAGCAATCTACTTGGTTAATAAACCAATAAACAAGCAAACAAAGAAATAAATGTAATGCAAATAGAGGCCTGGGAACATGGGCTTGCCAATCCTAAGCCAGTAATGACAGCCATAACTATTGTTACAATGGAAGCACACACATCCATGGGGAAGTCACAGGATGCCCCATGGAAATGTAGTTGCTCACATCAGCCACTAGTTTTGCATTTAGGGACACAATACAAATGCTATAATTGCTAGAATGATAGTGAGGGCAAAGGCCACTCCTGAGGCCATTCGGCTCTTACATCTTCTCTGAGGATACTCTTTGTGGGTGTACAAATGGGCTCAAAACCTATAGTGGGCAGCTTGATGGTTCATAGGCATGGGGGCAAAGAGCACACACACACACACACACACACACATATATATATATATATATATATATATATATATATATATATATATATATATATATATACACACATATGGGTCACTTTAGTTGAGTAGCCCATATGTTGACCTCCAAAACATTGACTACAAAAGGTCAACAAACTGAAAATCAACATGTTACCATGCATGCTCTGAGAAAAAAACCTCAGAACATGCAAAATTTTAACATCAATCCCCAATCCCATGTTAATTATGTATACTGACTACAGAATCACGCAGTCCCTTGGAAAAGAGAATATTCCCCTACCAGGGGAATGTCAGTGTTACACACCTGTTGAACATCTGTATATAGCGACCAAATGTGGTAGATAAAACAGTTGTCAAAAAACCTGCAGTAAGATCATATGGGTGGCCTATAGTTGGTCATCTCCACCAAGAGACTGGCCAACCAGCAGAGTATCCCAGGGCTCCATGCTGGGCACAATCCTGTTTTTCATCTACTTGTCGGAAGTCAAGGCTAGTGTTCAAGGCCCCTGGCTCACCAAGTTTGCAGATGACTGTACATTTGGAGATATTATAGATTCCTAAATTTGGAGCTATTATAGATTCCCCCAAGACACAAACATCTTGCAAGAGGGTTTAACACAGACAAATGACAAGCATCAAAGCCATAAAGCCATGGCCTAAAACTCAATGCCAGAAAATGCTTTATAGTGCCCACTGGAAAACTGTCAACCCAAGTTCATAGATTATAGGTTATTAGGTAAATACTAGGCTGTCTGCCCCTGTGGGCCATTTTAAGCCTAGCCAGTTTCCTTTTTGGGCATGAAATAACCTATCCTATATGGTTATAGACTGGCCTTACCCATCCCCCATGGTCGATAATTATATATTTCCCCTAATGAGAATAACTGTGATCATATCATAGATTATTTGAGGGGACTTATGGATGGGATAAAGTATTTAGGAGCTGTCATTGTCCATTAGTAGTACAAGGATTGGTCCCCTGGTAAGTCTTCTATTTCACATCTATAGATCTTGTGTTTGAAAATGGACAGAGATGAACTTTGTTTTTGGTGAATGGGGAGTCAATTTCACAGTAGTGGAATCCTCTATGAATTTTCCTTTCCCTCCAAACTGTTCTGTTGATGCTGCACAAGAGGTTTAGGTCCCTAGATTGAGTATTTCTGATGCCATTTGACTTCCTGATGTGCAGTAAATCCATCAGTAATGGGTCAAAGGAGGCCTTATATACTAGTCACATTACCTCTTCGCAGTCTGTTGGATACCTTGTATAGTAACAGGGCTTTGAGTCAGTCCATGTAGGATATGATGTTTAAGCCTTGTATCCTTTTAATAAGGTATCTCAGTGGGAATTCCAGTTTTTGTATGTGTCTGGACAGGTACATGCCAAAAGGGGCATTATATTCAATGGTTAGCCTAATCAGGGCTGAGTTAAGGGAAACAATGACATTCCTAGATCTGGACAAAATCCCTTTGTTTACAAGCTATGCGATAGAGGAGGATTTACTTACAATAGATGCTTGTTGGTCAAATGTTAGGTTACTGTTCACATAAGTTCCGAAAACCCAAACAACTGGGTCAGTTCTTAAGGGCATATTGTCAGTGTGGTAGTTCCCTGGGATAGATAACTTCCCAAGCAATATGGTAATGCACTTTTTAGCATTTAGTTTCAGACCATGATTTTGACATCAGTTATTTATTTGACACAAACCTTCCTGCAAGATGGCTAAGCTAATTACTCCATCAATAAAACATCCAGTTAGCCTATTAGTAAGGGATCTAGTCACATATGTAAACAGCAGTTTGGACTTTGACCAACATGTAGCTAAGATAGTAAGAAAATCATTTGATATCATCCAACTTATAGGTAAGGGTATAGCATCCAGGTCCAAGGAAGGTGAAGTACCACTCTACTCAGCCCTTATCAGGCCTATCATTGAATGCAATCTTCCCCTTGGCAATGTATCGAACCAGCCACTTGCAGCAGCTAGAATGCCTACAAAGGTTTCTCACCAGGAGAATTCATGGCATGAATACCCTGACCTACAGTGATTGCCTAACTGCTCTGTCACTGTGTTCAGTCTCCTATAGACTGCTGAGACGGGATCTTTGCCTGGCTTACAGGAAATCCTCAGACCCAGCCCTGATGAATCTGTTGCACATGCACAAAACAAATACCACCAGAAACACTAGATCCAGGAATCTGAACATCACTTGTGTCATAAACAGAACATGCTGGAGAAATACATACATGTCCCAAAGGATCCCCACACTTTAGAATAGGAACCCCATCCACGTAAAACAGAGTTCATCCCCGACCCTATTCAAATGAAACCTTGACGATTGGATAGGAAATCATAAATTTACCCCCATTTTGGCCTCCATGTCCTTTATGGTCAGAGGCCATCAATAAGAAAAGTATTATTCTAAGTAAAACCCCCACTACAAGTTCTTTGTTACCTCCCTACTAACATCCCCCCATACAGATGTCCATGATACTCAGGACCCAAATTTTTTTGGGATACACAGGCTTGTAAGGGATCTAGTGGTCATTAGCCTAGAAACAATGTATGAACCTATGAGCCTATGAACATTTTGCTTTAATAAAGTCCATTTAGTACAGTATATTAAATATTAGTATATAAATAAAATGTCTACAGTAAATTATATAGTTATTAGATGGGGCTGTAACTAAGGCTGAAACAGCTTACAGTAAATGAATTTGGTTCTATGCAGCCTGCACATGGGTATGGCACTAACAAGGTTTTCTTACTCAAGTGAGTAAAACTTCAGCTGAAGTGTCTGTGTCTATAGAGTATATGTTTCTGCAGCACTGCACAAAGCACAGATCAGTGCAATATTGCTGAGCTAAGAATTCAAACAAACCAAATGAAAACAACAGCTTTTGGCTTTGGACCATAATGCTTACCTCCTAGAATCAACAATAGCTTATTCTGTCCCACAGAAAAATCACTGCTGTTTCTCAAACAGTCCACACACTCGACCAAAACTTTGTTGTTACAGTAACTAATAGCAAACAGAAACTGTATGATCTTTAATAACATTCTTATTTTGGATTAAGCTGTTGTCTATGTTGTATGCCGGAGGAAGGGTTGCATGCCAGATATGATAATATTATACTTTATAGCAATTAATTTGAGTCCATTTTTTGTTCACTAAGTATTTCCAAGTGAAAGTTCTTGCTGGACAGCTTGGGCATAAGAGGGGACTTGACAATGACTCCCATTTTGCAGTCATCTGCAAGCTTTCTTAGACAGGTGACTTACGTCATAGTCTGGGTATTAGAAGACAAATGCTGAACAAAACAGGTTCCAGGAGTGATCCCCATTTGACACCATGTATTACGTTCATACTCTCTGATGAGCCCCATGCAACTCTGCAAAGTATGGGTTCCATCTTTTATCCAGTTTGCTTTCTGTCTTAGCATATAGGGATCTGTTTGTAATGCACTAAGCTTTAATTATGCTTGCATGGAGATGGCGTTAACTCATTGGCTAGGTCCAGGTAAGCAGTATGGACAGCAGGACCACTGTCAACAACAGATGTTACCATTAAGAAGAAGTTTACCAGACTCATTAGACAGGATCTATCTTTGACAAAGCCACACTACTGTGCATCTAGCCTGATGAGATTTTTAATATCATAGTTTATCATGGTCAGTTATAATAGGTTCTGTGCCTTTGCAAATAAGACTCATTAGGTTGATGGGCCTATAATACCCTGGGATACTGGTGGGACCATACTTGTAGAGGGGCATTGTTGCTGTGTGCCAAACCTCAGGGCCAAAGCCAGTGGCTAAACTTAGGTAAAATGTTTAAGGAGTAAGTCTACTAGGGCTTGTTTAGTACTGTTTGTCAAACAGCCAGGTGTGTTGTGAGGTCCCATGAGGGAAGCATTTTTGGTTTTAGAGAGCAACTTCAGTACATGTTCTTTAGTGATGATTGGAGGTCTGAGAAGTTCAGGAGTTTGTGTGCTCTTTATGGTCATCCATTTATCTATTCACAACCCCTTTTTACCCATTTTCCAAATGGAATAGGGGTATTACTACAACAGTGACAGTCATCTAGAGCTAACATTTACACCAGCGGGTGGCTAGCCCTGCTACGGTAGCTCTTCCACATCACACATACACGTGCACACTCACACCTTTGTCCAATTTACAGTGTCCAATCCAGTTACTGCATGTCTCTGTGGTAAATGCACACTGATTTTGTTTGTTTGTATATTTGTTTGTTGGCAATGTGTCTTGGGTCAGAGTAGGTGGTGCAATTATAATTAAGTTCAGAGCAATGCTGGATGTGATTTCTTAGTTTCTTTGCATAGCTAAAGAAGGATTTGTAATTGTCCTTAGCTTCAGATGCATTATAACCTGAGGTCATGAGCTACATAAACAGACCTAATAGTATTTTTTATGTTTTTAATCAATTTTCTGATTTTATCCTTGATATGAGGGTCTTTTGGTCTGCTGCTTACTTTCAGGAATGTTTTATTGACTTCACATGTAAATATCTGTTTTCTCCAAAGGAGACTAATATATTTAACTTGTCAACTATCCTAGAAAGTCTGGAAAACATGAAGAGTTATTACTGACATAGGTGATATCAAGTCTTCCAAAGTTTCTGATTGTCTGTGCGATTGCGCTGATCAGGGAGATGTGTACAGAGTCAGTTTAAGGCACATTCTCCCCAGACTATCAAAGACACAAATGCATGAAGTCAAACTAATGACATATCATATCTGGAACTGATTAAGTGCCTCACTGTCATTCTAATCAATCAAACATATTATCTTTGACTCATAACTAAATGCTGACATATTGTTGTCCTAATCTTTTTGATAAAGATATTGTAGCTTCCAAATTTTCTTCACAAGCTATTTTCTTTAAATTTCATAGCATGAAATGTATTTGTTTATAATGTTGTGAATTTAATATCTATTATTTGCTTGCTCTGAATTCTTATAATGAGTTTGATGCCAAATGGTGAAACCATAAATCATGAACTGAGTTCCCTAAGACTATGGTAAAAGATATACTAAATATCAGTAAAAACAGACCCTGTGTATACAGAAATGGTTAACAAGACTTCCAGACCATTTCACTGAAAGTTATTTTTGCAAAAGTTTAGAAATAAAAGTGTTAACTAGAGGTTTGTGTGCTGCATGTGTGTCATACCCCTGGTTAACCAGAGATCTGTGTGCTGCCTGTGTGTTGTACCCCTGGTTAACCAAAGGTTTGTGTGCTGTCATGTGTGGTATCCCTGGTTAACCAGAAGTTTCTGTGCTGCCTGTGTGTCATACCCCTAGTTAACCAGAGGTTTGTGTGGTGCGTGTATGTCACACCCCTAGTTAACCAGAGGTCTGTGTGCTGTGTGTGTGTCATACCCTTTCTACTACTGCTGCTTTAAATGGTGAAGTTTATCAGCTCCATATTTCACTAAAACTCACCTCAGAGGTTCCACTATGTTGAAAAATAATGCATCTTACGTGCCATTGTATATATTTTTGTAATATCTTTTCATTGTTATTACTGTTTACCATGATTTCAGTGAAGTGCATTAATAAATTATAGTGTTACGTAAGTATTGCATGGAGGACTACATTACCATTTGTTGCCTTTGTAGGTTATTTGTATCATTAGTTTAACCTTGGTTATTCTACACTGATGTTTGGAACTAGTTCTGTTTTGCACCTATTGTCTAGTTGACGCTGCATTTTCGTTTTTATTTTTATCTGAAATTTTCTTTCAAATTTTCTAAAATAGTGATTCTATGGGAATGATTTAGGTGGATGTTATTATTTGGAGGGGTTATGAGTGCATGTTTTCAGTGAGCAGTGGGTGAAGTTTCATTCCTTTATCTTATTATTGAGAATGAGGCAAAGTTTACTTAACTAATGAAATGAGTAAACTGTTGACAAATATCTAATAATAGGGGAGGAATGATGACAAAAATATCAACACCAGCTCAGATACACATTATGATCAAACCCATTACTGGTTCCCATTGTTGGGGATAATATATATGTGTAATGTGTGTACATGTGTGTGTGTGTGTGTGTGTGTGTATGTGTATGTGTGTGTGTGTGTGTGTGTGTGTGTGTGTATGTGTATGTGTGTGTGTGTGTGTGTGTGTGTGTGTATACATGTCTGCACAAGTGCATGCATGTGTGTGTGTGCATATGTCAGCCTTTTGTTTTCTTTCTTTCTTGTCTCTGATACAATATTCTCTTAAAATTTAATTTAATATTGTTTTCCATGTATCCATTTGTAATTTGTGATCAATGACCCTGGAGGTGTTTCCATCTAAATTCACTTTAATGAGCCCTTTTACTACGACTGAATGGTTAATATCCTTCCAGTAGTAAAATTATATTGCAAAACTGTGGCCACTTTTCAAATGAAAGTATGAATAACCAAAGATGCATAGTTACAAAAGAATATGGACATTGGATCTGAATGTTTTTATTTGATGGGAGAGACTTTGAGAGATGATAATGGTGCCATTTCTTATATAAACCTTGTATGTTTCTTATATAAGCCTTGTATATTTGTGGTTTAGGGGAAAGACTGAGGTATTTTGTTATATTTAAGATACTTTGAACAAAGTGAGATATCTATCCATGTCAGCTGTTTCAAAGCATAGTGCATTTCTTTCTAAAGAATGCTCTGTAGGGCTGTTCTGTTGGTAAATTCACTGACAAGAAAAAAATATTATGTAATCAGTTGTATTCTGTGTCATACATTCATAAGAACCTGGTCTGTTTAGATAGCTATATCAGACCTGAAGGACTGTAATGACTAGAGAGACAGTATTAACTGTTTCTTGAAATGGGGCTCTAGTAATAAACACTGGGGTACGGTGGAGAACAGTGGGTATTCAAGGCACACCAAAACTGTTAAGTATTCACAATCATGCCAGGAGAATCCCTACTGGCAATGAAGTTCCCTACAGTGAATCATGCAAACTGGCTACTTCAACAAAAAGTGTCATAAGTGATGTAAATGATCACACCCTCATTGCTATATTATAGTAACAAGCTTAGTGGTCCTATTATGCCTACTGATTGTGATACATTTATGAACCATGGAAAGGCATAAAAGTAGGGCACTACACAACAAAGAACATTTATGTACAAAAGTATGCAAAACATACCTTTGTGCAGAAATGTTCCCTACCGTACTGTGCCTTGGAGAATATAAAGTGGATACGGGAGCACTTCTTCAAACATTGTGTACAATATCCTCCTGTGTGGAATTCATAAAAATGGGTTACACTTATGTACCATAATTATGGGCCATGATCACTTTCTATGAATCAAGATCCAGAATGGTGGCATATAGGCATAGCATGTGGTGTCTTGTATGCCTGTCTGTTCTGTGCCTTTGAAAATCAGGAAGGGAAAATAAGATAAACCCCTGGATTTACTATTCCTCCATGCAGGACCAGCTTAGTCCTGCATGGAGGTGGCCATTTAGGAGCAGGAATGCAGCAAGCCATGCATAGTAATGAGGTGCGCTGCCTGAGCTCCTAATCTTACATGGAGTGTGTAAGAGTGCAGGGGGGGGGTGTCTGAATATACACGCCCCTGCAATGAAGAACAGCAGAAAGAGGTAAGAAATGAGTGAGACTGCTCATAGGTGTCTGCATATCCCCACCAACATTCCCCCTCATGTACAACAGCAAGAAATCACCAATAAAATGAATAAACCCTTTATTTTTTTATTTTAAAATCCAATTAAAGCTAACCGTAGCTGCGCGGGTGTGCCCATCGCTTAGCTACGGTTAATGCAGCTTAAATGGCTGAAGAGGATAACAAGGAAATATATGCAAATGAAGCAGCATAGCAATAGTGTAGTGGGTACAGCATTTGCCTTATGAGCAGGCATTCCCGGTTTGAGTCCCACTACAGCACATTCCATGGTAAAGCATGTTATGACTAATATTTATGTTGCATAACCCACTGAATAACATATATTTATGAACTGGAGTACTGCAGTAAATGCACATGTGAGGTGTCAGTGTCATAATGAATAAAGCACTAGTAAGCAGGTTTAAGCACCAATAAGCAGTAGTAAGCATATTTAAGCACTAGTACGCGAGTTTAACTCCGTTTGCACGGGGGTAAGCAATGCCAACACAGGTTAAGCAATTTTCAAGCTCTCTGTAAGCATATGTAACCAGAGGTTAGCATTGCTTACTCTCACGCAAACCCACTTACAACTACTCAAAAGTGCCTTAATCACTCTGTATCCAATGGCCTGTGTTCTGCCCGGCAACAAAATAAACAGCCATGCAGGTCTTGAACCCAGGAACCTATATACCGCAGTCACAGTAATTAACCACCAAGCCAACACAGTAGTGCAGAAAAATGAGGTATCAGCAAACAAGTCTTCACCATAGCAAAACCAAACTGAACCTGTGAAAGGAATCAGTATACAGACATATGTACCTTAACCAACTACATAATATAAATACGTGAACCGGAGTACAGCAGTAAGTCCAGAAGTGAGGCGTAAATGTAATAAGAGTGTTGAAGTCCCCAATAAAACACAAGGACTCCATACAGTGTATGTACACATGAATCATGGATACCAGGCATACATATAAGGTGTAATGAATAATAACTCAATGCCAAAAAGGAATTATAATGCAAAGTCTAATGTAAGCAATGCTAAGCATTGCACAGGCCAGCTTAGGAGGTGTAAGCAATGTGTAGGCCAGCTAACTCAATGTGCCTAGCGTTATACCCCTTTAAACAATGCCAACTCTAAGAAGCAGGTTTGCCCATAGCCTAGCCTTTTCAAACTGGCCAATCACAGAAAAGTGCAGGAAATTGTCTGTACTTAAACCCAAGAGGTGGGAATACATCTCATAACTGGTTGTAGATTCCCCTTGCAGGCACAATGGCAATAAGGGGAGAAGGTGTGCGCTTTTGGGTGCAGTGCTGGTACATCCAGGAGTGCAAAGTCATGGCAGGACTCCTTGTCAAAGACCATGATCAAAGACTGCTGCAGGGCCAGTACCAGGGTTTCCAATATAAGGCGGAGGCCTGGGACCGTCTCGCCCGTGACCTTACCAGTGCTACTAGCATACCTTGAACTGGTGAGCAGGTCAGGCATCACTATGCCGACCTGAAGTGGTGTAAGGGGGACAGCTTGGAGGAGTGGATCCAAGAGGCTAGAGCAGCAGGGTATGTTCCAGTTGTGTCTAAGTATCACCCCACTATGCGTGTAATAATTCCCAGCTCAGGTATATGATGGATAGGTATGGCTAAATATTCCTCTTATGTCCCCCACAGCTTAATGGAGTGGGCCGTGAACCAGGAGGCCCACGTCAGTTGCCTAGCAAGGTTGCAACGTGAGGCAGGTCAGTAATACTCATGCATTTACTGCCACAGGAAATAAAACTAAAAGTAGTAGTAAATTAATTGCCTGTGTAAAAGCTGTATTGTTCAAGGCAAGTGCTGCATACACTAGAGAAGATGGCAGGAAGAGTTTCATATCATTTGTATGTCAATAAAAGTGAAATAGCCTGACATTAAAGGTCTAACTGCTGGACTGCATGTGTATACTCTGGTATCATGGTAATGTAGATTTGCAATCATGTAATAGTACTGTTGTATTGAGCATGTTACCCACACCGTGTGCCATAAATTGAATGTGTAGGAATGCCTGTATATGACAAGTGTAATCCCCAGAGGCCATTTAGTACAACTGAGAGACACATAGACAGTAAACAGGGAAAATGCAGGCAACAAACCCAAAATAGCACATACAACTGAGATGTGAACTGTTGTTTTTTTAGCACAAACAGCCGTGGTTCGAATCCTGCCAGTGATAGTACTCTGCATACAGAATCATATCCCGCAACTGTACAGATATGTCCAGAATGTCCAGTAAAGTGGCCCATATCTGTTGCCTATCAATCTGTCCCCCTGGGGAATCAGTGGGATGATCCCAGTCGTATAGGAAGCAAACAGGAAATACAACTGATTGACACACTTCTATGAGGAAAAAGCTGGCACACTAGCAATTCCCCAATACCTTATGAGACTAAGAAGCCACACATGCCCCATCTGCATCCCATCTTATCAACCTGTGGTCAGAGTGTGTACAGTAAAAGAGTGAGATGTATGTGCATAATAGTAATGTGGAATCTGGTACTGTGTGGGGGAACATTCAGGTAGTGCTAATAAACATTTCTCCCACAGGTCTGTCAGATACCAACACTGTGCCCAAAAATGCAAGAATGATTGCCAGTACTAGTACTGTTTACATTGGTATTGTATGGCAGTGTGACTAATGCAGTTGTTCTGAATAATGAGGTATTACTCATCACTGTCACCCACACTGTCCTACAACATATAACTGTCTAGGAAATCTGTATAAGAGTGTTGTAATGCAAGGTCAGAATGCAAAAGCACAGGGGATTAATAAGACAGAAAGCAGATAGGAGATATACAGCAATATCTATATAGCAGACACAACTGTGATGGACAGTGTGTTTAAGTTGTAGCAGACACAGCCATGGTCTGAATCCTGGGAGTGGATGTAGGCTGCATACAGAATCATACCCCACAACTGTACAGATGAGACCAGAATGTCCAGTATATGGGCCCAAATCTGCTGCCTGTCCTCCTGGTAAGTCTGTGGGATGATCCCAGATGTTTAGCCAGCAAACAAGGGATACAAGTTATTGTCAATCATCTATGAGAACAAACCTGTCACTGTAGTAACCCCCAAAACTGTTAGGAGAGTAATAAGCCAAGTATGTCCTATCTACACCCCCATGTTGTCAAGCTGTGACCAGAGTGTGCACAGTAACAGATTGAGAAGTATGTGCATAATACTAATGTGTAATCTGGAAGTTTATGTGGCAACAGTCAGGCAGTGCTAACAAACATTGCTCCCACAGGCACATCAGATATGAACACTGTGCTGATAAATATAGACCATAATAACCTGTGCTGGTACTGTTCACTCTGGTATTGTAGGGGATTGTGAGTGTTGCAGTTTCTCTGAATAATAACTTATCGCTGATCACTGTTACCCAAACTGTGCTACATAATACAACTGTGTAGGAAAGCATGTATATGTGTGTGTCAGGTCATTAAAGGTTGAAGAGGGCAATATTCTAGATATGTCCCAGCACATCTGCATGTGGTCAACACATGGCCAAAGTCTGTGCAGAAAGGGTATGATAGCTATGTGCACAACATCAAATTGGAATCTGGGAGTATGTGTAGAAAGAGTTAGTTAGTGTTAACAAACATTCCCTCCACAGATATACCAGGTAAGAGGTGTATACTGCAGGTAAAACCAGTTCATGTATAACAATGACAACAGCCATATCACTGTCCAAACTAAGGCTATAGGGTAGCATAGTACGACTTGCAAGGTACAGATAACAGCACTGACTAGGATAGTAATGTGGACTGCAGGAATATACTAGTTGTTAATTGACATCTTTCTCTCCCCCTCACAATATCTCCAACAATAATCAACATACCCACCCCAACTGGTATGCAATGACACGTATGTTCTGATAACGTCCAATTGTTTGATAAATATATTAATTGCTCCCATGCATGTGCTATAATGAAATAGTCCAACATTGGTGGTATGGTTCCATCAATGTACTTGCATGCTGTTCTTATTACCACTGTGGTCCCATATATGCATGTGTTCTGTTAGCTATGCAACTGTTCCATATCCAGTGTCTTGGTTAATGGGAATAGCTATGCATGCTGTTATACCTAACCCTGGAATGTGTTGACTATTACTAACCCACATATGATGATGGAATCTAAACAGTATAGCACGTTTGGGAAGGCCAGTCCCAGCGGACCCACCTGTCCCACCTCAGCTGGCCGTGGCACCGGGCACCAGCATATCTGGGGCCCAACCCAGGACCTCCCAGTCCGTTGGTCCTGCACCACTTTCGGGTGGAACTGCCTTAGGGGATGGGGCTTGCCCCCCCGGGAGTGGGCGTGGACAGGAACCTGTCACCCATCGCCAGGTTGGGGTCATGGTGTGTAGAGAGCTCAACCAGCAGCTTGGTGATCTTCTACGCCAGCTTGAGGGCCATGTGTTGCAAACTAGAGCATCAGTCAGGCTTTGCGACTTAGCTCCCAGCCCAGCCACCATTAGGGCTGTGAAGGTGCAGTGGTGACTGCCCATGGGTGGGGACCTCAGTCCCACTGTTTCCACTAGGGGGCTCATGGGCTTACGATTTCCCAACACCTCTCTCCATCAAGGTGTTTACCCCCCACATGTGTCATATACTGCCCCTGTATGCATCTTGTTTGTCTTGTCTGTTAACCTACCCAACCTACCTCCCCAAAGGTACCCACTAGCCCACCCCAACATTCCACTCTCACCCGAAAAAAAAAGGGCAATCTGTTCCCAAAAAAAAAATCTAGCCCCATACATAGCTGTCCATTTCGCATAAATGTCCGCTGGACACATGTAATTTGGTCTAATTGGCATCATAATTTATTATTGTTGTCCTCACCCCTCTCTCAGGGGTTGAGTGTCCAAATCTACCTCCAAGTTCAATGTATATGCACAGCAGTTGCTGTAGTTGAAATGACCTTCCCAGCTATGGAACTTCCCCAGACCCTTCCTGCACATCCCTAGCTATTTCCCCTACTGTCTTACCCTCTTTGTGCCCCTTTTTCACCACTTTACTATCAACCCTTTTTTCTTTTTTTTAAAGTGGGAGTAAGCACTTTTAAGCAGTAGTAAGAGTTATCAGTGCTTACCTCTGCGCAAACCTGTGCAAACCCGCTTACAACTGCTCAAAGTGTCTTAATCACTCTGTATCCAATGGCCCTTGTTCTGCCCAGCAACAAAATAAACAGCCTTTGCATGGCTCAAACCCAGGACACTGCACACCATAGCCAAAGTGATTTCCCACTAAGCCATGTCAGATATACATAAGCCTGATGTTTTCACAAACATATCATCCAGCCCAGTCATTCAACATTACAGGAAATGTATTTCAACATGTAAATGTATATGTGTGTGTATTTATTTTAATATCTAAATAGATAAAACATATCCTATATATGTAGATATAGAATATATATATATATATATATATATATATATATATATATATAAACATATATACATACAAATGCCTACATCTATAGATATATATGTCTACATCTATATGTCTAACTATATACAGCAAGTTATATATATGTAAGCATATATACATATATATATATATATATATATATATATATATATATATATATGTAGGCATATACGGACATACTTATATTTATGTAAGCAGATGTATGTGTGTGTGTGTGTGTGTGTGTGTGTGTGTGTGTGTGTGTGTGTGTGTGCATATATATATATATATATGTATATGTATATATATATATATATATATATACGGACATACATCTATAGATAGATATCAAAGGATATAACACCACACACAGGTTTGCATAAATGGGAAAGCTTTATCTGTGTACTATTGCAGTTGTATATGGCATGTGGTATAGCTGTTTAGACATGGACAGCCACATAAACTGAGTAATGCAACTGTGAAACAGTTATAATAATACAGTAGTCTGGAAAAGTTAACAAATGTTGCTGTTCAGGCCAAGGCCATCAAGTAGTACAATAGTAAAGATAGACTGGGCCACAGGATACCAAACAATCAACAGTAAGTAATGCAGATGTATAGTTCAGCAGCCTCTATCTACACCCTGTAGACAATCCTAGGAGGTAAAGACCTCAATTGACACAATGGGATGTAACTGTTACATAACAAGGCACAACTGACACCATTACAAGCACACTGACAAACAGAACATTCTGTATGGCAGGTGGCAGTAGGCCTGCATTTAACCAAGGTGGATTGTATGGTAATGTACATCCATATACCTTAAGGCAGCTCACCCCTGATGGTCTTCAGGACTTTGGGCTTTCAGGATTGTATTGCGCTTCCATATACATATATGTATATATAAATATATGTATATATAGATATACATATATGTATATATAGATATATGTATATATAGTTATATATGTATGCACATGATATACCTACTACTCTCAATATACATGTAGATATCCATATGTATATATGCATATGTATCTCTATCAGTATATGTGTAGACATATATTGCTCAGTATATGTATATATCTGGGTGTTTATTTGTATAGGTATGTACATATACATATACATATCCATCTATGTATGTCAATATGTATATGTGTATGTCTATATAGATATCTGGATAATCATATGTACATATATCCTCATCATATGTTCTGAACATGGAGAGTAGCCCTACCTCAGACCCTATAGTCCCAACTTTGTAGTGTAAGGGGATGTCAGGTATGTATAGCAGGTATATTTGTAGACTAGTGCTACTGTAGTAGGGAGTGTCTTCACAGACATGGTGGTATGTGGGAGGTCACATCTGCTTTTAACATGTGCGCCATTGACTACTGATAGACATCTGAAGGACATCATAGTACAGTACCACTGCTAGCACGTAATGCTCCTGTGGACTACAGGAGGGATAATGGCCAATATATGTGGACAGTCTGACACACTCTGGACAGTCCAGAGGTATACACATAACCCCTTAGTGCAAGACATGTGGACCAATCTTGACAATGTGGATGTTAAAAGCCATGTAGATGAGTATAACACGTAACTACTGGTATACATGTGCACCCATAGGTTATGCATTCACACATCCCTGCCTGTCCTGCCACATATTAACTGCTGATACAGAGGTGCCATGGCCACGTACTACCCACTTGATATTGACATACATCTGTACAGCATCCCACTGCTCTGTCTGACATACATGACTGTTATGGTGGCCCAGCGGCAGTATATCTGGCAAGAATCTGGACATTACATCTCACTGGGTAAGTACAATAAGCTGCTAGGCATGTAACAAAGCACTGTGCAGGCTACAGGCAGACTGGCTCAACACTGACCTACATTTCCTATGGGGGAATGCACATGTACCTGCATATATAGCAGGTTCTACAGGCATGCCACATCACAGAGTAACATACACCTTTGTGAAAGTGCATAACCACAACCAATGTGAACACAGCCACGTATGGCATGCTAGCATATTATTACAGTATATGGACTATCTGTTCAACACCAACCTCGTATGTGCAACTCACACACTAACCCTACATATACTGGACCCCTACACAGTGTGCTCCAATGCCTGTCTGTGATATGGGACATGTGCATGTATGGCCCTACAAACATGTCAGCCAATAGGGTAACATACAGTGGAGCAGCATGTTACATCAGATAGAATAGGACCAAGAACAATGACATCTACCACAGTCTGTACACAGGCCAAGGTACATTTTAAGAATACACACACTGCCGACAATCACCATAAGTACACAGACCACAGTACTGTACACACAACCACAGAATGTCCAGGTTATATCATCAAATACAAACCCTACTATACATAACATGTGTATCAATCTATCTCACTGGCTAGTTATCAGATATGATGTCGCTAATTATGATATACATCACATATGCACCCCTTACTGCATGACATATGTACAAAGGTTGACAGGGTTGTGGCTGAAGGCACATACACAGGGCCAATATTGACATGTTGCTGTGATGACCTCATACATTTACTGCTGTAACTGGGTTTGTTGCAACATATGTCCTCTGAGGGATATGAAGTCAGTAACTCTCATGGCTGTCACCATCTACAGACTGCAATCCTCATACTACCTTCTGCAGTTCACAGATAAGGTGCTCTGTGTGTAACACCTAAAACAAAAGGCACCACACACTGGCCAGTCTGCAAATAAATCTACAGATGGGTGTCCCTCATAAACATAGCACTGACATGGCAGGTATGAAAACATGTAGGACAGCCATATCCACACACACCCTGTTAAACCAACATTACTCCAAATGCAGTATAGCAGCACTTACAGTCTGGAGTCAGGTCTACACATCCCCTTCCTGTGTGTTGGCCTGTTTCCACAGTGTATGATGTTAGAGGTAAATCCCCAACCTATCTGATATGCTATTTGCCAAACACAGATCGAGTTCCTGCTCACAGTGAATGAAAGGCCCAACACCAACATGATGTTCATAGATATTGGTGTGTGTTTCCATGCAATTTGCTATGGGAATGTTACCACAGCTGTTCCACATGCAATCAGCTAGAGGAGGGCTGCAATTCTTGCAGAGCCCATCAGCTGATCCTGAGCATCACCTAAAATACACATGCTGCTGCCTAAGCAATGCAGGTGTAAGTCTCCACATCCACCATAGAGGGAATGAGAGAGGCAGACAAAGGCATAGAAAAGCCATGGAGGGGTGGGAGAGTAAAATTTAAGCATGTTTGTGGCACACACCTACCAGTACAGGGTATCAAATCCCTGACGACTAAGTAGTGCTATCACATGTCCATGCAGTTACTGGATGTACCACATAGGTTACATGTTGGGGAGCCCGGATGTATATGTGATGATGAGTGACATCTGCAACAGGGATATGGTAGCTATGTAGTAGGTGTAGCATACATTGACACATGTGGCAGGACCAGGAATACAACTCATCACTAGTGGGATTGCCACAACACAGTACTGTGCAGGTATCACATGCACCACAGGGGTCATATGGAGGTTATATGTGCAAAGGGTATGTGGAGGTGTCTGACATCAGACAGCATGCTTCAGTATGCCAGTGAGGGCTGTAGTGATCACAAGCATCATACGCCACACACACAGACATGGGTGCTAGTACTGACATGCATGGGTGCACTGCTTCAAGGGTGTGTTGTGGTCAACGGTGTCAGATGGCTATACAAGGCTAGGTGATGGGTATACCTTAGCATCAGGCCACATGACAATGGTCTGCAATGTGGCTCAGGGGTGTAGTGTCTGGAGTTGCCCACACAGGTGGGTATTGTATTCACCATCCAGTCACCTGGGTGACTATTGCATGTGGCCAATGCTGTGCATTGCTTGCCATGTATGTGTTCCTTAGTCCATGATATGGAACGTGTCTGGGATGTGCACACCTCCCACATGCATGTACAGTGAAATGTGGAACTGTACCTGGGGTGTCTGGCCCATGTTGTTTGCACAGAGTGTTATCATCAGATGTGCCAGTCCTGGCCTCATGTGGCGGGAACTGTTAATGGACAGCAGGTTGACCCTGCACTACATTGATAGCATGATACCGGTATTCCCTAGTGTTGGTGGCATCTGTCCATACAGGGCTTGTGTTTCATGCATGGTATGTCCTTTGTGGGTCACATTTGATGGCACCACAGGTATTGCAGGTGTCCAGTGGGGAACATGGGGGAGGTGCACTGTCGGCATGTACATGCCTATTGGACTGATGGACAGGGTGCCATGCCCTATGTATCCCACTGCAATCACACCATGGTTACTATCAGTGAGCAATATGCAGGGTACTACCAACATAGCGGCTGTTGCCTAGGCAAGTGTGTGTGTGTGTGTGTGTGTGTGTGTGTGTGAGACATGGGTTGAGAGTGTTCCCTCAGTAATACAAGGGTTGCTAACGTTGTTCAGCTGGCATTGAAGTCACATTTAGGGGTATGGATTTGCACCCCAGCCTCTTGGCTATTTCACATCTGTTATCCCTGTACAGTTGACGTGGTGATATATACTTAGCCCACCATATAAGAAGTTTGCAAAACCCACTCCACATTAAGTCCAGTTGTTACACACTCACACCCACCTCCACACAGGATACAAATGACAAACACAGACACACAGACACACATATACACACACACAAACACACAC
Organism: Protopterus annectens; assembly: GCF_019279795.1. Taxonomy (NCBI): domain Eukaryota; kingdom Metazoa; phylum Chordata; order Ceratodontiformes; family Protopteridae; genus Protopterus; species Protopterus annectens. The sequence continues at coordinate 148,247,944 of NC_056728.1, read as the reverse complement.
ACACACAGACACACACACACACACACACACACACACACACACACACACACACACACACACACACACACACACACACACACACACACACACACACATACACACATACCTGTCATTAGAACTCCTATCTAATATATTACATTACAGCACTACACCGTTATAGGATGTGCCATGGAGCTTACTGGAGTACTCCTTCCCCAAAGATGTATTTCAAAGTGAATGACATCAGCAGGATTTCCAAAGCAGGGCATTTGAATTACACTGAGTGTGACTAGCCTAAAATGCATTGCTCCCTACACAGACATAGAAATACACACAAAACATCCGCAACTGCCATGTGTGGGAATAGAACCACTACCAGAGTTCTATATCACACTACAGCATGAACACACCATGGGAATTGCTAGAGTGCCCATGCCCCAAAGGTGTATTTCACAGTGAATGACAACAGCAGGATTGCCAAAGTAGGGCATTTGAATTGTACTGAGTGTGACTAGCCTAAAATGCATTGCTCCCTACACAGACATAGAAACACACACAAAACATCCTCAACTGCTATGTGTGGGAATAGAACCCCTACCAGATTTCTATATCACACTACAGCATGATGCTGTTATAGGACGCACCATGGGGATTGCTGAAGTAACCCTTCCCCAAAGGTGTATTTCACAGTGAATGACATTAGCAGGATTGCCAAAGTAGGGCATTTGAATTGCACTGAGTGTGACTAGCCTAAAATGCATTGCTCCCTACACAGACATAGAAACACACACAAAACATCCACAACTGCCATATGTAGGAATAGAACCCCCACCAGAGTTCTATATCACACTACAGCATGATGCTGTTATAGGATGCACCATGGGGATTGCTGGAGTGCCCCTTCCTCAAAGGTGTATTTCACAGTGAATGACATCAGCAGGATTGCCAAAGTAGAGCATTTGAATTGTACTGAGTGTGACTAGCCTAAAATGCATTGCTCTCTATACACACACACACACACACACACACACACACACACACACACACACACACACACACACACACACACACACACACACACACTTGCCAACTCTGGGAGTAGAACTCCTACCTAACTATTTTATCACACTATAGCTATATAAAGTTATGGCATGTGCTACGGAGATTACTGGGCTACAACCTTCCCAAAGGTGTATTTCTAGGTGGATGACATCAGCAGCCTTACCAAAGTAGAGCAAAAAGGCATTGCTCTCTACACAGACAGACACACATACACTTTCCAAGTCTGGGATTAGAACTCCTATCTAACTATTTTCTCACACTACAGTGGTACGCAGTTATGGGATGTGCTACTGAGATTACTGGGCTACATCTTTCCCAGAGATGTACTTCTAGGTGGATGACATCAGCAGCCTTACCAAAGTAGAGCATTGAATTGTAGGAGTGGGACTATCCTAAAAAGCATTGCTCTCTACACAGTCAGACAGACACACACACACAGACACACAAACACACTGACCTAGTCTGGAATTAGAATTCCTACCTAACTACTTTATCAAACTAAAGTGGTACACAGTTATAGAATGCAATACTCAGATTACTGGGCGACAACCTACCCAGAGATATATTTCTAGGTGGATGACATCAGCAGCCTTACCAAAGTAGAGCATTTGAATTGTAGACAGTGTGACTACCCTAAAAAGCATTGCTCTCTACACAGACAGACACACACACACTTGCCAAGTCTGGGATTAGAGCTCCTACCTAACTATTTTATCACACTACAGTGATACGCAGTTATGGGACTCACTACTGAGATTACAGGACTACAACCTTCACAGAGATGTATTTCTAGGTGGATGACATCAGCAGCCTTACCAAAGTAGAGCATTTGAATTGTAGGGAGTATGAATACTCTAATAAACATTGCTTTCTACACAGGCAGACACACACACACACACACACACACACACACACACACACACACTTGCAAAGTCTGGGATTAGAACTCCTACCTAACTATTTTATCACACTACAGCTGTACTCAGTTATGGGCTGCACTCCTGATATTACTAGGCTACAACCTTCCCAGAGATGTATTTCTAGGTGGATGACATCAGCAGCATTACCAGAGTAGAGCATTTGAATTGTAGGGAGTATGAATACTCTAATAAACATTGCTTTCTACACAGACAGACGCACACACACACACACACACACACACACACACACACACACACACACACACCCACACACACACACACACACGCACACACATGCACACACACACTTGCAAAGTCTGGGATTAGAACTCCTACCTAAATATTTTATCACACTACAGCTGTACTCAGTTATGGGATGTGCTACTGAGATTACTAGGCTACAACCTTCCCAGAGATGTATTTCTAGGTGGATGACATCAGCAGCATTACCAGAGTAGAGCATTTGAATTGTAGGGAGTGTGACTACCCTAAAAAGCATTGCTCTCTACACAGACAGAGACACACACACACACACACACACACACACACACACACACACACACACACACACACACACACACAGTTGCCTTTTCTGGGATTGGAACTCTTACCTAACTAGTTTACCACACTACAGCAGTACACAGTTATAGGATGTGCCACAGAGATTACTGGGCTACAATTCTTCCAAAGGTGTATTTCACAGTGGATGACCTCAGCAGGCTTGTCATAGTAGGGCTATGGGGAAGGCGGTGTGTGTGCATGGGCCATAACCCGTTCATCTGGAGGTTGACACACCACATGCGGGCACACACATGGTCATATTTCATAGGTACGTGTATACAGCTGCTAGATGACTACTTTCTTTTACAGTCATGTTGCACAGCTAGCACTTGCACCACATAGTCTGTAATGCTGACAGATACCAGTGGCTAGTATCTACAGTGAGTGACATCTGAACCTCATGTGGTTGTGGCCCTTTGGCTGTGTGCTGGGTGGGACAGGCCTGGATGGCTCCTTGTCACAGTCACCCTCTTCCACACATCTATGTACGTCTATCTTTGGCTTATTATAGTGTGTTGCCCTTAGATATATGTCTGTATTCCTATCCAGTGTGTGTGCAAAGCATGAGTGGTGCATACTGAGGAGTGTCTGCACTAACATCTGTGACTGCCAGATATGTCTGGTCCACTGGTGTTTGCAGACATGGCCTTCATTTGTTTAAGTGTGTGAGCATGCCCAGTATGACCTTTCAGTATGTTGTCATCTGACATTGCAT
>NC_056728.1:148084707-148239707 GCF_019279795.1 Protopterus annectens | reverse complement strand
AACCACTGGTTGCCATGATCAGTTGTAAGCATTTGTCAGAGAAGGCTCTAAGGTCAACAGAGACTAGGCTGAAGACCTGGAAGTTGACTGGAGATGAAGCACAACAGTTCAAAGAATTACTCAAGGCTCTAGCACCTCAGGGAGAACAGGAAATAGGTAGAGTTGAAGAAGAATGCCAGCATCTAAAAACAGCATGTGTGAGGACTACAGAACAGATATGGAGCCGAGACAGGTATGGAAATAACATAATAATATGGGAATATTATTATAAGGAAAGCTTGTGGTGGAATGCAGACGTCCAGGAAGTCATCAGGAAAAATCTTTCGGCTGCTCCCGTTAGGGGTCACCACAGCGGATCAACTGTTTCCATTTTCCATTTCTTCCTGTCCACTGCATCTTGCTCTGTCACACCAGCCACCTGCATGTCCTCTCTCACTACATCCATAAACCTTATCTTAGGCCTTCCTCTTTTCCTGTTACCTGGCAGCTTCATCCTTAGCATCTTTTTCCTAATATACTCTGCATCCCTCCTCAGCACATGTCCAAATCTACGTAATCTTGCCTCTCTGGCTTTGTCTCCAAACCTTCAAACCTGGGCTGACCCTCTAATATACTTATTCCTAATCCTGTTCATCCTTGTCGCACCCAGTGTAAATCTTAACATCTTCAACTCTGCCACATCAAGCACTGACTCCTGCCTTTTTGTCAATGCCACTGTCTCCAAGGCACATAACATAGCTGGTCTCACTACCCTCTTGTAGACCTTCCCTTTCACTCTTACTGGTACTCATCTGTCACAAATCACTCCTGACACTCTTCTCCATCCACTCCATCCTGCCTGTACTCTCTTCTTCACCTCTCTTCCACACTCACCATTACTCTGAACTGTTGATCCCAAGTATTTAAACTCATCCACTTTCGCCACCTCTACTCCCTGCATCCTCACCATTCCTCTATTCTCCCTCTCATTCACACACACATATTCTGTCTTAGTCCTGCTGACCTTCATTCCTCTTCTCTCTAGAGCATATCTCCACCTATCCAGGGTCTCCTCCACCTGTTCCCTACTCTCACTACAGATCACAATGTCATCTTCAAACATCATAGTCCACGGGGACTCCTGTCTGATCTCATCTGTCAACCTGTTCATCATCATTTCAAATAAGAAAGGGCTCAGAGCTGATCCTTGATGTAATCCCACCTCCACTTTAAATGCATCTGTCACTCCCACCGCAGACCTCACCTCTGTCACACTACCCTCGTACATATCCTGTACCACTCTTACATACTTCTCTGACACTCCTGACTTCCTCATACAATATCACAAAACCTCTCTAGGCACCCTGTCATATGCTTTCTCTAAGTCCACAAAGACAGAATGCAACTCCTTCTGATCTTCTCTGTACTTCTCCATCAACACTCTCAGAGTAAACATTGCATCTGTAGTGCTCTTTCCTGGCATGAAACCATACTGCTGATCACTAATCACCTCCCTTATTAACCTAGCTTCACTACTCTTTCCCATAACTTCATGCTGTGACTGATCAATTTATTCCCTCTGTAGTTACTACAGCTCTGCACATCACCCTTATTCTTAAAAATCGGTATCAAAACACTTTTTCTCCATTCCTCAGGCATCCTCTCACTTTCCAAGATTTCATTAAACAATCTAGTTAAAAACTCCACTGCCATTTCACCTAAACACCTCCATGCTTCCACAGGTATAATGTGACATAGAAAAGATGGCCCAGGCTAAGGAGGACTACTGGTTGGCTAACAAAAAGGCTAAGAAGGGAGTTGTAAATAGCAAAGAACAAGGCATCAGAGGCATTCCATCAGCTTCTGGAAAGTGACACAGCAGATGGCACAAAAAAAAATCTTATCAGATTGCAAGGCAAAGATAGAAACATAAAGAAGATAGGCAGACACTCGTCTTAAGGAATGCCAGCACCAACCTGCTCATCAGCCCACAGGACCTCAAAGGCAGACAGAAGGAGTACTTTCAGAAACTTCTGAATAATAACAAAACACAGATGCTGTAGTGCCCCAGACACAGCCTATGATGCCTAAAATAAGTAAGAACAGCAGTAAGGAAAATTAAGTCAGAGAAAGGAGTAGGTTCAGAGGAGGTGACAGCAGATATGATCAAGATGTTGGGTGGGATATGGGAGAAATGACTCATGAGGGTATTTATAGTAGTATGGAGAGAAAAGCATATCCCAGATGACTGGAGAGTAAGCATACTCATGCTGTTGTTCAAGAGCAAAGGGACATCAACAACTGTGGGCAGTACAGAGCTATCAAACTCCTGCCACACTGCATGAAAGTTATGGAGAATGCGACTGATAAACAAATATGCAGAGGAGTAGAAAGTAATGGAGAAATCAGAAGAATTGAGAGAGAAAGAAAAATGATGGAACAGGTTAACAACTTCAAGTATCTGGGAAGGTAGTTGAGGAAAAGGGAAGTCTGAATGAGGAGGTCAGGACTAGAATCAGAGGAGGTGCAGATAACTGTCACAGAGTGCCAGGGGTATTGTGTGACATAAGGATGCCAAAGAAGCTGAAAAGTAGGGTGTACAAAACAGTGGTGGAACCAGTTCTACTGAAAGCTATAGAAACCTGGGCAGTAAAGGCAGGGTAGTTGAGGAAGACAGGAGGGATAGAGATGATGTGCCTGAGATGAGTGGTAAGATGCACTCTATGGGACAGATGAAGAAATGATGACATCAGAACAGAAGCCAAAGTAGTTGCTATTGCAGAAACCATCAAAGAGAACAGGTTACAATGGTTTGGGTACGTGTGTAGAAAAGCTGAAGACAATCTGGGGAAGAAGATTTGGAACAGGCAGGAAAAAGGCAAAAGGAAATGAGAGCATCTAGCAGAGGTGGATGGATTGTGTAAGAGAAGACCTGCGACAGTCAGGCATGACTGTCGAAGAAGGTAGGAGAGTGACACTGAACAGAGAGAGATGGCGATGATACCCTAACCCCATGCAGAGAATGGGAAAAATGGGGCTGATGTGTATGATAAATGACAATAACATTTTATAGTACCATCAGATTTAATGTGTCTAGATACAGACATTCTTGTGAGTTGCTCATTTCTAAAATGTTTAAATCAGTTTTATGTAAATTTTATTTATTAGATCTTTTCCCTAACTCAGGTGAATTTGCTCATTTGAAACAATGTGCTATTATTCACATATTCCTCCCATATTTTTATAATGCTAAGACTGCAATGTACTTGATATCGCATTAACCAATTATTAAAAATCTTATATTTGCAAAATGGAAGATATATGAATATTGAACAAGGCAGTCTTTAACAAAAAATGAATCTGTGTTTTGTTTACAAGTTTTAATAATTTTTTCCTACAACACCTTTCACATGATTAGTGGGAGTTACTGAGAGACTATAATTTCTAAAATAGTTCACCCAGTTTTATTCCTTATAAAGATGTTAGAGTTATTCTTTCTTTATTCACACTGGTCAGAGGCCTTAACATATATTACAAATGGGCTTCTCTAACTACAAGGACACCCTTGTTTTCCTTAGCTGGATGTTTTTCTTGTCCTTCCTTCATGTCCTTTTCTTAGACTTTCTCACTGCTGTCAACTTGTCATTTTGTACTGCTGTTAGTGTTATTGGTTTTTTTAAACAATTCCATTCCTTTTTTGTTATTATCATGAATGTTAAAATGATGGTAGCTGGGGGAGTTAGGTTCTCTCACCACACACTTTAAGACTGGCCCAGGACATAATGCTAGCAATAACCTCCAAAATGCTGATTTGATTACGATCTCTTCCTGCCCAACGAATGGCTGAATAGGCTGAGTAGCTTTATCCCTGTCCATGGAATGAGTGATCCTGGCTCTTGTACCATAATACATAATACATAATGTCCCAGCGGGGAGCAGATAGAGAAGACACAAGTTCAATCATGGATGAAAAGGGAATGGAGGAAAAAATATATATACAATATCATGCTTATGTCTACAGTAAGCCCCTACTGAATCTGTCTGCAGAAGTAGTGATCAAAACTTATCTTGTTTCTTGCATAATGCTCATCCTCCACCATCCTTTCCCCATATGCAGTGATAACATCATGCTTAGTTTTGGGATTGGCCCACGGTCCTCTTCCTTGCCTACTTCTAATATTAAAATCATGTTTTTTCTCTAAAAGTAGAATCCTATTCTTCCACATAGTTCAAACTATAATAAATATTGTGGTCATGCTTAGGGTAGACGTCTCTGATTTCCTAGGTTCTGCATTAAGTTTCAGCAGTAAATGGAAAACAGTGCAACAGCACAACAAATGGGAGGGGATTCTCCTTTCATATTAGTATTAATATCATTATGTACCTATAAAAGGAAAAGACATAGGCACTGGCCAATGTTGGTCACAGTCATAATGGACTGTAGAGTTTAACCTCATATACACAGCATCCAAGGTAGCAGTATCCAGCAGTACACAGTGTAAATGCTACATGGAGTATTCACTCCCCCCCAAGCAACTCACCCAAAGGAACATTTCCTGAGTTTTATAATAAATACAAAGCCCCCCTTCTGTATGCAAGTCCCCACTGTGCTATCATGTTAATTTGCTATATGAGACACTGGGCATTATCTGCCTATGTCCAAACATGAAATTAAGAAACATGTTTCTTATTATCGATATGTCCAGGTTAGAGGTATAAATAGAACTCCACCCAATCACTTCTGGAGCTTAGTATGTCTTCTCAAGAGTTGAAGCTCCAAATATGGTAGCTCCTACGTTTCAGCACACAGCCCATTACTTTCATTAACTTCAGTACAAAAAGTTCACACATATGTACTGAAAGTGTGTACATCCTGCACCCCATGTGTGTGTGAAAGAAATGCTTGCAATTTGTGTACTATGCCTCACCCACAGCTTTCAGTCATCATATGCCTTTTGAATTTTAAGTAATAACTACAATAAGAAGTAAGAAACACTGCAACATTCAACAAATCCTTCACAATAACAGGATCAGTCTAAAAGAAATACAAGCTTTAAATAATGAAAATGTAAACATCCAAACAACCTAGATTAAATGACAGAAGGTAAAATATTCTCATCCACTGGTGGTGCTTCCTTCGTATAAAAAGATTGTTAAATGTACAGTTCACAGGTTATCATATATGCACTGTTGCTATCTTTGTCTAATGAAAAAATACCATTTACTGTTAAATCATTCACACACACACACACACACACACACACACACACACACACACACACACACACACACACACACACATATACACACACACACATACACACACACACACACACACACACACACACACACACACACACACACACACACACACACACACACACACACACACACACACACACATTCCAAAGACATGCAGCAGGTGGATAAGACATTCTAATTTGGCCATAGGTGTGAGTGTGTTGTGTGGAAGAACTGCTATGGAAGGGCTAGCCATCTGTTGGTGTAAGTCTTGGATCTAGATGATTTTTACTTTTGCAATGACACCACAACTCCATGTGTAAAATGGAAAAATGGGGTTGTGGATGGATGGATATATAATGTCCAGTAATCCTCAGTGTGTTCATTTCAGATGTATCTGCTGGAAAAAGAGAACAGGAACAATGTCATCAGTATGACCTAAGTACAGCAGGGGAGGAGGGAAGGGGAGTCTAAAAGATTTGGAAATGCTGAAAAAGTGGGCTGCAAAATAGCAAATGAGTTTCATTGCAGACAAAAGCAAAGTAATGAATATGAACCACCATAAACTCAGATTTCAGTGTTAGCCTGCAGAGTGAAACTGATAGCAGCATAGCAGAAAATGTATCTAGGGGCATTCTTACATCTAGACTGATCTATCAGCAACATGTGAGATGGCAATGACACCAGTCAACACAGTGCTGTGGTGTGCCTTTGATTGTGATAAAATCCAGAAGCAAATATTATGACCAGCTTGGGAAGCCATACAAGGAGAATGTTATAAAAATGGTGGAAGCAGAAAGCCACCAGAAGGGACAAGGGATGGAGAGGAAAAGATATGAACAGAGACTATGGAGAGGGAAGGGTATGAACTGAGGTTAAAGGAGTTGTAGCTTTTCTCACTAGATACCAGAAGGGATGGGTAGAAAGAGATGTGGGATTGTCTTAAAGAAGAAGAATAATAGGGGAAAATGAAGGGGCACTGACAGCAAAGTGTAAGGATAAACTACAACCGTGCATCTGCAGAGGTATTTCTTCACAGAGAGGGTTGTGGACTTATGTAATACACTGCTGGAAAGGGTAAGGAAAAGGGACTTCATGGAGGCAATCAAGAGGTCATGGGGCAGAAAAAGGTGGTAAGGGAGAAGAAATAGACAGAGTAGAGGTAAGATACTGAATGTATTTAAAAGAAAAAGACAGAGTAGAAAGGTTTATTGCCTCCTTCTATCATCAAGTAACTAATGCAATGTAAAGAAATATGTAACGCATATTTTCAAGACTCAGACTCACAACAATGCAAACAAGTCAATGCTTATATCCTTCCATGTATTTCTTTCTGTGACTGCTGTACTTGCAAGCATAAAACCAAGTTCAGCTTCCTCTATAAAGTATAAAAGAAAGAGCTTTATTGACCTTTAAAATACAGATGCAGTTATTAAATTCTGCAACAAGTAAACCATTAATAAATGCTGATATATCTGCTGTTGATATATTATGTCACATGAAAGTGAGAACGTGCAGATAGGTGCATCAAAAAGGTGAATGTGATTGACCGCAGAAGTTGTAGAAATATGAATCATAGGAAATAAGCTTGTCAGTAAAGAGTTTACTGTTATCAGCTGTATATGTGAACTGTGCACTGTGTACAACACACACACACACACACACACACACACACACACACACACACACACACACACACACACACACACACACACACACACACACACACATCCTCACTGCTATGTCTACTACAAAGTGTAAATAAAAAGCTAAAGGCTTGTTACAGTTTCCTAAGCTAAATCAAACAGGAAAATACAATAAAACATTAAATTATATATAAAGCATACCCCAAAAATGTAACTGTATGATGAAGCACCCCAAAAGTTAGATATATTCACAAAACAAAAATAAATGCTAATATATAAAATACAAAGTAAACATCTGGCAACCACTTCCACTAATTATGAAGGGAAAAATAGCAAACTGTACAAACGTACAGAAATCAAAATACAGACTTCCAATTAATTAACATTGTGTGCCTCATCTAAATCAAACTCAACATAGGTTATATCAACCAAAACCTAAACCCTTTAGCAAAGCTAAAAAAATAATGTGCAAAAATTAAACCATCCAGAATGCAGGAGAATTAGTGTAAGAGGTCACTAAAATTAAATAAAATACACTAATATTACAAAATGTAAAAACTGTTGACAGCAGAAAATACCAATTAGTATAAGAAAAACAATTCCCTCAAAGAACTGTCCTATGTAGAGTGAACCAGATGAAAAAACAATATAAACAGATGTAAAATACAATTTAATGTAAGGTAACCTCTCATTCTAATGCAAAGAACAGCACCATCCCCAGGATTTAATAAAACCTACACAAAATGTACACTAAGTGTACACCATTCTTAGTGAACAGACAACATAGACATAACTCACACCTTCTTTTTCCTAATTTTAGTTTTCCTACTGATATTCCTGCAGTTTAAATATTACCAGGTATTCATAAAGGTTACAACAAAGTGTAGACTACACATACACTTACTATATTTTTTCTGAGTGAATAGAAACCACAAAAAATATAAGAATGTTCTTGAATGCATATCCTGTATACTTAGTGCACACTTAGTGCAGGCTTTATTGAATTTGATCCCATATTTATATGCTTAAACCATAAAAGGACCAGATTAGAACCCCTGAAAGTAACTGGGAAAGAAGAATATAAAAGTGCATAAATAAAAAATGCTAAATGCAATATTATAGGGTGAGAGGTGTAGTAAATGAAATATCTACTACTTTACACCTAAGACATGATATATTGCACACTATACACACACACACACACACACATACATACATTTGTGTGTGTGTATGTGTGTGTGTGTGTGTGTGTGTGTGTGTGTGTGTGTGTGTGTGTGTGTGTGTGTGTTGAGCATATGGTTGCTTGTCAAATAAGCAATTCTCATATGAGCAAACATTTTCTGAAGTTGTAAATAATAGTGAATATTAGTATTTTGACCAGTAGCCTTTTGTATGCAATTGCAGTACAGTAGACTCAGGGAATTTGCCCTTACCCCACTGTTGTGCCATATATGAGCTGGCATATATAGCAGGGAATGTGGGGGGGTGCAGCTGTGCTTGTCTCCCTGCAAAAATTAGTTTTAGTTTTGGTTTTCAGTCATTTTTTTGATATCAGGTTTAGTACAAAATATAGAGATAAGATACAGACAAAGACAAAGAAAGTATAAAGGGATGCAAATATAGTTATAGATATGAAGGTATATAGATAATCATACTGACAGGCATCCTGATGGTAGACTTCAGATAATGATAAACTCTATTGTGTAAGTATTTTTTTCTCTACTCCTGCCATGTCCTCAAAAGCTTATCTATTTTTTTAGGTATGTCACTAAGTATTTAGGTACATCCTGGGTGCTACATCAGTCCTACTGAAATACCATACTCCCTATATTTATGTATTGCTAAAAATACTAAACAAACATTGCATACTAAGTGCGTGCAAACTACAGTTCTATACATACAATGCCAAACTACTCAAAACATCCCAGCCTTAGAAAACAGCTCCAAACCTAAATATTCAGTTACTTTAAATGAAAAGGTAAAATAAAAAATAAAATAAAACACGGACCAAATGTTCCTTTTACTTCAGTGTTGAAAAGTAACTTCACATGTTACACACACACACACACACACACACACACACACACACACACACACACACACACACACACACACACAAAATGCATGCAATTTACAATATATACACAGAAAGGAAGAAGTTCAACATCACAAACTACAGTGTTAGGAATACACTGAATCATCAAGGGAATGCTATACAATTAACACAATATAAGTTTTGGCATGTCACTAGCAACAATTCAAAGCTATCCCAATCACTAAAAGTCTTAGTATGATTTATAGGTCATATTATAATCACTTCTTTTTCAGTTTTAGATAGTATTGTTGTTAAATTTAAAAAATAAAACAAAAAATGGTGTGCTGGTGTGAAACAACCACTAAAACAATAAACAAGTGCACCACTGGGACTATAGGACAACGTCAATTTATTAGAAAATAGTAAAAAGACTTCATCAGAACAAATAATGCTAGATCAATAAAACATTTAAATATACTTCCCACAACTTAATTAATTAGGCACCTATGCATAATTACTATTCTTAAAGTGCTCCTTACCTAATTAATTAATAAACGTGCCCAATCAACTTTTACAACTTTACTATATCTGCAACAGACTGAAGAAGTCATTTTACTAAACATAGAATTTTTGTAACTCACTATAAAATCTCTTTGTATATATTTCCACATAAAAATTTCCAGTATGAACTTGAAGAAGTTTGACTGACCTATTTAGATAGGAAAGTTTTATTCTTGTCATCTGTTGAGTCATTCAATTCCCTACTATCTAAAAAGTTCAAGAATTTTGCATCAAAATTATTATTATTTATAATTAACTTAGATAACTTGGGCAATTTATTTTATTTATTTATTTTACATTTATTTACCAGGAAAGTCCAGCTGGACATGTGTCCTTTTTCAGTGGAAGCCCAGGGAGAAAAACTCCATGTAATAAAGAACATAGTAGAGAACATCATATAACTAAACAGTTGGAAATTATAAACACAATTGTATATAAAATACATTGAGAGAATTTGTAAGTACTTTCATAGTACTGATAATTTAACAATGATGAAATTTAGAATTAATGAAACATCCTGTATGGCATTGGTGGTAGCATTTATAGCTATTTACAATGAGGTATTAGCAGTCACTTAAAAGGCTATAGTAGTGATACCATATAGTTGAGCAAGGAGGGGTAGAGGTGAGATAAAGAGTAGAGTGGGACAGGGGAGTGGACTATCCTGGGGAGGTACAGGAACAGAGCCAGGATTTAGCAAAGTATATTTTTAGGAGCTTTTTAAAGTGTTTTATTGAGGGAGTCATCACTAAAGAGTTTGGTAGGTGGTTCTAAAGCTGGGAAATATAGTTGGAGAAAAGGAATGCACCTGCTGAGTTTTTAGCTTTAGTGACATGTAGGAGTAGCTTATTCTTAGCACAAAGAGATCTCAAAGTAGAGTAGGATATAATCATGTTTTTGAGGGCTGGGGTGTTTTCAGGGTGGTGGATTATTTTATGAGGTATGGTTAGTTCATTGAGGTGTAGGAGTTGAGGGAGGTCTAGCCAATTTAGCTGTTTTAGTGCTAAACAATGATGTGACTTATAAGAAGTGTTAGAGGCAAATTTGGAGATTTTATTGTAGCGTGCTTCAAGTTTTGCAAGGTCTGTTTTACGGAGGTTTGTTAAGACTGGGGATGCATATGTGTTGATAGTAGATGTGTCCTGGCAATTGCAGTTCTTGCATTATTTGTTAGAAATTGTTTATTTCTATATAGGAGGCCATGTTTTTTGTGAACTTATTTGATGGTTTGGTCTATATGGAGATCAAATGTCAGGGTGTTGTCTATTGTAACCCCAAGCAGTTTGGTATGGGTTGTTGGAGTGACCATGGTTTTGTTTTTAAAGAAGATGTGGAAGGTTGTAGGAGGTGAACTGATTCTAGAGGGGTGGAAGAGCATAAGGTTTGTTTAATGGGATTTAGTATAAGTTGGGAGTTGGTTAGCCAGGTTTCTACAGATAAAAAGGAGTCTTGAGTAATGGTTTGAAGTTCCTTGCAGGAAGAGGCAGAGCAGATCAAGGTGGAGTCATCAGCGTAAAGACAGAGAATAGAAGGGGTCTAAGGATGGAGCCTTGTGAGACCCCTAAAGTGACTGGGAGGAGGGGTGAGAGAGATTGTTGCCAACGGACTGCTTGCTGATGTTCTGTTAGGTAGCTTTGAAACCAAGTAATAGCAATATAGTTGAGGTTATGGGAGGAAAGGACTGAAATTAGTTTATATGGTTGACCATGTCAAAGACCTTTGACAGGTCAAGAAATATGGCTGATACAAATTGGGAGTTGTTTCTGTGATGGTTAACTATGTTTGTAAAGGACAGCAGGGCTGTTGTGGTACTATGTGTAGGACAAAAAACATGTTGGGTATGGGATAGGAGATTGTGAGAGAGGAGATATTCCATGAGTTGGGAGTGTACAACTCTTTCCAGAGTTTTAGATAGGGATGAAAGAATGGCAATGGGGTGATGGTTAGTAAGTTCACAAGAGCTACCACCTTTGTGAAGTGGCAAGATGTGAAATATTTTCCAGATAGTGGGTACATATACTTCTGCTATTGATCTGTTTATGAGTAAAGCTATTGGGTAGGAGTTAGCTTCTGCTGCAATTTGTAGATATTCTGCAGGCAGATTGACAGCTGCTAAAGTGGTTGGTTTCACATTTTTCAATAGCTTTTTAATGTACTGGATGGGAACTGGGCTTAGCTTAAAGTCACCGGTGGTATGTGGGGTATATTATGGTTAGGTTTTTGGTGGGTAGGATTAGACTTAGTCTGGTTGTAAGCCAGAGTTTGAATGGATTTAGTGAAGTAAGTGTTGAACTGGGTAGCCACATTTTCATAATTGTTAGTTTTATTGGGAATGGGAGTAGTATATTTGCCTGGTTGAAATAGGTTGTTAACTGCAACCCAGACCTTTTGTGGATTTTTATGATGTTTGGTTTGGATATTTTGATAATATTTGGATTTGTCTGCTTTAATTTGTTTTTTAACTTTGTTACAAAGTTCAAGGAAATGTTGCTTAGTAGTCCTGGTTTTGTTTTTATGGAACTGTAACCAGGCCTTATGCCTGGATTTGAGCAGGGATCTAGTTTCCTTGGTTAACCAGGGTGCATAATTGGATTTGACTCTGATGTTTCTAGGTGGTGCATTGGTGTTGACAATGTCAAGGAAGGTATTGTTAAAGGAGAGTACAGCATCATCTAAGAGCAGTTGTTTGAGATGATCCCAGTGACAATTTTTAAGGGCAGAGATAAATTTATTGGGATTAAAATTTTCGGTTCCTGATTGTACGGAAGGAAATTTGCTGTGTTAGATGATTGTGGTCTCTTAGGAGAAAGGTTGGGCAGTGGTAACCTAGGCTGTCAGGAAGGCAGCCTGAGTGGGCTGATAGGTGGGGAGAGGTGACTAGAATCCAGTTTAGTATGGATTCACGTTTGGAGGTTTTATTGGTCCTAGTGGGAGATGTGATTAGTTAGGCAAAGCCATACAGGTTAATGTGTGTTTTTGGTGTTAGAGAGGAGCAGTGTAGCCAATCAATATTAAAGTCACCCATAAGGATGGTTTCTTGAGGGGAGATGAGGAACACTACTGGAGTAAATTCTCGAGTGTGTCAGTATTGTTGCCTGGTGGGATGTATCCACCTATTATATTAAGATGTTTGCTGGGTTTAATTGTTAGTTTAGCTATTATTAGTTCAGCATTAGTAATATTTGAGATGGTACATTCAATGATGTCAGGTAATAAGTGTTCTTTATATAAAATAGCTACACCTCCCCTTTTTTGTTTATTCTATCTTTACATAGGATAGTGTAGCCTGGGAGAGTGATTTCTTTATTGTTGATGTCTGGCTTTAGCCATGTTTCTGTTAGATTGACTATTTCTGGGGAGTAGTGGGATAGAAGAGCATGTAAATTGTGAGTTTTGTTAGATATGCTTCTTACATTTATGTTGAGGAGAAGGAAGGATGATGTTTTCCTTTAGTGAAGTAGGGTGAGGTTTGGTTGAGGTAAGCTAGGTAGTGAGTCATGTGTGGAGGTGGGGCCAGGGTTGGGGAGGATGTCTCCTGTGAGCTTTAGTTCTTTGGCTAGGTGATAGAGGAGTTTGGAAAGCTTGTATAGGAGCCTAGAGAATCTAAGAGAGTTTGAGGAGTTAGTTAGCTGTGGAAGGACTTTGAGTGTGTGATAGCTAATAATGCTGGTATGGAAGAGGGTTGGGGTGATAAGAAAATTTTGGCTGTTATATGGTGTTGGATGTGTAGATGTTTGCTAGGGTGGGGGTAGTGTGTGTTTCAGAGGTGTATCATATGAGGAAAGGCAATATAACAGAAGTAGTAGTGAAGTGGTAGTAAAAAGGAGAAGAGATCTTTTTAAGCATGTCGTGGTGAGGAGTGTTGTTGTATGTGTAATAGCAGTTGGGTGTAAAGTCTCAGAGTAGTATTTGTTGTGATGTAGGAAGGGGGAGTATCCAATTTGAATATGAAATATGATTAGGTGTAAGGGGATTGGTTGTTGGTTAGTAGGTGTGGTTGTCTGATGTGATTAGTTTGGATATAAGGGGATTGGTCGTTGGTTTGTAGGTGTGGATATGGTTAGGTTTAAATGTATGCATGGTGAGGGTGGGTGGAATTTGGCAGTAGGGTAGGGGACCAGAGTGAGCCCAAAGGGCAAACAGAGCAGGTTGAAACCACAAGGCCAGTGGCAGGGTACAAGAAAAACTGTCAGACGCTTAATATTCAGACAGATAAGATAAATATTGTTTATAAGCCTGTCCAATGCAACTCCTAGAAACATAAGCTATATCTGGACAGAGAGGGATGTTAAATATAAAGTATTATGATTGGGTGGAGAATATCCCGGTATCTGTTTGTAAGAACCTTAATATGGGGTGGGTTTAGCAGGTAGCTAGTGACTGGGATGTGTGCTTGCTTGAGAGAGGCTGTTCAAAAGTTTAGTACAAACTGTAATGTTATTTGGTGAGGCAGGCTTCCTTTGTAGGTCAATTTACCTTCAGTGATAGCATTCATATAGTTATATAATGGACGAATAATGTTCTGTTCCTCTTCACTTATACTATCGACACATTCATTTAATTTTTTACTTTTAGCTGCTTCTTTTTCAAGGTAATCAGACCATAATACTAATTTAATCACATCGGGGGGGGGGGGTGTGAAGCCCCCCCACCTATTTTGGTTTAAAAGAAGAATATAACACAAAAAGTACAGAATTTAAACCAATAGGTGGGGGGGCTGTGCCCCCCACACCCCCATAACTATATATACTAAATCCAGGGCCATGCTACATTGGGGAAGGGGACAAATCCCTGTTATTTGCCTTAAATTCCTGCAAGTACTAGTTGTCAGTGAAATGGTCTGTCAGTGAAATGGGTTTCAATGAAGCGGTCTGTCGATGTAATGAAGATAACCCATATATATATATATATATATATATATATATATATATATATATATATATATATATATATATATATATATATATATATATATATATATGGTTTCACTTCAAAATCTTGAAATGTCACAATCCTGAACTTCATAATCTGGAAGCCCAAAATCTTGAAAATTCAAAATCCTGAAAACTCACAATCCTGAATCCCAAAAGACTGAAAACACATGGGATACATATACTGACTATAGACAACACAAACCATATTACATT
This sequence comes from Protopterus annectens, assembly GCF_019279795.1. Taxonomy (NCBI): domain Eukaryota; kingdom Metazoa; phylum Chordata; order Ceratodontiformes; family Protopteridae; genus Protopterus; species Protopterus annectens. The sequence goes on along the minus strand of NC_056728.1, from coordinate 148,225,098 downwards.
CCACCAAATATGATAAGGGGGACAAGCCCCCTGCACCCCCCCATATGGGGGAATGTGCCCCTCACACCCCCTGCTACTTAAATATATCAATTCCAAGATTGCACTCCACTACACTATCATGAGTTATGTTGTAGTATAGCAAGTTAAAAGGGAACATTACTAAGGTTACAACAGGCAGTCATGAAACATGTCACAGTATGTTTGCCATTTTTTTTCTGTGAAGTGCAATCTTTGAGTTCATATATTTAATTAGTAGGGGGTGTGGGGGTGCAGGGGGTTTGCCCCCTGCCCATACTTGGTAGAAAGTGATATCCTTTCTCTTGTATGTGTTTCTGTGTGTCATTTTACTGGAATGTAGTCATTCTTTGTGTCCTGAATATTTTCAGTTTTTTGGGATTCAACATTTTCAGTTTTCAGAATTTTGAATTTTCAGGATTTTGGGCTTCTAGATTATGAAGTTCAGGATTGTGATATTGCAGGATTCTGAAGTGAAACCATTTAAAACTTGAGTAATATGATAATTTTAATAAGTCGAAACCTATCCTCAAAAGTAAAAAAATATTTTTTTATAAGAAGTAACACTTCTTCAATTATTTGTTTCCAAATTATTACTAATAATCTTACCCACATCTTGATACATTTTTATTCCTAAATATTTTAGTTCTTTTCCTTCCTAATTATACTTATATTTATCTTTAAACTTAATATCTAGTAATTGATTTAACATTAAAGTTTCAGATGTAATATTATAAAATTTCAGCAGCAATACATCTTGAAACTTTTCAATTTCCTCATCTTGCTCTTTGATTGAATAATTTAAATCTCCTATAGTTAGTAAAATATCCCCCAGGATTCAATAAAATTCATGTACGCTCTATGTAGAGCCAACATGGAATGTACCCATGTACATGGACACAATTCCCCCTCAGCAGCACGCTATGCATATTAATCATGGTGCACTGTGGAGGGATAGCATAGTAACAGGGATATTGAATCCATGTAGGCAGTAGTGTAGAGTCTGTCCAGTGGTTGTGGATTGTCCAGGGAATTCCTGGACAGATGTTATGTACAGCATAAGAATCCCTGTAATATGCCCTGCTAGTGTAGAAATATGTGTGAATTTTAATATTTTTTGTTTTGTTTTATTTTTGTATTTTTTTTTTAATTCCCTTTTGCACTGCACAGTGAGGAGCACAGCAGTGCTGAGCTTCACTTACACATACACAGCTGACACCTGGCAGACATCTAAAAATAGAAACTGGATGTAATTAATTATTTATTTTGCTGTCTTTTACTGTCCATTTGTGCAGCATAGAGCACAGCAATGCTGAGCTGCACTTACACATGCACAGGTGACATCTGCCAGTCATCTAAAAACAGAAACTGGATGTAATTAATTATGTGTTTTTGTCTATGTGTTTTTATTTTATTTTTTGAATGGCCATTTGAGAGGTGCAGGGTGGTGATAAGCAATGCTAACAGATAGCTTAGTAGTATATGTAAAGGTATACTGGTTTTCTTACAATCCAAGTAGCTCAATAGGTAGAGTCATGGCATAAAGTGTTGTAGGTCCTGGGTTCAAGTCCCCAGCAGTCATACCTTTTTACATTTATTGCTGTGGAAATGTGTGAGTTGACCTAAAGGGTGGTTTAATGTAAAAACAAAATTTTTACATTTGGAAAAGCTGCATTGTGCTAAGCCCTGCTTAAACATTGTTAATGGGTACCCTGTTTGTGCATTGCTAAGCTTTGCTAAAACACAGTTCTGCGAGTTTAAGCAATGATCAACTCTGCTAAGCGGGTTTGTGTGATGCTAAGCAACATGGCACTTTTTTGAATGTTACAGTTTGAGGTGTAAGGCCAGGAAATTAATATAAGTATAAATTAAGGCCAATAGGCAGGAATTCTGCAGCATTCATTGGAGTCTTATTGACATGTCAATATGCCCGGTGGTGTTGGTGAGAGAGCTCGTTTTTGCTTGCAAAGGTGGGGTATGCAAGAATCCAGACTCCCGGTTCACAACTACAAACCCTGGCTGTTGCAGAGTGATTACCAGGGCTCAGAATGTAAAGCTAAGGGCTGCATTCTGTTACCAGTGCTACTGGTATCCCCTGCGCTAGTGAGCAGTGTCATCACCACTATGACAACTTGAATCAAAGGAAGAGGGGAACTTTGGACACCTGGGTCTAAGAGGCTAGGGCTGGGCATGCCCCACAGATATGTAAGTCTGTTTGTTACTACTTTACTAAAATACAAGCTGAATTTCTACAAAACTGGTATGCATAATGGTGTGCATCTCTTCCAACAGCTGCAGCTGAATGGGCTTACAAAGTCCAGTCTCATGCTGGGCGCCTGGCCAGGATGCGCCATGAGTGTGGTAAGCATGGATATTTTCTGATAACTGTAGTACAATAAACCATAAACAATACCAATAACAATAAACAATAAAGTGTAACGTAGGATTGTGGTTTGATAAATAATGTGTGCAAATAACTGCAGTAGGGCTGTATTCACTGCATGTGTGTTCTAATGTCACTGCAGTCAACTGTAAAACTGAACTAAATAAAGAATGCAAAAGTAATTGCTTGATAAATGTATTGCACAACCCACAGTATGGTTCAAGGCTGTCTTCAGGCCACTTTCAGCCAAATAATGCTCTCTATTCCTCGCACTCCAGGAACAAAGTATATGGGTGAAACAGCCCAGGTTCTGGGCAGATATCATGTGTATACTTCACACATTCTAAGGAGCAATAACAATAAAGTGTAAAGCAAGATTGTGGTTGGTAAGTAATGTGTTCAAATAACTGCAGTAGGGCTGTATACATTGCATGTGTTTGTTCTAATGTCACTGCCTTCAACGGTAAAAGTAAAATAAATAAAGAATGCAAAAGTAATTACCCGATAAATGTATTGTACAACTCAAAGTATGGTTCAGGGCTGTCTTCAGGCCACTTTCAGTCAAATAATGCTCTGTATTCCTCCTACTCCAGGAGCAAAGTGTATGGGTATGGTAGCCCATTTTCTGGGCAGATATCATGTGTATACTTCACAGATTCTAAGGATCAATAACAATAAAGTGTAAAGCAGAACTGTGGTTTCATACGTAATTTGTTCAAATAAGTGCAGTAGGGCTGTATTCATTGCATTCTGTTCTAATGTCACTGTAATCAATTGTTACATTATGTGCACATATCCCCTGCAGTAACAGCTTTTGGATTCTACTCCCATGCCTGCCAACTAAGACATAACAGCTGTCTAGTCTACTTAATGTGCACAAACATACCTCTCAACTGTCACGATTTTTCTTAATGTAATGAAAACTACTCAATCTGTCAGGTACATGATTAGCAGATAAATGATTACTTGCAATGCAATGTATTTGCAAATCCATTTACAGAACACAGAAACAGTTTCATGTAGTTGTGTACCTCCATTTGTTAGTGCTTGGCCCATACTGTCCCATGCTAACAGCTTGAAAGGTATGTACATGCTACATAATCTATATAAGAATTTGAGTCACTGTACTTACAAATGACACAGCACACCTATAGAAGTATGTATTAGCAGTCTGTGTATTAATATCATCTGTGACTTCACTAATGGTATGATTTTCTCTCTATCCCCACCCCTTATCTTCTTTAATTTATTAATGCTATTTATTATTATGATTTAACATTAATATATTCTGTTAAATTAACTGTTTTGTTGGCATTATGGGTTATTTCATTGTGGTTTGCTGTTAACATACTTACTGTTATTTTATTTATTGTTGTGTTCCACATAATATACCTTAATATATATTTGAATAAGTCAGTATTATGTTCCATTATGTTAATACTAACATTGGTTTGGTTATTACTAACTTTAACTTATTGTAATAACTAATTTACTGCAGTGCAACAAGTTAGGCCGGTTCCAGGTAATCCACCTACCTTGGCTCCTCTGGCCATGTCACCGGGTCCAGCACATCTGAGACCCACCCTGGTGGTCCCCCCTCTGCAGCCACTGCACTACCTGTGGCTCCCCTCTCCCATAACAGACCATCAGGATTGGTGCACAGGATTTTGTTCCGTGGTTTTGGATGCCAACTGTGCCAGATGAAGGGCTTGCTCACCACCCTGGTGGGGCAGCCTCACACCAGACCACAGCCTCCACCACTGCAACCCAGGGTCAGTGAAGGAGCAGTGCCAATAGTTCCATGTGTGGGGAATTGAGTCATGCTGCTACCTTGTGCAGGCACCTGAGACTGGGTTTCCACAACACCCCTCTCTTTTGTCACACACCACCCCTGTTTGCTGTCTTGTCTGTCTTCAAAAGCTTCCTCAACTTTGCAACTTCCCTCTCCCACACATATCTATGTCCCTTCCCCATCATTCCACTCTCACTTCAAAAAAACAAAATGGGCACCTGCCCCCCCAAAAAAATATTGTCCCATACATAGCTCTCCATTTCACGTGTCCATCGGACACATGTAATTTGGTCCAATTGCCTTGGCAACACAGTTATGTTGTCCTCACCCCTCTCTCTGCGGGTGGCAGTCCAAATTCATCTACAAATTCTGTCAAAGTGCACAATTGTTGCTGTACAAGAAATGGATAGCTATGGTTCTTTCATACACCCTTCCTGCACATCCCTACCTGCCTTTCATTATGTATTTCCCCTGCTTGCACCCCATTTCACCTCTGTCTTATTTCCCCATTTTTCTTTTCTTTAAAGTATTTTTACATGACGCTGCATGACGCAGTGCATCTTGCATCACCAAGCTCAGCTTAGGGGTGGGGAGCTATATTGACATATGCATTTTAAACGATAATAAACATGTACAAAATAGACACTTGTCCCCTATTTCAAACCCAAGACCATCACACCTGTAGATGACTACACTAATCTGCCATGCCAAACAGTTGTTAATTAAAACAGGTGGTTTAAGCAAAACATAGTAATTGCAAGTTATCGTCATCGAGCGTGTTTAAGCAGAGCTGTGCATCTTGCCACGTCATGCACACTTGCTGAAAAAATAATTGAAATACTGGGAGTGTAATTTGGAGTCTGGTACAGGATTACACCACTAGAAAGCCAGACACAGACTAATGGATGTAACTGAGGTCTCTAATAGCAGGCAAATGGGCATTTTTATCAGCAACATATACAAGTACACCTGCTAAAACATTAATGGCAAAATACATGTTCAACTGGGACTCTGGAGGAGAAATGCCAGCCACATAATAATGGATGTAATGGAGGTATGTCACTGACTGTATGCGTGCACTTATACCTTCACAAATACATATACTCTAACTGTGACTCAGTAGCTCAGTCTATGAACTGCTTTGCTAACAGGAAGTTTTGCTACACATGGTCTTGGATTCAAATCCACTGGTGTGTAGCATTTAAATTACATTATTGTGAAGCCATTAATGAATGACTGAGTCATGCATACTTTATCCACACAATGCATTTCAAATGTAATATCTGCTTTTCACTGATGGAAGTTACATGCCTGCCATGGAACACACTTGACATATGCCTGCAGCAACACTATAAGTGTATAAAGTGTCACATTATGTATTAATATGCACTCACAAAAGATTTTAACTTAAGCATTGTAAATGAGGCCCACTAATATCAAAGTGAAGCACCCAATCATTTCATAATGATATTTCAGATTAGCGCAGCTGCACAACAAACATACACATTTGGAGGTCCTGCTAGTAACAAGGACTGCCAGCACACACATTCCAATTGGCTACCATAATGTAACACATGACCTGACAGTTGCCCAAATGTTGACCTGATGGTATATTTACCCTATGCTGCTCAAAGACACAACAAATATGTTGCCTAGTACTCTGTTAGTGGTACTGATCCCTAACATACTTACCTTAAACACATCCCTTAATTTACAGTGGGATGGGTACCCCCACACTGGTTGTTCCTCTACAACAAGGCTGCCACATCTCCCACAGTTACTCTACAAATTATTGTCCTCCAAAGTGTTCACTCTCTGCTTATGCCTATTGCCTGCAACATCGGCTTCAGCCTGTAGCATACACATTTGTATGTAAAAGTAGCTGCTACAGACATACCTTCTGCAGTGATGTAGTATTTTGAACCCTATAATGTCCCGCACAACAAATCAGAAAGGGCTTCTAATCTACATGAAGGCCTTATGTCTTGTTCTGTGGTTGTATGTCATTGGCTGATTATACTGCAAGTCAGCTGTGTTGGCTGCAATTAGCATTTCAGAACCATAGATTGGTTAAGAGCCAATCACCTGGTAATGAGAACCATGTTAAAAAGGCAAACAGCTGGCTAGGGGAACCAGACTGTATGAGACTTTCTTCAGACAGTAAATGCGTTGCCAAAAACTTTATATAGCTGCACATATCAACAGAGGAGTATTGTACTCTATCAGGCATGTAGTCTTTTTGTTTACAACATGATGCATATGTGTGAATATACTTAGGGTTAATGGGGATTACAGCATTAAGACTTTCTTAGAACTGTAATGATGACATGTCATCGATCTCCAGATTTGTTACACCTACAGAGGACATACAGTACACCAAAGGTGGAATGTTTTTTGTCAATGTAGCACACTGGTCTCGTGGGAATGTCCCTTTATAGTGGTTGTAATAGCACACTGCTATTTGTTTGGCACTGTTGTTTGACATATTATCAGGGGGGTTGCCCCTAGGGGCACACTATGATGGACTCCTGTATTGGGTGTGTGATCATACAGCAGTATCTGTCATGGTACAAATGGGAAAAGCTGACTATTGCAAGTACCTGAGTTGTATTCACACAGTTAGTATGTTTGCACACTATGGAATATGACATGTGTGATCAAGCAGTGGATAATGCCAGCCATTCTGTTCTTGCTGTAGCTCTACATATTGTTTTTCCACGTATGTGATCCTGACATGTGTTTCCATTTTGTTGTCTTTCAAGAAGCATGTATGCCAGATGCTGTGCCCCTTTTACGGATGCTGAGAATGATATGATCCTGGAAGACCTCCATCAACATCATGAACTCCTACTGTCTAGAGGGAGGCAAAACAGGGAACAGCAGGCAGGATTGTGGCTGACCTTGTTGTGATATTAATGCCATAGGTCATCAGATCAGGATATATGAGCATGTTTGACACCATGTGACAGATATTATTAATGCTGCATGCAGAAGAGCAGCAGATGTGGCCAGGGATTGTGGTGTCACTGGTGGTGGGCCTGCAGCAGAACAACCACTCTTAGCCACTGAAGAATTCCTGGTGAACCTTGGAACACAAACAACAGCTCCCAGGCATCCATCACACCGTATATTGTGGATGTGGGTGCCACAGTTTCCATGCCAGAAGAGCCCCAGGTAGGCTTAATCTGATCAGCATTGGAATACTGTAGCATTCAGTGTGCCAGCGTGTAGATACTTTTATGTGGGTGTCAAGTGTTTGTTCTTTGGGGGGGGGTTAACTGCAGTTTGGATATTATGCTCATATTTTGACCAAAATAATTAACAAAGTGGCTACTGTAAATGTGAGATATATGGATGTATTACCCTGTTATAGTGTGACATGCGGTGGTGTTTACATTACCTCTCCCGCCTGCTCCTGGTAAGCACAGCACTGTTTTGTTACAGATGTAGATTTACTGCAATGTATTCCCTAAAGTGTTAACCCAGCCCTGCTGTCTGGATTGCTGTACTCTCAACATGATTGTCAACTGCACAGATATTTTCTGACTGTACATACTTTGGAGTCATACCTATGCCTTAGATGTGTGACCATACTGATAGACGTGACAGTATTGTGAGGATATTACAGATTGCCATATGTGTCAACTGTGCAGCTCATTGTTGCTGATGAGATTGCTGTGTAAAGTTTTTTTTATTCACAAGTAACTACAGATGTTTGTGGGGAAAAGTAATGTCCTCATGTCCTACTATATGAGGTTGGGGTTTAAACAGGTCTGTAATTGTGACAACAGTGAATATAGCTTTACATATATTGCACCATATTACTGCAGAGCATAATACTGCAGGTATTAATATACTGTTTTTCCCTTTCTTAACACAGGTGACTGGGGGGGGGTTGGTTTCTGTCCCCTACACAACCTGATGTCAGTGTCAATTCAGACTCTGATGATGATGGTGGCAAAGTGAAGCATAGATTGGGGTTTCAGGAGATGAACCTGGCTCAGAGGTTTACATCCCTCTTCTGCCCTCATTATCACTGCACACAGTCAGTATGCCTACATATACCCATTCCCCGGAGGCCAAAGATATCGGACAGTCAGAGGGCAGGGACATTGAACAGGAAAGTGTGAAAAATGTGGTTCCAGTGAGTGCAGATACTGGCCATAGCCAGAGAGCTGGGAGGTTCCACACAGACAGATTGATGGGGTGCTCGTACGAAGCTTCCTGTCCTTCCACCACCTGTTGCAGGTGTCTCATCACAAGTCACTCTGCGTATGTTTCGGGCCACCATGGAGGCACAGACAAGTTCCAAAAGGAACACAAGATGAATTCTCAGGGTTCTGGACACAGCAGAGTTTGACATCCGTGACTGCCTCCACCACATTGGTGATTCCCTGGATTGGTTCACTGTTGCAGTGGAAGAAGGTGTCTGAGACAGACTGCAGAATATGTGTCTTGAACACACATTTTCTGTGATGGAATGTCTGGTTGGAGTTGAGCATCAGACTCATGGACATAGGTCAGAAACTCCATTTGGTGAGAGTCCATGTGGCCATGCACAATCACACCCCCATAGCAGCAGTGCATCCAGCACTCCAGAGGGGAGTGTGCTGTCCAACCAAGACATGGCAGGTCATGGGCTTGTGGTCCAAGGCATTCCCATGGAGAACACAGTCCCAGCAGACAGCAATCACCACCAGGTACTAGCACCTCTTCTGACCTTGGGCAGGGAGGTGCCAGTGCATCTCCTGGCAGAGCCAGTTCCTGTGTTCAGGGGCAAAGATGGTGAACTGTCAGCTCCACCATGCACAGTTCAAAGCTGTCCAACTTAAACCACATGTAGGGCTAACACTGAGCTTAACTGTCTTCATACGCATACTCACATACAGTGAACTGATCAACTGTCAAATTCAGGACATCTACAGACACACACAATACATTTCCATAGTCCATCTTGCCTGCTTCCCTTCCTGACTCACACACAGGCTTTCAACCTATTGGATCAGCCTAGGCCTCCTGCATCCCCACACAACACCCTGTGCAAGTGATGATACCTGTGTCACATCCCTGTCATCCTCATCATCGATGCAGGGAAATGAAGCTAAGTGTCTGAAGCACAGGATGACTATATAAATGAACATGTAATTGTGTAGTGCAGTGTTGCTTTGCCATGTCACTTGTACTGGTCACTGACAGATACTTTATGCTGACATTTGTAATGAGTAAGCCACATAATGTTGTGTACCTTTTGTTGTATGATGTTGTAATGGCTGTATACTTACACAGCTAAAGGTGTGTCATGGACTTGTTTATGATTCAGTTTCAGGAGTCTGTTCAGGACACCTATATATATACAGTGGAAATAAACCCATAGACATCACAGCACAGGATGGAATGTCAGCACAGAAGAAATATGTCTCCAGCAAGGTACAGCACAATAGGTGCATGGCTTCATAGGTTCATATTTGTATAACAAGCTAACAAGGACAATGACATCATTCAAACTACTCATGCATCCCTATTCTATGAAAAGGTCTGATAACCTTAATAAGTGACACCAGGGTTTCTGGAGCTAACACATCTCCAAGCTGTGATGATGGAGATGACCCATCTACAAATTTCCAGTCTCCATTATAGGCATTTGTCCTACACCAGTTATGACTGTCTTGTTCTGCATCCCATTGTGTAACTTGCACATGATGTGCATTACAGCAGATGGGTGCTTTACATGCATTGGGAGCCTGTTACATATAGGGTGTAGTGTCTGTGTTACATACCTGTCTCTCTAGCATGTACTATTTATACCACAGTGATAGTGTAGATGTGCAGATTAGGTAATACATGTGTTTGTCCTGCCTTGGAAAAACAGAAGGTACACAGTGGGACACCTCCCTGTATGGCAGCCATACATATCCCCTGCAAAGCATGTAGGAGGCAGACAACACATGTAGGCCTTGACACAGTCTGCATAGGACATGTTATCTACAATATGTATTGGTTTACCATGGAACTTGTGTGGCTGCTACAGTTGTAAGATATGCCTGTGTAGTGACATAGCAAAGGTGCCATTGCACTCAATGATAGGTGTGATGAGCGCCAAATACAGTATAACAATGACAATCTGGGATGTACCTTTCTGTATAATTTGTACAAAATTGAATTATTTATCACATCTTACCAACCAGTGAAAGTCAAAGGCTACCTTACTCTCTGTGTTGATAAGTCCATGAGTAATGGTTCAACTGTGTGCAGTGTGCAGACACTACTAAATTTTCCATGGATGGATGACTTCCAAAAGGATAGTTTTGTGCAGTCCTTGGCATTTACTATTTTTCAATGGTTCTACCAACTACTGAATGTGTTTCAGATCATCCTGGATAACTGTTGGTTCTGTGTGGGATTCAGTGACAACTCCTAATATGCAATCACCTGCTAATGTAGTCAGTCAGAGGTCACTAACAGTGGCTGTGACTGCAAAGGGAATGGTCAAAAGGGTTACTCTATTAATGATGCCTGAGTGAAGTCCTTTGGTGACTGGCATCATTGTAGCATTGGTCTACCCAATGCTATCTTCCCAGATTATGACTCTCAGATGCTTGGCTATCCACCAACTGACATACCACTCTGTAAATAATCTACACAGTTTTCAGCAAGGCCTGCTGGCCTAATATTGTCAAACACCTTGTCAGGCCATGGTAGGTGGAGTGAGTCATATATTCCCGTCATCCATTGCATACTGTAACTCTCAATGAGATCCACTGGTTAGGGTAAGTAGGCATCATCTGCACTTGAACAAAACAAATTGTGTTTGGTCCAGTGTTAGTAGGTGTACAACATTGTTACTGATCGTATCCATGATAACTCCTTTCATGACTTTAACATATCAGATAACTGAGAGATCTGGGGACACTGCTTGGCACTGCATGCTAGTTGTCCTTTGTACAACTAAGTATTGCAGTTACCTTCACCATGTTAGAAGAAAAGAATCATCCAAGGTGTCTGTACAGAGCACAGACAAACAATGGAGGGAAGTGTAATAGGTATACCCTGTGAAAGTAAGGTAGGAGGTTTTACACAGGTATTCTGCAGTTGGACACTACTCAAGCAGTGTATACTGAAAGGACACAATTACCTTGTGAAGAATATGGAAAGCAGGGGAGTCCCCTGAATTGCTGGCTACTACTAATGTTGGTGTCACCACAACCACTCTCTCATGGGATACCATGCTCCAATACTTTTTCTGTCATGACACACAAAAGATTACTGTGAAGCTCATGAAGGGAAGCAGGACACAGTCTGTTTTTTCATCCACATAGTTGTCCCACATCATGAAAAGCTCTGTAGACTTCAAATACCCTTCTCCAGGTAGATGCCTTGATTAGCAATCTGAGCAATCAATTGGCTTTTGCATGTATTACCCCTTCTGTACCAGGGTTGATGGTATGTCACTAGGGAACTGACCAGATGGTGATTAGGAGCACAGCTGCAGTGTCACAATATAATGTGCAATGTCCAGTGACATAGATGTCCAGGCTTGCTGAAACAAGCAGCCCAGTGGTGGTGATCTTTCTTGGGTGACACTTTCACAGTACTTCAGGCATCCTGCCCTTCCACAAAGTAATGGTGGATATCTGCATGACATGGCTGTGAGGCCTACTGCAGAGGAATGGCTACCTTTGGCCAAAGTGTGCCCACCTGCCACATGTCTTAAGTATGTCATACGGTACAGTTATGTACCAGGAACACACATCTGTGTTCCTACATCATGTCACACAACAACCAGTTTGCCGTCTGGTTGCTTGACAGGAATTGTACACTTGCAAGGCCAATGTAATGTCAGCAAAGTTGAAAAAGTCCTCTATGCATACACAGGCATCCACATCTTCACTGAAGGAGTGCCTACAAACACTGTGCTTCAGGCTGTCAGCCCCCACGGATGTGGCAGCATGACTCTAACTTTGCAGGACTTGCACAGTGTCACATTTGTAGGTATGGTATTGGGACCAAGCCTAATGACAGGATTATGGTCAGTCCAAGGTCCACATGGCTGGCAAAGCATTGTATGGCACACTGTCAGGTGCAATGTTACCTTAGAGGACCTATATAAAGGTGACATGAGACATTTCACCATCTGTCATGAGATTGCCTAATGGTGTGCTGTGACGTATGTACAAGTATGACTGTATTACTAATGGCACTATCAATGACTGCTGATGAGATGTGGAAAGTGTCCTCACCCCTCTACTGCTATGCTACACAAACACAACGTGTGACAGATGTGACTGTATTTTAAACCTCGATTCCATGTTGTGTCAAACAGCAGTCAACATATATGGCAAAGAGAATTTTACCAACATGCACAGCTCACCTCCTGCACCACCCACACTCACATCACACAAACCTTCATGTGTGCAGCTCTTTACCAGACACATTCCCAAACAACAGACACTTCAAAAAATCCTACCTCTGGAGAGCACAGTACACATAATAGTACATGCACCACTGTCTCACTGGTCAAACACCTGAGACAAAACACAAAATCAAACCTATTATTCGTAGGTGATTACATCGTGAGACACATTGATGTCCGTGTCACCAGGCTACATATGGGAAAGGTCACATTTAGCTGTCTGTGGGTTGACATGATTTGCAATACCAAATATTGCTGCAACTCAAGCAATATTAGGTAACATAATAATGACATCATATTTCCTGCTGGTGTGTATGACTAGGGACATATCTCACCAGGTTGTATGCAGACATATGACTGAGCTTAGACACTCTGTGTCTCCCGCGGGTATGCCCATAGTTTTCAGCTGCATTTGACCCTCACCTAGGGTGAAGGCTCAATACACGTGAAAAATGATGGACATCAATAATTGCCTTAGCATGTGGTGTCATTGTAAGGGGATCCTCTACATGCCTGCCTGGGATGACTTGCTCAATAGACATCAATGTTTTTCCAGAGACGGTCTTCATTTCTCACTCCTGGGATTCTGAGTACTGGCCAAGGCTGCTAACACCCCCACAGTACATTTTATAAGCACTGTCTGGAGGGAAAACTTTCCAATGAGAAGTCCATCTTCATACAACATCACGGTTATGCTGCTATACGCTGGCAATAGCAACACTAAACCCCACTCTGTGGAAGGTATCCCCACCTTGGAATATGCAGACATTTGTGCAAAGACATCTGGTTCAAGGTTATAGACAGCACCACAGCCATACCAGACTACATGTCCTTCCATATGTTCAGACCTGAAACTGACGGTGTGCAAGGTAATGCAAGTGGTATATACATATTCATTAAGGGTAGATAACACATCCAGATTTAATGAAACACTGCGATTTCCCGGAGACACTGCAGGTGCTATTCACTCCTGGAAGGACACATAATCAAGCCATTGCCACCTACAGGTGCAACTCCATGAATCCAGATACCCACTCTGCTTATTTGAATGCATTTGTGTCTATCAAGATATATCATTGCACCATGGCTTGGGGTGGCATTAAGTAACCACCAACTGTGTTGCTTAGTAGTGCTGAATCTCATTTACCCTAATGTTAGTCCACAACTTTAACTACAATGCCCTGGACCAGTGGAGTGAAATCCCCACAATGGGGAGCCAATGTAGTGCATTATGTGTTTACCAATATAAGTGACCACTGCAGCCTCCCTCTGTGAGGTCCTCCATGGTGAGATCTGACCACAAATCAGTCTCATTAAAAATATCAGACTTACCCCCATTACAGAAAATACAGAAATATACTTCAACAAAGCTATTTATGACCTACTATGGGATGGTTTACATAGCATGACTAACCTCCCCCTCAGGTGGGACAAGCAAGTATGCAGAACTTTACACCCATGCATTATGTAAGCAGCAGTACAACTGCACAGACTCGGCTGTACCTGATAGGAGGAACATAAGTTCCTCATGGCACAGCAAATCTGCCTGGTAGACAACTGCCATTAGCAGGCTGTACAGTAAGAGGTGGACATTGCTGTGTGATAGTTGGGGTGAAGGTGTCCCCTAAAATGGAAGTACAACCTCCTCAGCTAAAACTAGTACATAGTGTTGTTGTGACATTATGTAGAAACAGTATGTGACAAAATTAGCCTCCCCCACAAAGCTGTACCACAACACACATTGTAGTTATATGTGTAGCCTCAGAGGACAGCCCCAGATTGTTAGTGAACTCATACTTATTGATACCACATATAATGGGTCTGTACTCATAGCTAAACTGTTGTCCCACAGGTTCTGCATCAACTTCACCCCCTGTCCCTACCACATGTGCCACATGACATTCCTACAACCTGTCCCATACCTTCCATATCTACAGAGCAGGTCATAACTTGCCTTTTTTATGGGGAATACACAGCATCTATTGGACATGATAACATCCCAAGCTGCATCCTACATGAGATCAACAAGGATTACTAACACCATTGGGAACTCCTTGCAATCATACTGTAACCACTGGCTGCATCCCAGCTGACTGAACAATGGCAACTGTTATCCCCTTGCACAGTGGTGGTGCATCCAGCGACCACCAAAATGATAGACCTATTTGCCTGAGTAGCCATGTCTGCATGCCCATGGGGCAAATCATCATGGAACTGATCAGCAAACATATATGTGATCTACAAACAGTTGACTGTACACAGTTTGCATTTCTGACAGGGACATCGTGGCTTTTAAATGTGGTAGACATGTCTGAGGCAGTCACCAAGGACCTGGGTGAGGGAACATCAGGGCATACGCCCCCCTGGACTTAGCCAAGCCATGTGACTCTAACCCCCTTTCAGGCATCATTGATAAAAACACCCACTTAGGCATACATGGCAATATCAGTATAGGTGTCTCTAAGTGGATCAGTGATGGCACACATACTCAAAATAGGGAAATTTACCTCCAATAGCTGATCTGTAAGCAGAAGTGTTCAACAGGGCTCAGTCCTGGGTCCTGTACAGCTTGGAATCCATTTAACCATGACACAAGTGAATACTGAATTCCTGTGGCTGACAACGTTGGCTGATGCATTAAAACTGTGAGTGGTCATAAACTCTAAGTTATTTCAGTATCTTCCAAGAGGGTATTGATGAATAAATGTCTGTTATCATAGTAATGGTCATAAGCTCCATGCAAATATATATGTAGTATAATTTCCATCAGTAATGCTTATGTTCCTGGTAAGTAGCACATCAGTTGCAACATGTGATGTACATACTCAGGAATGAAAGACCTGGGCACACAGGCCTGGTCACACAGGTGTACACATAATGTACCTGAAATCACCATGTCTCCTCAGTGGTAAGATGGGAATCATATGTCATACCTGAGGGGACAGTCACCCATAATTGACATACACATAACCTCCATGTACTTTTCCCTCAGCATGCCAATATTTGAGTGCAATGGACATTTGGTAATGTACCTTTACAAGCACTACTGGCAATTGCACTCAACACAATAGTCCCTCACAAGGGAACTTCTTGTCTTCAGTATCTGTTCAATGTGGATCATCTGACATCAGCATCATTGTAGCCTGTAGAATATAGGATACTCAGAGGTGATCTCTGCCTTGCATATGGGGCAATGTGTGACCCTTCTTGATTGGAAATGATGCATATCTGTAGGTGGTATGGTACATGCATTACTAACTCTAAGGACATTAACTTATTATATGACATTAGTACTATATGCTGGTGGGAGAGATCTATCTAGCAGACTTTAACACACCTTTGAAACAGAACCCTACCTAATAGCAAACAGAGTACCTCAGTGGACCAAGTCAGATGCCATCTTTATGATTGGCTGGGAGACCATCATTTCACAACAGGGCTTCTGCCTGTGTCCCTCATGGACAGGGGCATTATGTGCTGAGCATGCAAATAAGGGTATAAACTTGACTAGGATTGTGAGGGCTATAGGGACATAATCCTACTAAAGTTCAAAGATCCTATGATTCCATAAGCTGATGTAAAATGCCCTAACAGCCACACACACAGACCTGGCTACATTGAGGATAGCACTAATTCCAATTACTGTTTACAGGACATGGCACAGCACACCCACACTGCAAGTTGGCTGAATGTATATTAGAACACTTACCTAACTAATGGTACACACTGCAGCAGATTACAGTACATGATGCATGCACTACACCTCAATTCTGCTATTACAATCTCTTCAGGACATCTTATGCTAGATGACATCAGCAGGCTTAGTTGTGGTCAGGCATTTGGAGGCCCACATCACATGTTACAACCAAAATTCTGCAAAACTCTACCTCTTTCTAAGTTACTGAACTGTCATACTGAGATACACACACACACACACACACACACACACACACACACACACACACACACACACACACACTGAGTGGCCTGGAGTGAGATTAGTACCCCTCCTTAATTGGTGTTACATACTATAGATCACAGTACTTATCACACGCACCACAGCTCAAGTCTAAAATTAGAATGACAGCTGGTAGTCTTAAGGTAAATGACACTAGCAGGCCTTGTAGAAGAGGGCAGTGTGGAAGCCACCAACAATGTAAAGGGCCAAAAAGTGCAGAACCATTGCAGGTTGATAGTCAATGAGAGATTCTCAGTTGTTTTGCAGGGGTATACATGCACACACACACACACACACACACACACACACACACACACACACACACACACACACACACACACACACACACACACCAAGTGGCCTGTAGTGAGTTTAGAACCACTTCCTATCTAGTCTTACACACTATACAACACAGTACTTATCACATGCACCATGGCTGACATCTGTTTTATACATGACTGCAGGCAAACTATTTGTGGATTACACAAACTAGGGTTGTATTGAACAGCATCTATGGCATGCAGAGCGATATTGTTTCATACTGTTATCTGTATCTAGTAGCCTAGTAGTCAGATAACTGTTATCCTATCTATGTGGCTACAGTTACCGTTTGGCCATATGTGGCTGTATGCATTTGGATGGGCAAGCCTGTGGGCAAGAACAATGTGCCCTGTCCATGCATGTGTAGACAACATTATACATTACACCACCTTCTCACCTGTTGCTGCATGTGTGGTGAAATCCAGCAGGCACAGGGGTCTGTAGGTAAGTGCTTTATCTACTTTTGAGCCCTTACTTTGGATCCTTTGAGCAGCATTATAGATGTGTGATGGTGCAGCTTTACTCACCATTATCAGGGTATGTAGGACAATACAGACATCCACACACATATTTATGCATATAACAGGGATGAGTATATAAATGTAGCTGTGTGTGTTTATGATGTCTGTATATATGTGTTATGTAGATATATGGGGAAAGACTGAAATGTATGTTTATATATATATATATATATATATATATATATATATATATATTATCTATTTGTATGTGCATAGATATAGATATACTATATATAGGAGCGAGAGATAGTGACATACAGATACATGTACATATATGTATGTATGTATAGTCATATCTATACATAACAGGTCATTTTGAGCAAGGGGCAACAGAATTTCACTCTGTCTAACTAAGTGTATGAGCATTACCAGTGGGATTGTCAGTACTTATAAACTGACTCCAGCCCACACCTACCTGTACTCCAGTCCAGGATTTTGTGTGTTACAGACAATAGTATCTGTCCCTGTTTCTGCAGTACTGCACTTCACTCAAATTGCCCACGGCATTCTTCAACTGTCTAATGTAATTAATGTGTGACAGAGCTTAATAATGTTACACCATACACAGACTGACAGTCTGTAAAAAAAACAGCATAATACCTCACATCCAAAAGATGTAGATGCTTCCATATTAGAACCTTCAACACTATCACCCATACTATCTTCCCTAGTTCACTGAGCCTCACAACCTGCCAGACAGAGAGGCATTCATCACATAATTAACAGCATAAATATGTAAGTTTCTATTCCTGCATTACGAGATACAATGCATGATCAACTTCTATGTTACTGCCCTGAGATTGCCTGGATTGCTGATATACCATTAATGAGTTACTGTTACAGCAGTTATATGGGAACACTGCTGTTTTGGGGGTGGGGGAACAACACTACATGCTCTGCTGGGATACACAGTAGTCCAAATATCATGTAACGCCTCTGTTTAACATCTCTCTTGACTGATGTAGTGAATATTCCATGCATAAGGCTTAGTGACTATTAAAGGATGCATGATAGTGGACTGGGTATCTGTAGTTCTATGTGGATGTTACTTCTGTCCAAAGAGCCCACTACATTCACTTTCATAAATGTAGAAGTTCCATACATACCATACCATATCATACTAATTCTTACAAGTACTGTGTAGGTTAGAGACTTACCTTGTGAATGAAGCAGTTGACAGAACTGTAGTTCAGGGCTGACTCTGTCTGATGCAAGCAGACACAGCCTATACATGGATAGGTACAGGTTGTGTTGGTTGCCTGGCATCAAGTTTAATATGTGTATGTGAGTAGGAGTAAGGTGTCAGGCCCTAGGTCCCTAGGTTGTCAGTGAATGTGCTATGTGTTGTCTCTTAGCCAAAGCCAGGGCATACTAGGCATGCCTAATCTGCCTAAAGAGACATCAGCAGGGGGTTCTTCCTCCGAGTCCTCCTGTGACTGTGGCTGTGGTGACCTAGGCACTGGTGGGGGGCTCTGTATCTCTTCCCTTTGCTAATCCTGCTGCAGTTGTTTCAGCAGGATCAGAGTGTGTAGCATGGCACATATTGTGAACATATTTGTGCATGTGGCTGAAGAGTACTGCAGGGCTCCACCAGATATATCGAGGCACTGGAAACAAGACTTCAGAAGCCCAAACACATGCTCTATGACATTCCTAGTTTGTGCATGTGTCTTATTATGGTGTTCTTCCATGGGTGTGTCTGTATTTCTGATGAGTGTCATAATCCTCAGTTCCAGGTCACAGGGAGCACCCCCCAGCAAATAGCCATATGGGATGTCCCACCTAGCAAACATCTGGTACAGCTGTGATGTGTGAAAGATACGAGTGTTGTGATAACTGCCACGGTTGCCAGCACACACATTCAGGATAATCCCCTGGGCACTGCGCACAACCTGGCAGTTGATGGAATGGTACCCCTTGCAGTTGACATAGATTCTACCCTCCTCACCGGGTGCTGCCTTGATGTGTACATAAGTGCAATCTATGGTACCCAGTACTTCAGGGTAGTGTGCTACATGGTAGAAGTATTGCATATTGCTGGTCCTCGCCTCAGCAGTGAAGAAAAAAGATATGTGCTCACTGGCATGTGGCAGCATGGCATCCAAGAACTGGGGGAGTATCCTGGAAGCAGATGCCTGTGAGATCCCCATCATGTTCCCAATTCATCTTTGGAAAGTACCTGTAGCTAGTATCCTAAGGGCTGCACATAACTTTGCTTCCACTGGGATGGGTTCCCCTCTGTTGGCTCTGGGTCTGAGTTGAAGGCGGCAGAGCTCAGTGAGTTCTTGCAGTATATTTTTATTTATTTACTTATTTCACATTTGTTAAAAAGGGTTGGACCAGCTGAGTTACAAAAAAAATATTTTCAGTGGAGACCTGAGGAGAAAAGCTGCAATAACGTCTACAGCAATAAAAAGTAAAAGAAACATTATACATAAGATAAAATAGAGTACAAACTTGAAATGCCTTTATACAGAACAAATCATAGTTGTCACATAAGAAAGTGTGAGTGCTAAAAATATAAACATACAAACAGTTTAGTCACAGTGCTGAAAATCTAGCATATTCTAATATTTACAAGAATTAGAAGTAATGCCAAGACACTTCCCAAGTAGAGGTTGTAGAATGTGAATAGACAGAGGTATACGGGAGGTTATGTGGGGTGATTGCAGTGACAGATCATGGAGTTAAGATGGTGATCTTT
Organism: Protopterus annectens; assembly: GCF_019279795.1. NCBI lineage: Eukaryota > Metazoa > Chordata > Ceratodontiformes > Protopteridae > Protopterus > Protopterus annectens. The sequence continues at coordinate 148,204,994 of NC_056728.1, read as the reverse complement.
TAGTGTCTTTTTTAAGTTGTTGGCATGAATTATACTTCTGATATGTAATGGGAGTTTCTCCAGCTATGAGAGACAGACTATTTATAAAGGTTTTTGTCTATATTTTTACAGGGGTTTATAGGTCAGTAGTAAGAGTTGGTTGGAACTACGAAGACGATGATTGTGGGTGTAATAGGACAGAAGTTTGGAAAGTGATGGGCAGTTAGTGGGGTTATTGAGAAGGTAGTGAGCAGTTTGAAGTTGAGTGAGAGTAAGTTGATGTGGGAGTTCAAGCCAGTGAAGTTTCTGTAGGGCCAGGCAGTGGTGGGAGTAGTAGGGATGATTTGCAGCAAATCTAGCAGTTTTATTGTATGTCGATTTGAGTTTGTGAATAAGGGAATATTGTAGGATAGCCAGGATAGGGGAGGCATAGAGTAGGGTGGGTAGGAAGAAAGTTCAAGGAAGGGCATGTTTGGATTCTGCACTTAGGTATTTTTTTATTTCTGTAAAGTAGGTCTAATTTTTGGTGTTTTTTTTTTTTTTTATGCTTTGTTGGATATGTAGGTTAGATTTTAGTTGGTCATCAATAATGATGCCGAGTCGTTTAATTTGTGTTTCAACTTTTATAATAGTGTTGTTAAGAGAGGGGACTGAAAAGGTAGATTTACAGTGAGAAAAAGGAGGAGCTTTGTTTTACTGGGATTGAGGAGGAGCTGCTTGTCACTGAGATATTTTTCTACAGAAGGAAAGGAGTTTTGTGTAGTAGTTAACAGATCTGACAAGTTTTCAGATATCAATGTGGAGTCATCTGCATATTGAACGATAGAGGAGTGACCACAAGAAGTATGGAGGTTATTGGTAAAGATGTTGAATAGCACAGGTCCAAGGATGGAGCCTTGGGGTACCCAGTTTGGACAGACAGGAAAGGGGAGCAAGAGTTAAGCCATCTAACGGATTGTCTGTTAGAGAGGTAGCTGGAGAACCAGTTGAGGATAGTGTGAGAGAGGTTGAGATGGGATAGTTTGGAGGGGATTAGAGAGTTAGAAACAGTGTTGAAGGCTTGAGATAGATTGAGGAAAAGGCAAGTTACAAGTTTGTTGTTGTCTCTGGCAATAGCAACAGTTTCAGAGAAGGAAATAAGGGCAGTGGAGATGCTGTGTTTAGGGCAAAACCCATGTTGTGTAGTAGTGAGGAGATTTTATTGGATAGGATATGTAATTAATTGAGAGTGGATGCATTTTTCAAGGATTTTAGACAGAGGACAGCAATGGACCTGAAGTTGCTAGGTTCAGTTGAATTACCACCCTTGTGTAGAGGCATAATGTAGAAAGATTTCCAGTGGTTAGGAATTATAGATTAATGAATGGATCTATTAATTAAAACAGAGACATGAAAAGCAATAGAGTCAGCATCTATTTTAAGGAACTGAAAAGGAAGGTTGTTAGCAGAGTGAGAGCAGGGTTTAAGTTTCAGGAGTAGTTTTCTGATGTAGGAAATAGAGACAGGTTTGAATGAGAATGTGTGGGCATTTGCAGTATGAATGAGATGGGTAGAGTGGTTTGTGTTATAGGCATCTGTAATAGAAGAGGTGTTATTAGGAATGAGCTTGGCAATAGTCTCTATGAAGTATTTGTTAAGAAATATTGCAGTCTCTGTTAGGATGTTGTTAGGGAAGGGGTTGGGGACAGTGGTGGTACCAAGATAGAGAATTTTGATAATAGTACTCCAAAATCTTTTATGGTTGGTGTAGTGGTTAGTTTGAGCTTGGATGTCATAGTTTTTTTTTTTTTTTTTTTTTTTGGTGAAGTTCCTAAGTTCTCTCTAGTCTTGTAATTGTGAGAGTGATTTAAATTTTAGCCAGAGTTTCTAAGCCTTATCTCTTTTTGCCATGAGGAAGAGATTATTTCTAGTGAGCCAGGGAGCATAGTTGTATTTGACCCTGATTTTCCTTAAGGGAGCTAGGGAGCTCAGGATGTCAAGAAAGATGTGATTAAATTTAAGTACAGCTTCATTAATGGGCAGAAAGTGCAGGAAAGACTAGCTGAAAGAGGAAAGAAAATTATTCAAAGCATCTGGGTTAAAGTTGGTGAGTTTTCTACAGTGTTTGTATAGGTGAGATCTCTATAGTTGGGGTGGAGTATCGATAGATGCAAGTTGGCAAGTGGTTCCTTATAGTGCTGGAGGGGGTACAGGGATTTTGGTACATGTGAGATTTGTTAGTGAGGATCTAATCTAGAGTGGACTTGAGTATGTTTTGATGTAGGTAGGTGAGGTGGAGATCAGTTGGGAAAAGCTTTGGAGATTGATGCTGTGTTAGGGGAGTGAATATGTATGCCATTTCAATGTATGTTAACATCTCCAAGGATTAAAGTTTCATGGGCAATATTTTGTGATAACCAAAAAAGTATTTGCTCAAGGATTAGGATGTTTTTTACCTGGTGGGATGTAGATGTATAAAATAGCAAATTGTTGTGGGTATTTAAGTGACAGTTTAGCATGAGAAGCTCCGCAGGTTGAAAGTTTGGGATGGAGACAGTAAGTGGGGAGAGATTAAGCTGTTCAGAATAGAATATGGCAACACCGCCACCTTTTTTTGGAACTCTATCTAGTCAGTACATATTAAATCCTGGAGGTAAGATTTTAGTATCTGAAATGTGGGGTCTAAGCCATGTTTCAGATAGGGCTATGATTTGGGGGTTGTTAGAGGCTATCCAGGAGTGAAAGTCTGTAATTTTATTGACTAAGCTTTGTGTGTTTAATGAGAGGATGGTTAGTTGTTTTGAGGGAGGGGAGGAAATGTTTGGCAATAGTGGAAGGGATGCAGGTGTAGCATTATCAGAGAGGGTGAGAGTGGTAGGGAAGGTTGGGCCTAGGTATGGATGAATGTCACCAGAGAGGAGTAAAGAAAGGTAGAAAAGGATTGGTTGAGTAGTGTGGAGGTCATAAGTGGAAAGTTGAAGTTTCAGTTTTGGAGAAGTAGAAGTAGAGGAAAGGATATAGAGTTTGAGAAGGTAGATATAGGAGAACTGGAATACTGAGGATAAGATAGTGTATAAATGATTATTGTTATTTATAGTAGGTAGGCAGGTGCTGAAGGGAGTTGGTTGAATATGGCTTAAGTTACAATGATAGCTAGTGAGGAAGGAGAGAATGAAGAACAGTGCAGCTAGAAGGTACAGGAGGAACATGTTTAGTGAATGGCTATCTAGTATCAGAAGAGAACTGGATAGTGCAGTGGAAAATATGGGAACAGTGCAAAATGGGAAAGGAAGTATTAAGTTTGTAGGAAAGGGGTAGCAGTTGTAATGTCAAAGTGTTAAAGTGGGGTTAGCAAGGTAATAGGTTGGAGTGTGAGGAAGGGGTGTGGTTATATAATGAGGTTTGGGTACAAGTCTAGATATTGCAGGGGTGGGAATGGGGTAGGGTAGGGGAATGGAGTGGGCTGACCTAGACTAGGGAATGCATGCAAGAAATAAAAAAGTCTACAAAAACAATCAGAGACCTGGGAACAGGAGGATAGGTAAATAAAGTATAAGTAAGTCCTATAGTCAAAAGGAACAGGTAGAAATTAGGAGAAATACAAATGTTAAAAGAATCAGGCAGAAATTCGAAGAATTTAGACTAGGGAGATACTATATAGACTTTTAACAAGGAAGGAGGAGTGTATAGTAATATGGGGAGGGGGGAGTTAAAATAAGCATATATACAGCCTAGTTTAAACACTATGGCATATCCCTGTCCACTCTGTAGTGCTCTACAATTTCCAGCTCATGTAGCTCCTGGAAGGTTACCCGGGGCCTGAGCAATCTTCTCCTTCTCTACCTAGGACTATTGTCAACAGCAACAACAGCACTGACTTCAGCATCTAGCACATACAGATGTAGCAGACCTACAGCAGCCTGGATCATTATCTTAGTTAACATTCCTAAGTCTGTACTCCAATGGTCCAGATTATTGGGGGAAAATCAGAATGTGGGGTGTATGCATGCTTTATACAGCTCTGCTGTAGGTGAAAAATGTGTGATTGGCTAATTATGATGCATTCCACTTGCCTACAATACAAATAACATCATTTGATGGTCCTTCTTCAGTGTGTGATGCCTCACCATGCAGCATAGCTTATACAAAGGTCAACATTTCTAATTGAATACATCCAGTTTTAAGAACACAGTCAGCCAGGTTGTCCACCATGCATACATGCACAACTATGCTTAAAAGAGCTTAGAAGTGAGAGGACACAACCCCCCTGATTTCAGCCAAATCCTGTGTAAACATCAACATGGTGTAAAACCCTACAGGAAGAGGATATGAGGACATGATTACTCCTTTCTGCTATTCAATAACCCCACCTCATTTGCATACATATCCATGTTGACAGCCAAAAAAACTACACACTTCATAGCCCTATCACCATAGCAACAGCAGCAATGCACCATTGTAGGCACCCCACACAAGGTCTTATAATGCATTTCTGTCACATAGTATAAAATTCTTTTTTTCCTATTTTTTTTGTATTTTTCTATTAAGCAATTTTGCACACAGTGGCATGTAGCACAAACATGCCAAAATTATTTAAAAAATTATAATTTAACTTATTCCTTTTAATCTCTCTGACATACAGAATAATAGTTTTGCTCATATGTGTATGTGATATTAAATTTTCATGGGATTTATGTCCACATTTCAAGTTTTACATCCCCCTTTTTCTGTCTAGACTCCTGTATGTGGAATTTTTCTGTGTACACTATGGTCACTGACACGGGGTCTAAACAGATGCCTTTTTGCTTGTTGGATAGCTCTACCTCCCTCATTTGTATGATATTCACCTGTTTATGAAGCAATTTGCATGCCATAGAATTTGTTGTGTCTGCCTGTGCATGCACACTGCTCAGCAGCACTTACTGAATCTTAATATGTTCATGTCCATGTAAGCATCAGAGGATGATGTCTACATGGCAAAAATGTGTTGGCTTTATTAAATTCCCCTATCATCTGCAAAAAGCTGTAGTTTAGATTGGCAATCCTCGTTAATTGAGACTTCATTGATTTTTTCATTGCTTCTTATATTATTAGCTAAGGGTTCAATAACTAATGCAAATAGTAGAGGAAACAAGGAGCACCCTTACTTTATACCTTTGTTTAAAGTGAAGTCTTGAAAAATATAAGATCCAATTTTAACATATGCTTTGGAGTCTCTATACAGTTCTTTTTTTTATATTCCAATAAATTTCTCTGAAAATGCAAATGCTAAAGTTTCCAAAGTTTTATCTAATTAGTTCCACTCTACAAAATCAAAAGTTCTTTCAATATCTAAACTAATTAGGGCCAATTTCTTGTTCATTCCTTTAGCTAAGTGTAAGATAGTTACTACCTTTTTTATGTTACCTTACATTAATATATTGACTATTAATCTTGTCTGAGCTTTATCAATTAATTTATCTACTATATTTTTAATTTTGTAGTGAAGATAAAAGCACATATTTTATGCATTTAATAATGAAATAGTTCTATATGAGGAAACTAAATTATTATCCTTTCCTTGTTTAAAAATAGGTGAGATTACAGAAAATTTCCATGAGTGAGGAATTATTTTGTCACTTTGAATTATCCTGAAAATGTCAGTCAGTAATTCTAAAATAATTAATGGAAGCAGACTATATAATTCCATACTTAAACCAGCTAAGTCTGGAGCTTTACAATTTTCCATTTTTAAAGCTTCTCTAACTTCTATTAGTGTAATATGCTTATTCAACAGAGATATTTGTCGGTTATTAAGTTCATTAGTAACATTGCTCTTTAAATGCTTGTCAATTTTGGAATCATCAGGAATATTTTTTTTTATCTTTGTTAAGATCTTCATGAAATTTAAAAAAAATATTAATCATTTCCTCTATGTTTACAGCAATCTTACTAGTGTGAAAATTTTGGATATTATTCTTACCTCTATTATCTAATCTATGCATATTTCTGAAGTCATCACATTGCAGTTTATTTTTTCTAATGCTATCTCCACTTTATATGTTAAAACTGTTTGATATTTTGTGATTCAATTTAATAACTTCAGAATTATATAATTTCTACGTCACATTGTGTATTTCATCTTATATTTCTAGCAACTCTCTATCCCAGTCATTTATTTTATTACTAGCCCATCTTCCCATTCTATCTTTAATATGCATTTTTAAGGAGTCCCATAGTATGACTTTATTAATCTGACCATTATTATTCAAAGATAAAAAAAATCTCCATTCTTTCCTTAAAGTAACTCTTAAATTCTTTTAATTTCATCATATTTTCTGGGATTCTATAAATAATCTGAAATGTCCTTATATATTTTAATATATTAATGCTTAGTCATTATGATCAGATAAAGGACAAGGACTAGTTTTAATATAATTCACTTTATTAAGTAAATCTGTAGAGGCATAAATCCTATCAATGTTAGTTTGCTTCCTGTATGCATAAGAATAATGAGGGAAGAACAATGACTTAATTTCTGCTTTTACTATTAAGCCAACTTAATTGTTATTAATAATCCAGCTCTTTAGTGCATTAGCTGATGCCAGTATTTTAGCTTTCTTCTGTTGACTTGTATCTTATATACTAAATATGCAATTAAAACCCACTGCTAACATTTAACTACTCTTCAAATGACTTGTTAAGAAGTTTAAGTGATCTTTAGTCATTGTTGTACCTTTTCCAGGGATCCAGTAAAATAGCTAGTGTATAGAGTTTGCCATTATATTTAATTATTAAAAATTTATACGTTCCTTTGAGATCATTAAAAGATTCCATGACCCTAGGCATTACAGTAGATTTTTTCCAAAGTATAGCAGTTCCTCTACTCATTTTGTTAAAAGAAGCAGATGCTATTATTTCATAGCCTAAGTTATTTAAATATTGTATATCTTTAACTATTGATTCTCTTGCAAGAATATAATGTTGCTGCTGTTTAATTTTAGATATCTCATTAATGATTTCCTTTTGTTGCCATTATTTAATCGATTTACATGAAGAGGTAATAGATTAAAACTATCCATACTGTATACTTGAAAACATTTCTTTTAAAAAATAATATGGCATATTTTTCCACAATATCAATTTAATTATATAAAAGACTCTAATACATTCCTCCAACACTATCTTACCATTCACATTTTTTGAATTCTTCCTTTCTATAAACTAAACTACTAAAACTCATAAATAACAAAAACAAAGACAAGTCTACAACTATAACTGTATATATTGCTAATAAAACCTACCATGGATTCCAAAGGTCCTAGTTCGCCTATGGAATAGATTAACTACTGCATTATCTCTCTACCTACCAATACCTAAAAAATCATCAAAAACTGGCCAAAAGCTACAGTAATATTATATATACGTAAAAAGCAACAACAGGCTATTAAAAGAGTTATATATTTTGCCATTTAAAAATATTCCCATTAATGCATAAAATTTTAATAATCCTATTCTATTAATGACAAATATTAAATAATCCAACAAATAATGTACCATATACCTATTTATGTAATATTAGTATAAATTATCCATTAAATATTCTTAAATTATTCAATCATTCAACACTATTATAACCAAGTATCTAAATAAATAAGTAGAGCAGAGTGGGACTTGAAGATATAAACATATTTGTGAACTTATAGGTGACAGGTAATCTTATTATACTAAACTGTTACATAAAAGGGAAATCAATGCACATACATATTTATCATGCTAAAAGATATACACATATTTTAAAGATCTAACAAAAGCCCTGTATTATTTACTTACATAAAACTGTCTATATCTAAAAATGGTATAACACTCAACATTACAGGTATCAAAATATTTGAAAATCAAGTATATTATTGAGGTCAATGAGAGTGTCTTGCTATTTCTATGGAGTAAAAAAAAATATTTGCAGTCTATACTGTATGTGATTATGTGAGGTATTGCCAGCTATGCCATGAGAAGTAGGGCAGTGGATGTGTAACATGTACCAGCATGGCTAGCTAGAGTTTTGTAAAGAATTATATGTAGTTTGTATATCAAACTGATTTGTACAGGTGCTTGCGTTGAAAATGTATTTGTAAAGCTACTTGTGTTAAAATGTACCAAGAGTGGGTCCTATTGGACAGAAAAGAAATGCACCTGAATGGCAGACTGTATTGTAACTGTTGAAATTAATATATTGTAACACAGGATACTGGACGAAAAGAGGTTACTTGTCTCAGTCCAGCTAATTTTGAAAAATAGTCTGAAATTAAATCATCTGATTTAGGACATAAAGATTGCAACTTACAGTTTTGATTGCAGCCAGAGACAAAATGGCTGTGAAAACCAGGACTAGGAATCCTACTGTATTGTCCTTCAGGGTGAACTAATTGCTACCCTGGAAGGGTGGAAGTTTTTGTAATGGTTTTCTAGCTTCCAGATGATATAACACATCTTAGAAAAGCTCTATGTATGTGTATTATGACACATATAGGTTCATAGGTATTTACTAGGCTGAAGACCACAAGGGCCTTTTTAAGCCTAGCCATGCATCCCAAATTACTGATGAGTTCTGATACCCTTGATAAGTGCAATCATGGGCCTGGGAGACGAGCCATTAACAGGTTACCTGTTTGCATCAGAGACATAGGTGCCAAACCAGGGATGACTTTCCAGTTTCCCATCCAATTATCCAAGTTGCACTTGAATTGGATTAGGGAGAAACTCTGCTTCACATGGATGGGGAGCCTGTTCCATAGATGGGGTAGTCTTTGGGATACATACCTATCTCTCCAGCAGGTCCTAGTTATATCACAGATAATATTTAAGTCTTCAGAATGGGTAAATCTGGTAGTGTTTGTTTTGTGGATATGAAGGAGGTCCATCAGAGTGGGGTCTGAAAATGCCCTGTATGCCAGGCATAGATCTCCCCTCAAAATCCTGTAGGAGATAGAATACATGAATAGGGCCTTGAGGCAGTCTGCATAGGACATAGCACATTCCCTGTATTCTTTTAGTAAGGAACCTCTGTGGATGTTCCAGTTGTTGGATATCCCTGGTTATGTACATACCAAAGGGGCCATTGTAACTCAATGATAGGTCTAATGAATGCTGAATACAGTGGAACAATGACTTCCTTGGACTTAAATGCCATACATATGTGCTAGATTCTGTTTCAGTTTCTAGTAAAGGAGGTAGTGTGGGAACCAGAGTCAGATAACCAGATGTATGTGATGTAATTCTGTAATCCCAGCACTGAAATTATGTTTTAATACTAGATGAGGCAGAAGTCTCAGGGCAGTCTGTGTTTAAAACCTGACAAAAAAGGATCACTCACCCATTTCATCTTGTCTTGCTTTAGTAAGTAACCACATAATAGTAATTATTTAGATCAGTCAGGAAAATATAGTGAGATTAGTTAAGTACTGTTTTTCTGTATCTATGTGAATCTATCCATCTGTGTTATTTTTAATATTCCCTGTGATTGAAACACTGGTGTTTATTGTAAATATGTACTTGGTAATTTCATGTTCTTTTATTATTTATTATTAAATATATTTAAACTTTTCATTGTGGCTGGTCTTTTAGAGAATATTTTAACCTTTGAGAGTACTTATGTTTATTTGGTGACATTGTGTCCATTCCTGAAAGCCTTGCTGCATTGGTCAAACATGCCATCTGTATGAGTATTAGTTTTACTCAGTAGAATTGGGTACCCTTGTAAGAGCCTTAAAGTAGCTGGATTTGGAGTGTGCTAGTGGCAGTATCTACCTTATAGTCTGTGCAGAGGGGGCATAGCTGGTAAATCTGTGCCAACCTTTCACATGTGCGTGTGTGCGTGTGTTTGTGTGTGTGTGTGTGTGTGTGTGTGTGTGTGTGTGTGTGTGTGTGTGTGTGTGTGTGTGTGAGCTACTTGGAGCAGGGACACAGAGCACTTTCTTCTCAGAGAGGATGGTGAAGGACTTGGCTTAGAGCACTCGGCTGAGGAATCAACTCTACAGTGGTGGTCAGTGTGGAATCTTATTTGGGGCTTGTGACAAAGAGGAAAACCCAGCCTCAGAATGGGAGTGTGTTCCCTGTGTGCTCTTAAGGGAAATTGTGCTTGGTGCAGAAATCCTCATCTGGAAATACTGTGTTATCTATTTTTGTTCAAAGTGAACATCCATTACCGGTGTCAATGGTTAGGATTGAGAATCCTTGATCACTGGCCCAGAGCAGGGACGTCAAATATTGGTGAGTAGTGGTGTAGATATTAATTGAACATCTGAAGCCTGTAGGCAGTTGTCACTGAAGGTGTGTGTACTCTCAGCTGCCACAAGGGAAGCATACAGAGTTTCATTTTCACAACAGTTTTATTTATTTTTTGTTAGTTTAGTTTAGTTAGGGAAAGCAGACAAAGATGTCAGCAGAGGATTATGGCAAGCTGACAAAGAACCAGTTAGCCAAGGTGTGTGAAGGCAAAGGACTGGTGCATGCCAACCTGACTAGAGAGGAAATTATATCAACCTTAGTCACAGGTGTCACTCAGACCAGCAACCAGGGGGATAAATAGTCTGGTGATGGGGATTTGCATCCCTCAGAAACAGGACAGTTCACCTTTTCCTCAGAGGACTTAAAAAAATCTGGAATTAATGAGACTTGAACTGTAGGCCAAATATTTGGAATTAGAATAAGTAGAGAGACTGTGGCAGACAAAACAGATGGAATTAGAATTGGTAGAGAGACTGCTATTGGTGAGTTAAAGAAAATGAGACACTGCAGTGTTTGGTGGCTGAAGAAAATAAGAAGCAGCATCAACATGAGAGGGAGATGCTGACTCTTTGTCAGGGTCATGGAGGAAATGGGAAGAGAATAACTGAACCCCAGAAGCAATAAAGGTCAGTAAATTTGTTTCACAGTTTACACAGGGTGAGAATTTTATTCATGTATTGGTAGTTTTATTCATATATTTGAAAGAGTATGTAAACAATATAATGTTGACCAAGGGCTCGGGGTACAGTTCCAGACCCCCTTACTCCATGGTAAACCTTTAACTTCTGTTTCTAAATTGTTTGATACTGATTATTTAATCTATGATAAAGTTAAGCAATGTTTTCTAGAATGTTTTAAGTTAACACCTAACGCTTACAGAAAAAAATTCTGTGAGCATAGACGCAAGGCAGATGAAAGAGTATGCAATTATATTGCTTAGTTAAGCACTTATTTTCACAGGTGAGTGATTGGGTGTCAGGTCTCCACTTTTGAAAGGCTGGCAGACCTCTTGATGAAGGAGCAATCCCTTAGCACTTTGACTGAGGACATGAAAATCTGGTTGGCAGACTGGGACTGTAACTCTGCAGATGGGCTAGGGAAAACAGAAATCTCTACTTAGCAAGCAGGGCATCACTGCAAAAGAAGGAGATACCCAGTACTGCACATAGATATAAGGGAACCCGTGGTGTGCAGCCTAAACCACCCCAACAGAGTACACCAGTAACAAGGGAAGCCACTAATTCAGGTACATGGCCAGGAGCGAGGATTAGATGTTTTAAATATAACCAGTGGGGCCAAGTAACATACAGATGTCCATGGAAGCAAGGTGGGGGAGCCAGCAAGTAGGAATAACAGTATGCCAGTGGTAAGTTGTCTGGAGACAACAGGGGTACCAGACTATCACTGGAGTTTATATCCTATCTTAGTGGATGAAAAACTGGCCACTGTTAAGAGAGACACAGCCTCTGACATAACCATTGTAAACAATGTAGTGCTTAAAGAGGAGCAGCACTTGCTTGGGCAGTCCACTCCAGTCGGTGTTTTATGTAGGAACCCATTCCAAATGACTTTGGCCAGAGTTCACCTTGATTTGGGATGGTGGAAAACGAAGCAAGCAAGCAGGTGTCTTCATAGGGAATGATTTTGATAATGCAGTACCTTGTGTACATGCAGTTACATGCAGTCAGGCTTGCAGTCAGGCATGTGGGGCTGGTAGCCTGGGAGAGATCCACACAGACCCCACACCTGTAGCTAGGGTTGGTGTGGCTATTTCAGGGAGGCAGCTAAGCTGTAACAGTGAGCCTGAAGGTGAGCCACAGCTGCTGATAGGTACTGATGTTTCTTTGGACAGATTGACTGCAAGGCCAGAGGTGAGTGGTAGCACCCAGGCTGACAGCGAGGCACTGCTGTCATGGGGTACCAGACTTCCTAAGGAAGGGCAGCTGGGAAGGGTCACAAAGGTAGACCTGAGAAAGGCTCAGTTCTTGGATACTACAATAAGAGGCTTGAGAGAGGTAACTAGGGAGGCACCAGAATTTCAAGGAAAAGAGGAGTCTGTATACTGGAACAAAGTAGTGCCTAGAGCCTACAATCTGGTACTTCTAGCCCTAGTCCATGACATTCCTTTTGCAGGTCATATGGGCATAAAGCATACCAAGAGACATATTATGCAGAACTTTTATTGGCCTGGGATTGCAAGGGATGTAGCAGGGTACTGCAGGACCTGTGAGCAGTGCAAAAAGGTACGCAAGGCAGGAGATGAAGTCAAATCTCCTTTGATGTCTTTGTCTGTCATTGTGGAGCCATTTCAGAGGGTAGCTACAGATATTGTGGTGCCTCTGAGTACTACTAATTCCACATGGAAGAAGCATATTATGATGGTAGTAGAGCATGCTACTGGATACCCTGATGCGGTGGCTCTGCCCTCCATCAAGGCAGAGAAGGTGGCAAATGCTTTGTTAGAGATTTTCAGCAGGGTAGATTTTCCAAGAGAAATACTGACTGACATAGGTGCTAATTTCATGTCAGACTCACTGGCTTGTCTGTGGGAGTGCTGTGGGGTGAAGTACCTAAAGACTGCTCCCTACCACTCCCAGACTAATGGTCTTGTGGGGAGGTTAAACTCTACTCTAAAGACCATAATATGGGCATTTGCAGATTAGTTTAAGAGACAGTGGGACACATAATTGCTCCATCTGCTGTTTGCATACAGAGAGGTACCCGGGAATCTACAGGTTTTTCACCCTTTGAGTTGTTGTATGGGCATATGGTGAGGGGGCCTTTAGATTTGATTTGTGATGAATGGGAGGGTGAGTGTCCATCCCACAAGGAGTCTGTTGTGGCATATGTCCTAAACCACAGGACAAGGCTAGGGGAGCTCATGGGCTTGGCCCAAGAGACCCTGGCAGGAGCCAACAGCAGAAAAAGGTCTGGTATTACAGAAATGCTCAAACCTGAGAGTTTGCTGTAGGACAGCAGGTTATGGTGCTCATTCTTGTCAGACACAATAAGCTGCAAGCAGCTTGGGAGGGATCCTTCAAAGTGGTAAGGAAGGTCAATGATGTTAACTATATGGTAAACCTGCTAGGTAGGATGAAGGGGCACAAACTGTACCAAGTTAACATGATGAAACCTTACCATGATAGGGAGATCTTGGTGCTCAGCATTTGCAGTGGATGGCAGGAGAAGTCTGAGGGGGGGTCTGGTGATTTATCTCCTCAGTGAGACTTGGACTGACACCTCAGTGGAAGAGGTAGCAATGTCCCAGTGGCTATCTCCTACCTAGGCTCAAGAAATCTGAGCAGTGTTACAGGAGTTTGGGGGCATGTTCAATGGGAAACCTGGGTGTACCCACCTGATGCAGCACCATGTGGATACAGGACGCCAAAGGCCTATCAAGCAGGCCCCTTACAGGGTACCTGATAAAATCAGACAGACACTGAGGGAGGAGATACGGGAAATGTTGGAACTGGGATTAATCCAGGAATTCAGCAGTCCTTGGGTCTCCCCAGTGGTGTTGGTACCAAAGAAAGATGACAATACCTGGTTCTGTGTGGAATACAGAAAACTAAATAGTCACAAAGACTCAGACGCTTACCCCATGCCTAGGATGGATGAAGGTTTAGAGTGGCTGGGTTGGGCTAAGTATCTGACCATATGCATCTGACTGAAAGCTACTGTCAGATGTCCTTGACTCCCACTGCTAGACACAGGTCAGCCTTTGTGACTCCTTTCAGATTATATGAGTTCACAAAGATGCCCTTTGGGATGAAAAAATGCCCCATCAACCTTCCAGAGGCTGGTTATTGTAGCAGGAGCAAGAGATTATGCCCTTGCTTACCTGGATGATATTGCTATCTACAGCCATTCCTGGCAAGAACACCTTCAACATGTCAGGGAGGTCCTGGGCAAACTGCAAAGGGTAGGGTTAACCATTAAGCCCAGTAAGTATCAGATGGGTATGCCATAGGTCTCCTACCTGGGACATAGAGTGGGGAGTGGTAAGATCAGGCCAGTGCCTGCCAAAGTGGAAGCCATTCAGGCACGGTCTGCCCCTGTCACCAAAAAGTAGGTGAGGGCATTCTTGGGAACAGTGGGGTACTATAGAAAGTTTGTTCCCAATTATACTAAATAGTTGCATCCCTCACAGACCTGATGAGGAAAAACAGGCTAGATAAGGTAGTGTAGACCCCAGCATGCGAGCAGGCATTCCAAAAGTTAAAGGGGCATTGGGAGGACCCCCTGTGTTAGCCAGTCCTGATTACAGCAAATAATTTTTTATGCAGGTGGATGCTTCAATCCATGGGGTGGGGGATCTACTCAGCCAGGGTTCTTCAGAAGGAGAAGAGCACCCTGTTGTATATCTCAGCCATAGACTCCAACCTAGGGAAGAAGGTTATGCAGCAGTAGAAAAAGAATGTTTAGCCATAGTTTGACCACTGCAAAAACTTCAACCCTATCTGTATAGAAGGAAATTCACTGTAGTTACAGACCACAGTTCTTTAACATGGCTACATCAAGCCAACCAGCAAAATTCCAAGTTATTAAGGTGGAGCCTAGAGTTGCAGGCATATGATATGACAGTGCAGCACTGTCCATACATGGGCTCTCAAGACATGGTATGGGTTATTGTGTTCCCAGACAGGCTCATGTCCCTCAAGCCAAGTTTCAAAAGGGTCACTTGTAAAACTAGCTTGAGTCTTCAAAAAGGGGAGAGATGTGATGATGTAAGTTATTGCCAGCTATGCCAGGAGAAGTAGGGCAGTGGATGTTTAACATATGCCAGCATAGCTAGCTAGAGTTTTGTAAAGAATTATATGTCATTTGTATATCAAACTGATTTGTACAGGTACTTGTGTTGAAAATTTATTTGTAAAGCTGTTTGTGTTAAAAATGTACCAACATCTAGTCCTGCTGGACAGAATAGAAATGCACCTGTATGTCAGACTGTATTGTTGATATGAATATATTGTAACATATGATACTGGAAGAGAAGACGTTAATCTCAGTCCAGCTAACTTTGAAAAATAATCTAAAATTAAATTACCAGGTTTGGCCATAAAGATTGTATCTTGCAATTCTGATTGCAGTGAGAGATAAAATGGCTGTGAAAACCAGGACTAGGAATCCTACTCTATTGTCCTTAGGGGTGAACTAATTGCTACCCTGGAAGGGTGGAAGTTTTTTAAATGGTTTTATAGCTTCCAGATGCTATAACACAAATTACAAAAGCTTTATATGTGTGTAGTATGAGTCTGGTTCATTTTCTAGAAAAGGGGGTAGTGTGGGAAACAGAGTCAAATGACCAAATGTATGTGATGTCATTCTGTAATCCATCACTGAAATGATGTTTTAATAATAGACGATTCCACACAAGGAAATCCATAGGTACGGCTGGTGCACTGACCAAACCAAGTAAATGAAACACAACATGTTGTCCAGCACTAAAGGGTGATAGAAATGCTCCAATTTAATGAGGCAGCTCCAGCAAATGAAATAAAATCAAACCTTTTTAGCAAACTGGTTTCGGCAGAAAATTAGCCTTCCTCAGTGCAATAACAGTGCACTGAGAAAGGCTAATTTTTTGCAGAAATTGGTTTGCTTACATGGTTTAATTTTATTCCATTTGCTGGAGCTGCCATATTAAATTTGAGTATTTCTATCACCCGTTGATGCTGAATTTGTTGTTTAATAATACTTGAGACAGAAATCTCAGGGCAGTCTGTTTTTCAAACCTGACAAAGAAGGATCACTCACCCACTTCATCTTGCCTTGCTTTGGTAAGTAACCAGGGAATAGTCATTTTTTAAATCAATCAGGAAAATATAGTGAGATTAGTTAAGTACTGTTTTTCTGTATCTGTGTGACTCTATCCATCTGTACTATTTTTAGTATTTCCTGTGACTGCAACTTTGGTGTTTATTATAAACAGATATTTATTATTTTCATGTTATTTTATTATTTATGTTTAAATATATTTAAACTTTTCATGGTTGCTGATCTTTTAGAGAGTATTGTAACCCTTGAGAGAACTTATATTTATTTGGTGATACTGTGGCCACTCCTGAAAGCCATGCTGTATTGGCCAAACACTATCATTTGTATTAGTATTAATTTTACTCAGTATAATTGGGTACCCTTATAAGAGCCTTAGAGTAGCTGGCTTTGAAGTGGTGGCATAATCTACTTTATAGTCTGGGCAGAAGGGGCATAGCTGGTAAATCTGTACCAGCCTTTCCCAGGTGTGTGTGTGTGTGTGTGTGTGTGTGTGTGTGTGTGTGTGTGTGTGTGTGTGTGTGAAAATCAAATCTCACAGAGTGTGTGTGTCAGCTACTTGGAGCAGGGACACAGAGCACTGGTTTCACAGATAGGGTGGTGGAGAATTTGGTTTGAACACTCGGCTGAGGACTCAACTCTGTAGCTGTGGACAGTGTGGGATCTTATTTGCAGACTGGTGAGAGAGAGGGAAACCGAGCCCCTGGAGAGGAGTGTGTTCCTTGTATGCTCTTAAGAGAAATTGTACTTGGTGTAGAGAGCTGCAGCTGGAAATACTGTGCATTTCTATTTTTGTTCCAAATGAACATCCCTCACCAGTGTCCGTGGTGAGTATTGAGACTCTTTGATCACTGGCCCAGAGAATGGATGTCACACTGTATTCTGAAGTTACAATGTGGTTAATTCAAATCCCATTCTCCCTTCCCAGGTCAAACATATTAAAAAATCTATTTTCCTTTCTATGAAAAGGGATGTACTGATTCATCAAATTAACATTCAAATTTCAGCTCTGACTTATTAAACGAGTTATTTCAGGTAATCTCAGTGAATCTAATAGCATACAATATGCAAAAAGTTTCAAAGTTCACATGACCAGTCTTCAAATTTTAGCTTTCAGATTATTTTCAAATAATTTATATCATTTTCTACTTAAATTATATGATATATTGTACTTTCACATTTCTGCCATATGCAGGCTTATGTAATACATATATTTCTTTTAAGATTTTTTTTCTGTCTTATTTCCCACTAATATTCTACCTTATTCTATATAACTTATATTTCTAAGATGTCCTATCAGAGTGCTATTTAATCATCAGCACTCTAATAAAGATTATAGTATGTGTATACATTTCTTAACAGTCTGGTACTGCTCTTTTATTAATCTTACATATTAGATGTTTCATTCCTTGTGAGTTTGCATATTATTCATACGATGTTTACTCTTCTTATTAGATCTAGTATCACAACCAATCTTGACTATATATAAAATAATTCCAGCTTGTTTAATTTAAATGTGTGTTTTAGCCATTGTGCACTGTTGTTCTGATCTAACCCTCAGATCCTGACATTAGAATTTGATTACAGCATGTGAAGATGACAACTCACAGCACACAGCAGCTGCTAGTTTCCTTTTTAAGTTTCTAATTCTTCTTAATTATTTTAAACTGTTCTAATGAGTAACAAACATCTAGCTCTACTCTTTCAATTAATATGTACAGTTAGAGTTAATAAAATTACAGCATAAGCTATTAACATTCAGCAACATGTAAGCAAATACATGTCAGCAACAGCTCAGTATAAAACATTACTACACCTATTGTTTTACCAATTCTTCAGTTCTCAGAAAAGAAAAAAAGATGTTGAGTATAGTTCTGAAATATATACTTGAAAAAAGAAAGAAAAAGAAAGTTATTTTCTGTTTTCACAGACACCAGTGATGAACTTTGCCCTAGATTTTCTTCAGAACAGCTCAAGGCAGGAAACAAGTCAAACATGAATCCAGTATTCTGATACAACTAGAACATTATTTTGTTTTCAAGCATTTTTAAGTGTTACTTGCTTCATAAATGAACTGTGAAAGGAATGTGTTACACAGGAAGAAAGAAAAAATCATCAGTACTTTAACACTTCTAATTAGGATATTAGTTAGATATTATATTCAATTAACTCAGCAATGCGCATACTAAGCAAAGTTAAACAAATAAAATAAAATTATTAACTTATATAGTGTTAAAGTTACCAGTGCTATTTCTTATAATTTAATGACATTCTTTTACAGGAAGTATGTGTTTAACATTTAGAAATATACTTATAAGTTTAGTTAAATGAAATATATTAAATCTTTCACTGTAAATATAGTAAAACAGTAAAACTAACAATTTATATTCCTCATCATGAAAAATGTTTTAGCTTAAAATATGTGGGTACTTACATATGCTTTTAAGCTTAAGGTCCAGCACAAACCTTTTACTTAAAGGGCAAATCTAATGATTCAGAAAACAAAAGTCATGCAATCAGAGAATAAAAATCCCTTGTTTTTAAGCAAGCAGTTTTCCAGAAATTCAGCTCACTCTCTCTCTCTCTCAAGGGATATACTGTTTCACTCCATTTCTACAGTATTATTACGGATTTTATTGTTGTTAAAAAAGTGTATGCCTCCTCCAGCATGTCAAATATTTTGGTTCCTTCAGAAAGAAATAATTTTATCTTTGCAGGAAACACCTAAGGGTCTTTAATATTGTTCTTTTTAAGTTCCTTGAGCAGTGGTAAACAGAATTTTCTTTTACTCATTACTTTACTGGAATAATCATTAACAAGTCTGACTACATGTTCATCTTTTTTTAATAGGTGGGCTAGACCATGCTGTTTTTAATATTTGATCTTTTTCTGCAAAGTAAAATTTCTGACCTTTAAAAATATCTTAAAAACTATATCCTTTGCTAGGAAAACAAAACAAAAGAATACAAATAATTAAAATATTGACCAGAAGTAAGGAATCTCAGCATAGCAATACTGGCAAAACAAACTAATTTCTAAGTATTAACTATCTAAACTAATATTATCATTATCATCATCATCAACCCCTTCTTTTGTAATTTACTTAGGGTGTCACCATCTTTATTGATCGCCTACCACCTATCTTTTTTGGCAGTCATACCCAACTTTCACAAATGTTCTCTTAAACAGTTTATCCTTCTCTTGGCTGGACATCCTCACCTTTTCTTTTCTACTTGTCTGTCCAAAATCTACTTTACCAAATCATCATCTGCTTTCCCACACATTAGATATAATCATTGCCAGCTTCTTTATATTTGTTCTCTAGCCAAAGCCTGGAATGCATTAGCTATTAGATCTAATCAAAACCTTGCGTCATTCAAAAGTTATTTACAAGACTACCTCTCTTCTATCTGGCTCTGCACCTGCACCAGCCCCTACCCTTTATAAACTTGACTACCACAGTTTTTTGAATATATACTTATTTCTATTCTATTATTCACTACATATTCTTCTTACCTATTTTTAATGACCACTAATTATACCATGTCTTGAGTAACCTATTGTTTTTTATGGCAGAAGTGTCATACAGTGTTAGCCATTTTACATACGGCTTGTCTTACTTTGTATTATAGGTTTGTGCTAATTGTAACCAATCACCAAATCCTGTTTTATTTTACATTTACTAATTAATTACTTCTCCATATCCATGTTTTGTGTAACTTTACAAATGTTAAATCCTGTTCTATGATTATGTTTATGTTTTTGTGGAGCTTTTCTCCCCAGGCCTCCACTGAAAAGGGGCTTTTACTGGCCCAGTGGACTATCTCAGTACAGTAAATGAATGCCAATAAATAAATTAAATAAATAAATAAATAAGTCATCTCCTTCACTTCAAGCTTCCTTAGCTGCATTACCTTTCACTGTCTGTGTTTTTGTAGCATAGAGAAACACAGATCAAAAACCCATTTTGTGCACCTCAGTTTTCATGTTTGGCATTATTCTATCACTCATTACCACTAGCAGTTTGCCCCAGTAGGCTATAGCACCTTTGTTTTTATAGCTGACCTTCTCATCAGATTTCACTTCTCCTCAACCATACGTCCCTGATACTTAAAGCTGTTAAATTATTATATTATTTTCTTTTCTATCTCAAGTTTTACCTTAGTGTAATTTATAGAATTTGATGCTGTAATCACTGGATTGCTTGTCCTAAATCTTACCCCATGCGCATTCAATTTTAATTTCAATCATTATCATTTGATGAAGTTTTTGATGCAAAATGTAAGCCCCTATGCACAGCTACTCCTACTGGGAACTCCCTCTTTGAGGCTGAACAATTTGTACTTAAATCATTTGGTCCTTCTACATAGCCTGAACTAATTCCACCAATTCATAGATAATTCATAGAATTCATAGATAAGTACTAAGCTAACTGCCTTTGCAAGCCATTTTAAGCCTAGCCAATTATCCCTTGGGAGCCTCAATCCCTGCACCTTGTGTTTATAAGGCAAACACCTTAACCATTAGGCCACCCTTCCGTGGCCTAATGTGACTTAAAACTTTTGCAGGTCTGCCCAAATCAACTTTCATGGGACCTTGTCATATGCTTTCTCCATGTCTGGGAATACCTAGATGGACTCGTTCTTCATCTGCCACTTCTTCTCTACTCTCTGTCTCACTGCAAACATTAGGTTAGTTGTTTTGCATCTTGATCTGAACCCAAACTGATAATCTTCTATCTTAGCTTGTACTGCTCTGCACATTTATTTTTCAGCAATCCTTTGTAACACTTTCATGCTGTATGACAGGAATTTAATGCCTCTTCACTCTCTGCATTTGTTAATTTGCCCTTCGTTCATCTACAATATCACCGGAATGCTTATTCTCCAGTCATATGGGATTTGCCTCTCTGTCCATACTGCACTAAGTATCCTCAAGACCCATTTATCTCAAACACATCCAATGTCTTGATAGCATCTCCTGTAATTTCATCTGAGCCTTACACTTTGCCTAACTTAATTTTGTTTAGTACACTTCTTATTTCTTCTGAGGTCTCCTTCCTCTTTCATCACAGGCTGTGAAGTTGCTGTGTGAATTGTACTTAGGTTTCTATGGGGTTTTCATAGTCAGAAGCATCTTGAAGCACTCCCTACATCTGCCGTTGTGAGCAGATTGTTGGTGTCCCTTCAAATGATAAATGTCAAATATCTTCTTTCTTTTTGTCATTGTCTCTCATAATCTGATAGAGCTTCTTTGTGCCATCTGTTGAGTCTCTTTTCTGGACACCTGTAGAAGTTCACTGATGCTTTATTCTTTGCCATTGTGACAGCTCTCTTAGTCTTTAAGTGTTTGTATTATTAACCAAGCAAACCAGGAGACACCTCACAACAACTAAAGACAAAAAAAAAGAAGGTGCCAAGGTCCAAATTCTAAGTGCCCAAAAACACATCGAGATCAAATGGAACAACCAGGGAGGGTTTAAAAAGCCACAAACTTGATGTAGGGTAAAAGCTCCTAAGGTGCTATAGCCATGAGTATTATCATGAACTCCTGTGATTTTTGCTCCAATAAAATTCCAGGCCTTCAGCCTAGCCTCTGTTCATCTTGCAATCTTCTCTGAGCACTGCCTGAAACTGATTGCACCCCCATAGTTATGTGGGGGTTCTCATTCCCCTTTCTTCATAGGCTGTGAAGAAGCTGTTCATATTGCAATATAGTTTTGATGAGGTTTACTTCATTCAGAAGGTTTTTGAAATACTCACTGATTCAATCCCAGATCCCTTTCCTTGCATGGAAGAAAAGCGCTTGAGTTTCATGGTGGCCACTCACTATTATGATCCTGTGACTATCTCTGTTGGTGAACTATGAATTTTCCATCACTAACCATTTGCCACACTGAAGACCAAAATGACCTCTCCTTTATTGTTCCAATTGTCCTAACCACATGGACTTAGACACTGCTCATATCCTGATCTGTCTGTCCCAATATAAGCATTCATATCGCCCATTTATCAAGACATACTAATTTATCTCACTTTATCAGGGAGATCCTCCAACTGCCATCAGGATGCCCTCTTTTCCCCACAATTGCAGCCCTGCTGTATAGATTGAGATAATAAACAATGTCCCATCTTTGCAATGGAGTATGGCGGTCATGAGTCTGTCTTTGATTCTGATGACATCTTTCACTGGTTTTGGAAGGCTCTCGCACTCGTTCTCGGTCACCATGATTCTCACACGGATTCTAGTCTTTCCTCTCTGCAAGTCTGTATCCTAGATCAAGATACTTCACTGCAATGCCTTTCCACCTTGTCTTCTGGATACTCAGCCTTGTCTTCCTATCACGGCATCCATTTCCAAACTGTGCCACTTCAGTGAACTTTGTATTCAGTATAACAATCCTTAGTTCATTTCTTGCAGCTTAATTATGTCCTGCTTTCATTCAACAGAGTTATCACAGTTAACTCAGTCTTGGCAACTGGGCACTGGCAATCCAATATCTCACATCCCAGAGCTGATGGGCTTTACAGCAGATAAATGCTGGCCAGTAGGTGTGCACAGACCTTTCCCACCATTAGCATGCAAGGCTGCCTACCATAAGTTGGATTAGGTTGGGCATTAAACCCACTTATCAGCAGCAAATACCTATGTTCTATTCTGGGGAGACATTTGCCAATGTGATCAAATTACCCAAAGCTAATTTTTACTGTACCAGGTGTCTATCCCTGCTGCAGTATCCAGTCCTTAGTATATATTTTCCTGTCTAGAGTATACTGTGTACTACAGTTGTTGCCTAAAGTGGTTAGTCCCTGAGTCTCTTCCCCAATATACCCCACCTTCAGTGTGTGCTGCAGTTCTATACCTGGAGCATTCACTTTGAAGAACTCTGAACTTATAGGTTCATAGATTAGTACTAGGCTAACTGCTTTTGTGGGCTATTTTAAGCCTAGCCAATTACTCCATTTGAGAATCAACCCCTGGATCTTGTGTCTGTAAGGTAAACACCTTAACCATTATGCTAACCTCCCACAAACTTAAACTTGAATGACTATCTCTGAATTCAGTATCATCTATTCTAGAGGTACAAGCATCCAGTATGTTTTTTAATGGAAGTGGGGTCCTTACATAGAAACAGAAAGAAAATGCAAATTTCAGACAGAGACTAGAGTGAAAATTGAACACTAGATCCTGACTTTGCAAGATGAGGATCTTAATCATTCCACCACAATGCTTTACGTAAACTAGCATTAGAGTAACTAAAAAGTATAACTCAAATATAAACTAATAAATACTAACATAAGCCTTTCTAGACCACTAAAATGCATTACAAATAACTTACATGGCAAAGAAGACAAGAAACAAAAGTGATTAAAAAGTACTGCACAAGTAGAATAGAAAACCACCCACAAGGCATTCCACTCTTAAAAGCCTATGGAAACTACCTTAAGCCCTGTTAACTACATAACTAACTTACTTAAATGAAGTATTTTGCATTGTGGAGTTGAGTAACCTGTCCCATCACTTGTGTTCTTCATTCATTATAAAATGTGTTTTGCCAAGCTATAGTAGGAAATATTGCATTTATTTTACACTAGACCACCACATATTTCATATAGATGAACCCCCACCACTCTCGCACAAAATGCCAATATAGAACCACACAATGACCTTCTTTTATAAATATGAGACATATATGGCTTATTTACCAACAGAATTCAAACTATGATAAATGCTGATACACTTGTCTTTTCAAATTTCTGTTTCAGTATTTTTAAAACACATTTAAAAAATATGGTGATAGCTTGGGCAGTCCTGAACAATCCAGCCAGAAGTTTGAAGATGGCATGTACAACTTGTCTGATTCCCATCATCATCACCATCACCTTGGTCAAGGCCACACTCTTTGCATATTACCTTCCTGAAAGTGGATTTGACATAGTGACTACAAAATCATGTTTTAGTAGAAATGATATCATAACCCATAATAAGAAACTGTATAGTGACACTGTTTGAACATCTAGTTCAAAATTGTTCGGAGGCACCAAAGGGTGGAAAATATATTTAATTTCCACTTGTAGCATTGTAAGTCAATAAGCCCTACAAAGAGCGATTCTCCATGTAGGAATAATGCCACGGCCCGAATACCAAGTCAGGAGGTGGGGCGATCACAGGAAACAAGGCTGGGGGTGTGCACAAGCCTCCCAGCACTGCCCGGACACAAAGACAATCGCATAATGCAAATCATCTCATTTGCTGGTGAAAACCATGCAAATTAAGTGAATTTGCGATCCAGGAAGCAGACAAGCATCTATGTAGGAGCTGTGTCTACAGGAGAAATGTATGGGGTTACTAACCATGCACCAGAATGTAAAAATAAAAAGGGGTTGTGACAATTCAAATAAAAGCATGTATTAGGTGCAGTAAGCATACCAAAGGCCAAAACTATGGCCATTGGCATTTAAAACTGATGCAATTAATGAAAAATCAAAGGATTTTTTTAACAGATATGACACGTTTAAGTAGTATGCAGTGATGCGCAAACATAATAGATAGATAAAATAAAAACTAAAATAGCAAAATAAGAGATATAAAGCTATATTGAAGTTCCCATTATACTGGCTAGTAGGCAGAGTCATACAATGGTAGGTTATAGTGGTTACTAAAGACATAGGCTCTGGTGTAGTGCAGTAACTAGGGTATACACAATTAGGTGTATGCAAATGAGCTAAGTTTACTAAATAGCAAAATGGGTCACCGTGTCCCAAGTACCTAATCATGTAAGGGCTACAACATGGTAGTGTAGGCAGTAGAGGCAGCCGGCATGAAAAGGGGGTGTGTCACAGTTTGTGTAAGCACACTGGAGCTCAGTGGCTCCTGTTTGCACTCAGCTAAATACAGCTAAGCAGGGGGTTGTGTCTGAGGCTGCTAAGCTGTGCTTAGCTGGTTAAAAATACTGAGCTTGCTCATGTACAGGAAAGGGCTCTTTCTGCTCAGCAATGTTTGCACTAGCTCCACTGGTTTGCACTGAGTGCTGCGGGACTTAGAAGTGGAGGAAATTGAAAAAAATAAATAAATAAAAGGATATAGCTGAAAAAAGGCACTCAACTATAAATGACTAGTAAGCCCTTTGCGACTCACAGTAAAGTAGATGGCAGGTGGAATGTATCATAGTCAGCCAATCACACAGGTTGCATCTGCAGCACACCAGTATAAAGTATGCAGACATCCTTCAATCTGATTTTCCCACATACTCTGCACCATTGGAGTACACACTTGGGAATTTTAACTGACAAAATGATAGAGGCTTATTTATTTGGCAACATGTATTTGTGGCTCCTTCTATGTTGGTCAAACATCTCGTCCTTTAAGACTATGGATATCTGAACATATGAGCAATATTAAAAATAAGAAGATTAATAAAGAATTGTACAAACACACTTTAAAACATCACACTGCTAATTTTTCTTTTATGGTGGTTGATTTGGTTAAGGGTATCAAGTTTAATAAAACAGGATGGCACTCAATGTTAGATACAAAGGAAAAGAAATGGATTACTAAACTAGGTGCTCTTTTTTCACCTGGATTAAATGAACATTTTTAATTGAACCAATGGGATATGTTTAAACACTATTTAAGTTGAATCAATTGACTCTGTGTTTTTTGTCACTAAAGAAGGCTGTGCTTTTTTGCCAGCCGAAACCGGTCTGAGCTTTTTTTATGTTTATTCAACATTAAATATTTTTTATTGGATCCATCTTGGTTGCTGGCTTCATTTTGGCTGTGTGGATAGTGACTACAAAATCATGTTTTAGTAGAAATTATATCATAACCCATAATAAGAAACTGTATAGTGACACTGTTTGAACATCTAGTTCAAAATTGTTCCGAGGCACCAAATGGTGGAAAATATATTTAATTTCCACTTGTAGCATTGTAAGTCAATAAGCCCTACAAAGAGCGATTCTCCATGTAGGAATAGTGCCACGGCCCGAATACCAAGTCAGGAGGTGGGGCGATCACAGGAAACAAGGCTGGGGGTGTGCACAAGCCTCCCAGCACTGCCCGGACACAAAGACAATCTCATAATGCAAATCATCTCATTTGCTGGTAAAAACCATGCAAATGAAGTGAATTTGCCATCCAGGAAGCAGACAAGCATCTATGTAGGAGCTGTGTCTACAGGAGAAATGTATGGGGTTACTAACCATGCACCAGAATGTAAAAATAAAAAGGGGTTGTGACAATTCAAATAAAAGCATGTATTAGGTGCAGTAAGCATGCCAAAGGCCAAAACTATGGCCATTGGCATTTAAAACTGATGCAATTAATGAAAAATCAAAGGATTTTTTTAACAGATATGACACGTTTAAGTAGTATGCAGTGATGCGCAAACATAATAGATAGATAAAATAAAAACTAAAATAGCAAAATATGAGATATAAAGCTATATTGAAGTTCCCATTATACTGGCTAGTAGGCAGAGTCATACAATGGTAGGTTATAGTGGTTACTAAAGACATAGGCTCTGGTGTAGTGCAGTAACTAGGGTATACACAATTAGGTGTATGCAAATGAGGTAAGTTTACTAAATAGCAAAATGGGTCACCGTATCCCAAGTACCTAATCATGTAAGGGCTACAACGTGGTAGTGTAGGCAGTAGAGGCAGCCGGCATGAAAAGGGGGTGTGTCACAGTTTGTGTAAGCACACTGGAGCTCAGTGGCTCCTGTTTGCACTCAGCTAAATACAGCTAAGCAGGGGGTTGTGTCTGAGGCTGCTAAGCTGTGCTTAGCTGGTTAAAAATACTGAGCTTGCTCATGTACAGGAAAGGGCTCTTTCTGCTCAGCAATGTTTGCACTAGCTCCACTGGTTTGCACTGAGTGCTGCGGGACTTAGAAGTGGAGGAAATTGAAAAAAATAAATAAATAAAAGGATATAGCTGAAAAAAGGCACTCAACTATAAATGACTAGTAAGCCCTTTGCGACTCGCAGTAAAGTAGATGGCAGGTGGAATCTATCATAGTCAGCCAATCACACAGGTTGCATCTGCAGCACACCAGTATAAAGTATGCAGACATCCTTCAATATGATTTTCCCACATACTCTGCACCATTGGAGTACACACTTGGGAATTTTAACTGACAAAATGATAGAGGCTTATGCTGCTTTGCTACATCTCTATGTGCTACAGGCTGAGGGCAATGGTGATGATGATGCTGACAACCGGCCCAGACTGAGGAGGAGAAGAGTGTTCAGACCCAAGGTAACCTATCAGGGGGTACATGAGCTGGACAGAGACATACTACAGCAACTCACTGAGCTCTGCTGCCCTCACCTCAGACTCAGATCCAACAAAGGGGAACCCATCCCAGTGGAAACAAAGGTATGTGTAGCTTTAAGGATACTAGCTGTACTTTCCAAAGACCTACTGGGGACATCATGGGGATCTCTCAGGCATCCATATCCAGGGTACTCCACCATTTCCTGGATGTCATGCTAACACATGCCAGTGAGCACATTTATTTCCCCAACACCTCTGAGAAGAGGATCACCAATATGCATCTCTTTAACCATGTAGCACACTACCCAGAGGTACTGGGTTCCATAGACTGCACTCATGTGTGCATCAAAGCACCACACAGTGAGGAGGGTAGAGTCTACATCAATCACAAGGGCTATCACTCCATCAACTGCCAGGTCATGTGCAATACCCAGGGCATTATCATCAGTGTGTGTGCTGTCAGCCCTGGCAGTTATCATGACTACCACATCCCTCACAGCTGTTCCAGGCATTTGCCAGGGGTGACATCCCATACGGCCATCTAGTGGGGGATGCTAGTTATGCACTGGAACCATTGATGATGATACCCATCAGAAATGCACACACACTCACTGAAGAATGCCATAATGAGGCACATCACAAACTAGGAACATCATAGAATATGTATTTGGACTGCTCAAGTCATGGTTCTACTGCCTTGACATATCTGGTGGAGCCCTGCAGTACTCTCCAGCATGTGTAAACATGTTCATAGTCTTTGCCATGTACACAATATGATCCTGTGGAAAAAGATGCAGCAGGAACATCACAGGGAAGGGGGACACAGCCACCCACCATTGCCAAGGTCTCCACAGGCACAGGGGGACTCGAAGGAGGAACCCCCTCAGCCTGTCCCTGTAGAAAGATGTAAGCATGCCCTGTATGCCCTGGCCTTCACAAAAAGTCAATGCGTAGCACATACACTGACACCCTAGGGGCCCAGGGACTGACACCTCACTCTGACTCACATACACACAGTAAAATGGATGCCAGCCACATCACACTACCTATACCTTACCATGTATAGGTCATGTACTGCCTGCATCCAATAGAATCAGCCCTGAAGCACTGTCCTCTCAACTGCTGCTGGCACAAGGTAAGTCACTCTTATTAACAATAAATGAATGGGGTAGTAGACTGTGGTAGCATATGTATGGTATTGCTGCATGTATGCCTGGGAATGGAGTAGTTTATCAGGATAGCAGCAGACATTGGACAGCTATGTGGGACAACAGGAACTCTCACCCAAATACTGGCTAACCCACAATATGCAGTAGGGCCTAAGCCAGCAAAATCCACTGCACTATGTGAGGGACCTACAAACAGCAGGGTCAAAGAACACATGCATGGACATCATTGTTGAAGTCCCATACATAGCTCTAAACCTCTTACAGCAAGAAATCTGTACAAAGCCATAAAGAAATGTGGGGCAAAGGCCCAAAATCAGGGACAAGTCATTAATATTGCTCTTACAAACATAGGAAGTTGATAGAATAACAGCTGTTGCAGTAGCATGAATTCTCTGAAAGTCAAGAAGTGTGAAACTCAAATGTCTGTCATTACTTTCTAACTTCAGTCTTTAATGATTTCACTATTATTTGTCACAACCACATTTTTATGAAAAATGGACCCTAAATATTAGCTGCACAGTCTGTGAAGATGTGTACATTTGAGAGGTATGCTCCCCTCTCCTCAACACAACTGTGTCCACATAAAACAGCAGTAACATTTATGTCTGTAAGGTGATGGCAGCAGGCCACACATTCCCAGGGTTGTCACAATCAACTTGAAAACTTGTTGCATTTCTACAATATGCAGGGGTCAATGTGTTATGCATTTTTGTGGTTAATAGTGTAAGCAAGTATTGTGCACTTACTGATGGCTGTTGTGGCTTAGTGGTCCAAGTGCAATGCTGTAGTTGTCAGGGTCCATGGTTCTAGACTGGCTATGACAACTATTTTGCCTGTGAGCTACACCAGTGGTAGGAGTTGTACACACTGGCCAGAACTCAATATTTGTTACTGCAGGAAAGGTGGACAATGGAGGGACAGGGGCCATACATATGGACAGTGCACAGGTCTGAGTAACCTACACAGTGCCTACTACAACAGCAGGTTGTGACAAGTCAGTCGAGAGCCAGGATATAAAGGCTGCCAGGTCACTGTGTCAATACTGACAACAAGTCAGTGGGCATCATCCATACCCCTGGAATGATAGGTTGTCACAGAATATCCACATGTATGCCCCATATATCTGTTCTGCTTGTCATAACATTACCAAACTATTGGCAAACCAATAAAGGTTGATATGAAAACAGCAATAACAGACAGTTGAGATGCAGATGTCATACCCATAAGTACATGCAAGCTAATACAAAACTGTTCGACCAACTGTGTATATTTGGAAGAGCAATATTAAGAGCCTGCCCCCACGTCTGGGCCTGTGTCTGACTGTTATATATGGGCCTGTCCAGATGTCTGTCTGTAAGAGTTTGAGAGCTATGACCATCCTGTAGCCTTAGAATAAAAGTGTAACACAAACTGGCTGAGGACCACAGCAGATGTATAGGGCACAATGATGGACAACCTGCTAAACAGATACAGTTAGAGCTGTGAAGTCTGTAACCCTGTGTGTAATGTTACAACTTCTACCCCACTCACACCATAACTACAAATACATAGCAGCAACTGTGGACAAAGGCTGTGACTGGACTACAGAAGGACAAAGAGACACATATAAGTTGAAGGGGAACCACTAGCCAGACAAACATAGAATGTGCACAGTAAAATAATTTCTGCTGTAACATAGTTTCCTGCAGTGTATGGGATCAGTAAACAAATGTCTGTAAGTGCTCCCTCACATTACTCTATACTGATCTTGCCACTCACATACCAGGAAATCACAGTGCTATGTAGAATATACCACTCATATTATGGAAAATTTAGCTCAGTCCAATGCACTCTGTACGTACAGCAGGATATGACTCAGTTAATAAAGATAGTACACAGCCAGAAGATTCCTCACACAGTATATCACCGAGGTGCTGGACTGTTTACACAGGTTCATCAGCCAATTGGCTGTAGCACACAAAATCCAGGACCGGAGTACCGCTAGCTCAGGAATGGAGTCAATCTCTTACTATTGAAGATCATACTGGGCATGCTCCAACACTTAGAGAATTACAGCCCATGTCTAAAGCCACATCTGACTATACAACTCTGATGTTCAGATATGCCTTTGCATACAGACAGCTATATACACCTTAACTGTCTCTCCCTACCCCCATCAGACAGGATTACCCGCAGCTATACGGAGGTGGCTCATATGTGATATACCTGCATCTGTTGAGTGTGATAGATGTACATATATATATATATAGATAATATATACAAATATATAAATTATAGATAGGCAGAGACGGGGGATGGAGAGACAGACAGAGACAGGTAGAGAGAGAGGGGGAGACAGACAGAGAGAGAGAGAGAGAGAGAGGCATAGCAAGACAGACACCCTGAAAGGCATAGAGGGATGTCCTGATGCTGACATTTGCACACCAATTGTAACTACTGGCACATGCCAGTATGAAGGTGAGTTCCATTGTGTAATAGTAGTGATGTAGGGGGTTGTAATCTGACATCACCTGCTGTGTGTGTGTGTGTGTGTGTGTGTGTGTGTGTGTGTGTGTGTGTGTGTGTGTGTGTGTGTGTGTGTGTGTGTGTGTGTGTGTTTGTAGGTTAAGATATTTTGAGGCCTTTTCCACCCAGTAAACTTCCCATTGCCTTACTTTACAAGGCCTGTTGATGTCATTCATCTTAGAAGTACATTTGGACACACTTTAACCCTATAAGCTCTGTGGTGCATGCAATAAGTATGTAGCACTATGATGCACATAATTTGATAAGTAGGGTTCTAATCTCATCACTGACAAATGTGTGTGTGTGTTTGTAGGTTAAAGCATTATGAGTAATTATCCCCCCAGTAAACTTCCCAGTGCCCTACTTTGCAAGGCTTGTTGATGTCATTCACCTTAGAAGCACCTTTGGACACTCTTCAATCATATAAGCTTTTTGGCACACACGACAACTATGTAGCACTTTAGCTCAGAAAACTAGATAAGTAAGGATTCTAATCTCAATACTGCCAACTTTCATTTTGTGTGTGTGTGTGTGTGTGTGTGTGTGTGTGTGTGTGTGTGTGTGTGTGTGTGTGTGTGTGTGTGTGTGTGTGTGTGTCTGAGAGCCATATCCCTTGTGCATGTTGGTTATACCATTGTGAGGCCTGTTCCACCCTGGTGACCCCCCCCCCATTGCATTACTTTGCAAGGCCTGTTCATGTCATCCACCTTAGATCCACTGTTGGACACAGTCTAGGCATATAAGCTCCATGGTGCATGTGATAAGAGGGCAGCACTATAGTACATATAGCTAAGTAGGTAGGGGTTTGAATACCAATACAGACAACTATACTACTGAATATGTGTCGTGTGTGAAGCATGTCCCCTGTGGCTGTTGTGTGCATTGGTTATGCTATTGTAAGGCCTGTTGACCCCCTCCCAATGTTAATGTCATCCACCATAGATACACCATGTCAAACTCTACTGGCCATACCAGTCATCTGTACAGATGTATGCAGAATATCCAGATGTTTGCAACATATAGGTGGTCCATGTCTCATAACAATGGGTATTATGACAAGTCATGGGCAATTATGTGACAGTTACCATAGTGACAGACATGTCAGCTTCAGATGTCATACCAATCTGAAATGTCATGCTGATGCAAAATCTGTTACCTCATCACTTGTCTAAGTTTGTAAGAGTAATATGTGAGAACAGTCCCTATTTTGGGTGGTTTATCCCACCATTCATGAAGGAATTCCCAAGATTAATTGGTGTAAGAGGTTGTGAGTTATGTCCCTGGCATATAATCTCTGTGGCCCATGCAATATGTACGTAAGCACTATGGTACATACAAGTAGATAGGTAGTTGTTCTGATCTAACTATTGACAACTGTGTGAGTGTATGTGTTTCTGTATGCATATCCCCTGTGGCTGTCTTTCCTGTGTGTATGCAATGGTTATACCACTTTGTGTGCCTGTTCCACCCTGTTAACTTCCCCACTGCCAACCTAGTCAGGGCCCCTACAGATGACATCCACCCTTGAAGCACAGTTACATATTTTCTAATACAAAGGCTCATATGTTCATAGGTCCATAGGTCTGTACTAGGCTAATGGCCCTGGAGCCTTTACAAGCCTAGCCCATAGAATAGGATTACCCAGGCATTGTGCCACCTGACCTTACTTCCCAATGCCTCTGTCAAGTAGAGAAACTGGAGTGATCCCCGGGATGAATTTTCTATTTCCCATCCACTCATCAAGATTTCTCTTGAAGAGGGTCAGTGAGGTGCTCTGCTTGACATGTATGGGAAGCCTATTCCATAGCATTGGCAGTCTCTAGGTTATGAACCTGTCCCTCCAGCATGTTCTGTTGAGTGTGGTAATGCAGTTGAGGTCTCTGGAGCATGTGGTGCGGAGGGATTGGGATTTTATTAACTGTAGCATTTCTAACAGAGTTGGGTCAGACATGGCTCTGTAAGTCAAGCAGAGATCACCTCTAAGTAGGCGATATGAGACAGAGAATAGTTGGAGTTTTTGACTTTGTCCATATAGGACAAGTGTTTAAGGCCTGGGATCCTTTTTAGGAGGTACTTTTGTGGCCTCTCCAGTTGTTGCAGGTGTCTAGTGAGGTACATGCCAAATGGGACATTGTACTCAATGATTGGCCTAATGAGGGAGGAGTAGAGGGAGACAATGACCTCTTTCTTCCTGGATGCAAACCCTTAGTAATGAGATGTGCCACATAGAAGGACATTCTGACCACAGTGGCAATGTGGTGGTCAAAAGAGAGGTTGCAGCCAATCTGTGTTCCCAGATCTCTTATAATGCCTTCTGTGTTCAGTGGACTACCATTGATGTGGTAATTCAAGAGAACTGTTTTTTTTCCCAAGGGGGATGACAACACATTTTTTGGCATTGAGCTTAAGGCCATGGTTCTGACACCAGTCGTTTTTCTCAGTGAGGCCTTTCTTTAGGATGTCAACATCACTTGGGGAGTTAATAATAGCTCTCAACTTGAAATCATCTGTGAACTTTGTCAGCCAGAGTCTCTTCATGTTGGCCTGAACTTCAGAGAAGTAGATACCAAACAGGAGGGGACCCAGGACTGAACCCTGTGGGACTCCACTCATGACTGGTCTGCAGTCTAACTTGGAGTCAGCTACTTTCACACTGTGGATACTATCTGTGTGCCAGTTTGCAACCCACCTAGTGATATAGGGGTTGATCCCTAGTTTAGTGAGCTTTTCTATGATTCCTGAGTGAGGAATGGTGTCAAAGGCCTTGGCCCAATCAAGGTAGGCTGTATGAACCACCTTGCCTTTATCCACAGCTCTGGTGACTGACTCAAAAATGTCGACCAAGTTGAGCAGGCATGATCTACCCTTCACAAAACCAAACTGTATAGATCCAGAGTTTAGAGATTCCCTATAGCCTTGTTTATTAGGTCCATGATGATGCATTCCATAGTTCTGCATATCAGACTCATCAGGCTAATGGGATGATAGTTCCCAGGGTCTGTATTCACTTCCCCTTTGTGGAGAGGGATGACTGTAGCAGTGCGCCATTTGGTAGGGATAAAGCCTGAGATGAGGCTGTGATTAAACAGGGCACACAGGTGTGGTACCAGTTCACTCTGTAGTTCATGTAGAACACAGCCAGGGATATTGTCAGGTCCCATATAAGCTGTATTCTTGGCCTTGGACAGTGCTGTTTTAACCTGTGCAGCAGTAATACTGGGTACCTGGCAATCTCCTGGTATTGTGATTGGTCCTTTGGAGGAGGGGGTAAAGTTGGCACTGAATCTGTTGGCCAGTATATTGGCAATATCTGTTGGCTCAGTATAGCAGGTACCGTTGTGCAGTAGCTCAGAGCAAATCTGGGTATTGCCGTGGAGATTCTTTACATAGCTATAGAAGGCCTTGTGGTTGTCTTTACTATCTGTTGCAATTCTGTTTTCATAGCTACCTTTAGAAGATTTGATGAGGGATCTCAACTTTTTATTGAGGCTGATAAGGGAGCTTTTCCAGTCTTGGGACTTTACCTTATTCTGCATCAGTTTCCTCCTTTTGTTATAGAGGATGTTAATTGGCAGGGGACCACCAAATTGGCTTCCTTTTTTTTGGAGGCACTGTGGAGCGTGCAATAGTTATGTCAGTCTGTAGTGTACATAACTACATAGGTAGGTGTTCTAATTGGAAAAGTGTCAACTCTGTATACATGTGTGTTTCAATGCATATCCTCATGCAGCTGTGTATCTGTGTTTGTGATGGCTGTACCATGTTAAGGGCCTTTGAACCCCCCATTGGCAATCCTAACAGACCCTGCAATTGTCATCCACCTGAATAGTAGTGGCATACACTGCAACACTATAGTAGCTCTGTGGTGCTTGTGTTATCTATATAGCAGTATCTTATGTAAAACTATGCAGGTAGAGGTTCTACTGTCAACAAGGGCAGGTCATGAGTGTGTGTGTGTGTGTGTGTGTGTGTGTGTGTGTGTGTGTGTGTGTGTGTGTGTGTGTGTGTATATCCCCTTGCAGCAGTCTAACTGTGTTACGGCCACTAGTATACCTCTCAAACCCTTACAGAAATATATTTGGTTAAAGGCGTATGTAAAAGTGGGGCAAAGGGCAAAAATTGAGCATAACCTTCACATATTGCATATATGTGCCAAACATCAGGACATTCTGCAGACATATGTAGAGGTCAGCAGTATGACCACCATCTGTACCACCCTGCAGGTTGCAGTCCATGTTTAGCAGGGTGTTACCTGTGACGACAACTGAAACAATACAGAGGTCCCAAGAGTATAGGACAAGAAACATTTCATAAAGTTGTCTACTAATTGCAAAGAGCAGTTATTGCACATCAGAAGTACCTTAATGTTATGACAAATAGCATAAGCTAAGGTAATGTCACACAAAGATGGTGTCAGAGTAGCACACCAAAGGAAATCCTGTGTGTTGCACTTGCTGTGGGTATGGTATGTCCTGCCAACTGTCACATTACTACAAGACATGTCCCATAGTCCCCATTTGATAAGGTGGCAACCACAATCTGTGTCTCCCATCTGTGTTCAATATGTAGACATGTGAAGATCCTATGACTACCTGCTGCCTTCAATGACCCACATGTATTTAGGCATGAAGGCTAACTGCCACCACCCACATATGTAGCCGTGTCAACTGTGAGTATTGTGCAGTCTGTCATTGAACCACAGACTGCTGTTAACACACTGCAATGGGCCATACAGTGGGTATGGAATGGTGCCAAGGTCCTGGCCTCATGCTGAATGCAGACCACAGTGTAAGCATACCATACAGCAAAGACATGGCCCCAGTATTCCCCACATCAGCACCAACCCCATAAACACACAGACTGCAATGACAGACCTGGGTACTCAGGATGCCAACAATGTTGCATTCACACAGCAAGTAGTGACAGTGGTCATAAAATGCTTATATGTGGTTCACCACATAGTTAAAGGGACCACATCCAGACAAATGGTGGACATTACCTCTGAATAGTTCTCAGTCAGTACAACAATACATTAGCAGCATGGTCAGTCTGCTATGCACCTATGCAGACATCTGCAGAAACCATACAGGCTATGTTAACACCAACAAAGGTCAGCCATGGCCCTCAGCACTTGTTCCACGCAGACTGCCTGTAATCAGTACTGCACCACTGATTATTGGTCAGGTTGTCCACAGGTGTCTGTGGTATGCCCAGATGGCAATGTTGTGCTCAGCCCTTAAACAGCTGCCCATATACTAGAGTATAATCTTTGCGCATTGCCAGCATGAGAGGCCTGCATCGCATATGAGATAGGAAAAACACATGCTGGAGAGTGAGGTTTGAGTCTGCCCTGTGTCAGGACTACACTCCTCAAACATGTCAAACAAAGTACTATGCATACCCTCATCAACTGCATCAAGGTTGAGTGGATGCGAAAAACAACATCTGTCCCTGGGGTTCAACCTGTGTCCAGCAATGCCAGGAGCAACAGGTGCTGATCAAAGATTCTGTTTGGGATAAAGTAAAGGCTGGGCTTGTAGGGACCCAGGGCAAGTACTCTAGTAACCTCTTCTGTATCTATAAACCTGTGATCCTACGGAACACCTAGGTGACATGTATGATGGCCGGCTGGCTGTGTCAAGGCGTATGCATGCAAGGTTACTCTGTCTGCCCCCATTGCCTCTCACACACTGTTGCATGCATATGCACCTAGGTAAACATGCACATATTCAGCCATACCTTGGAGATGAAAAGGTCTCTGTGTTTCCACTCCACCATACTCAGCTTTGGTAATGGCAGCAGCTCACCAGGATGTACAATGACAGACACCTGGAACAGAAACAGAATAAGGTCTGTGAGACAACATTCCATCAGCAATACTAACAGCAATAAAGCATCATGGCACAAAGGTACATACACTTCGATGTTTACCCATGACAACTGCCAGCAGACAGCACCTTACATGGCATAACAGTAGTAAACACACACACTGACATTACCTGTACTATATTCACCCTGTGCATCACACACATTTTAGCATGTCCCTGCATCGATGTTATGGATAACAGGGATGAGGCACAGGTATCATCACATGCATAGGGTGTGGTGTGGGGTTGCCAAAGGCTTAGGCTGAGCCATACAGTTGACATCATGTGTGTGTGTCTGGAGGGGTAGTGTTCAGCTGGACCATGGAGAGGAGCAGTGTGTGTCTGGTGGTGACCTGCATGTGATAGTGATGTGTGAGTATGTATATGCATACAGTCAAGCCATGTGCTAGCCCTACACGAGGGTATGCTGGACAGCCATGGACCATACATGTTAGGATGTACAGTTCACCATCTCTGGCCATGGACATGGGAAATGGTCCTACCAGGAGTGTCACTGGCACCACCATGCCCAAGGCCAGATGTGGTACTACCTCCTGATGGCGACCATTGTCTGCTGTGTCCATGTCCCTCACTGGACCAGCCAGGACCACGTGCCCATGGCCTGTTATGTTGTGGTGTGGACAGCACCCTCTCTTTGGTAGTGCTGGTGATACTGCTACTACAGGAGTGTGAATGTGCATGCCACATGGGGTCTCAGTTGTTGTTGCTGACCTACTTCCACGTATCTGATGCCCTACTCCCACCACATGTTCTAGCACAGACTTTGCATGGTTAAGGACTGACTAACAATGTCAGACCCCACCATCAATCCATGACATCAGCAAAATTATGTATGTCATCACCAGTGCAGTGCAGGATGTCACACATGCCAGGAAGTGTTGAATCCATGACGCTGAGTGTCCATCTGGTGTATTGCTTGCAATGTGCCTGTGCCTCCATGACAGACCAAAACATGCATCAGGTGACATGTGCTGTGACACCTCTGATAGGGGCTGGATGGGCAGCAGTCCTCCTTCAAGGACCCCTGTCAATCTGCCTGTGTGAAAACTATGGCCAGTGCCTACAGTCACAGATGCCAAAGTTGCTACAGTACCCTGTTCAATGCAACAACCCATTCAACTGTCCAATATCTGTGGCTGCTTGGGACTGGGTATGTGTGGCATACTGACCGTGTATGGGGACATTTGGTGTGGAAGTGGGATGTCAACCAATGGTACAGATTCAGCCCCCAGCAACCCCACCTGTGCCTCACTATGGCCACCATCATCATCAGAGTCGATGAGACACTGACATCAGGTTGTGAGGAGGAGAGACCCCAACTCCCATGTTCACCTGTGAGGGGAAAACAACATAGGTAGATTACTTCCTGCACTATAATGTATGCTGATCCATACACACACACACACACACACACACACACACACACACACACACACACACACACACACACACATACAGGTGGGGTGCCACAAAGGCATTATACAGACCATACCTCCTGACTGATTCCATGCATGAAATGCAATCAGACTACAACAGACACACTCTGGACAGGCCCACAACAACATGTAGTGCAGCTACATTCAGTTAATGTTGTTACTACTATACATCTGTGAGATATGTGAGAAGTGGGGGTATGTGATGGACCTTCACCTAACACAAAATGCACCTGTGTACAAACTACTAATGTATCCCTGTATAGCACAGTGGCTACACCTACACAAAAGTGCGTGCCAATATGTTTCAGCTCCTGCAAATTGGCTCCTGTGAGGAACAATGTGATGCACTGCAGTGAAACCCACCACAAGTGAACATGCAAATATTGCAATATGACTAATCTTAACAGTTGTGTGCATGGGAAACTGGCTGTCCTTAACATGCCTATGGTATAGGTGAGCTGCAACATGACAGTTCAACACTTACCAGCTTCAGGTTGATGTTCCCCAGCCATACCAGAGGGACCTATGGGGATGTGGGGGACAGTTATTGTCAGCACATACACATGTGGCATTGGTACAGGATAATATGTGAATTTTGTGAACATGTACTCTACAAGCTGTGATACTACCCAAATTGCTGACATTCATAATATGTGTGCACATGTGTGCATTACAAATCCCCACTCACAAATGCAGATTGACCTGACAAATGCATACAGATATTCAAAGGCTGCCACTATGAATGCTACAGTATTAACATGATGCCCACTGGGGCCTTACCTGGACGCTCCTCGACTGTGGAATGTGTGCCATCCACCTCCATGACATATGTAGTCATGGTTACCTGGGATGTGGTGGCTGAACCAAAGTTTACAAGGAACCCCTCAGTGACTGAGAGTGGCGGTTCAGTAGCAGGCCCTCCACCTGTGCCAGCATGGTCCCTGGCCACAGCTGCAGTCCTTTGCCATGCATTGTGTATGAGGTCTGTGGCATGGTGTTGGACTTGTTCATAGCTCCTGTCTCGGTGGCCCACATTATTGACTGTTGCTACCAGTTCTGCCCACAGGGCAGTGCATTGTTGCAGGTTTTGTCGGCTCCTTGCCAACAGTTCCTGGTGATGGAGTCTGAGTGCATCAATGATTGCAGTGAGAATGCAGGGTTTCATCTTCGGTACATCCCACCTGAAAGACATGAACAGGAGGACACATCACAGGATTGCATACATTGGCCAGCATTACGTACAGACCCTACACATCCACTTTTTCCAGCACTGTCCACTGATAACAACCACATCATACCCCTGTCATCTATCAGCACAGTATGTGTGTGGGTATTGGCAACATACTGACATTACAGCATGCATAGGCCCTCTGATCATGATGTTTCATGTTCCCCCCAATGAAGAACATTAATGTGCGTAATTCTCTGTTAATCATTCACATTACATAGCACATCCAGCAGCTGGTGACATCACAGAGGTTCCCCACCAGGGAATAGCAGGCCATCAAATATCTATTGTACAACTATAGGCTATAAGGCCAACCTTCTACCCGGTTTCATATATACTCCTCAGGAGTTACCTCACTCTGGCATGACAGGCAATTAAAGACTCCACATTGCTGGGACTGCTGTATGAGTGCAAGTCATGCTCCTCTGTTAACACACACACGCACACACACACACACACACACACACACACACACACACACACACACACACACACACACACACACACACACACAAAACCTCCACCTGGTGAGTGACCTGAACTGGCCTTGTTGGCAGCTCGGATGTGTGTCCCACACAATCACCCTGCAGTGGAATGGGCACTCTGTCCACATCAGGCAGGGCAGCTACCTACACCTTTGCAGCCACAACCTAGTCAACTGGATGGTTAGCAGCACATACACCCTTGGGATACCACATGTGTCTCTGTTGGATGTGAACATCAGCTGCTGCCTTGCATACACATGGGCTAACATGTGGCCTAGGTATATGGCTGCTCAAGGCCCATAGCCTAGTAACCTTGTGTGGTATCAGGAATACCAGAAATGGCCTGACTCCTGTGACAGACTGTGTTGTTATGTGACCACACACATCACTGCCATCGACTGCTGGGTGTCCCCTATGGGCAGCGTTACAGTACCATCTCATCCAGCCTACATCCCACAAATAGGTGAGTGCTACTACAGGTGCATGTGGAGATTCCTGGAACATCTGAGCTACACAATAACAGAGAGTAGTGCATCTGTGTTGTAGGGTGACATCTTCATAGGTGTCTGACATCTGCAGTACCCAGATGTTTGCGGAATGTATACATGTGCCTGATAGATGTAGACCTCCACCCTGCCAGACAAATGTGCATTTTTGGACACTGGTTGGACAATACATGATTGTTGTCCAAAGAGTTTGGGGAATGTGTCTGTGACATGCCAGGGCCCTGGGGACACAGTAATGGTACATGAATATCGGGACTGTATCTATTCCCTTACACTGTATGCTCAGTATGTACGCACTGCTGCTGAGCCAGAGCCAACATCCCCCCACTACTAGTACCTATAACCTGTTATCCTGCTGCAGGGGCTCACCAGGTATGCTAGCCATAGGTGTCAGACAATCAGATACAGGTGTGGAGTACACACTGACCTAGCCAGAGTATGTCAGGAATGGTCAGGGAGACCTGGACAATCTGTGAAATAATCCTGTATGACATCGGGAGACTGAGAGGGGCTCAATGATGGTACATGATGTTATATGCCATCTGTATCCACCAGTACATACTGTCAGTGTGACACCCCTCCACTGGCCCAATCATCAGGGAGCCTAAATACTCACCACTACCACCAGTGAGAGATGTACACAATGGCAGCATAACAAGTACATGCACATTAAAGTACAATTATCTTTCAGAGCACACAGAGATCATAGTCAGTCTGGGGCTGGTTTCTCCTTTTCTCTCCAGATCACCAATAAGACGCCC
This sequence comes from Protopterus annectens, assembly GCF_019279795.1. Lineage (NCBI taxonomy): Eukaryota > Metazoa > Chordata > Ceratodontiformes > Protopteridae > Protopterus > Protopterus annectens. The sequence goes on along the minus strand of NC_056728.1, from coordinate 148,163,737 downwards.
CACTGGCACAACTATACAGTTAACATCTCAGCAGAGTGGTCAAGCCAAAACATCCATCACCCGCTCTGTCCAATCAGTGCTTCATGTTCCTGCCCAAGTAGCTGACACACACACTTTGAGATGTGAATTATGAATCACACACACACACACACACACACACACACACACACACACACACACACACACACACACACACACACACACACACACACACACACGCACACACACACACACACACACACACACACACACACACACACACACACACACACACACACACTCCTTGGAAAGGCTGGCATGGGTTTACTAGCTATAGCCCCTTCTGTCCACACTTAAAGGTAGTTCTGACTGCCACAATCCAGCTCTTTATCAGGTACTCTAAGGCCCTTACGAATGGGTGACGAATCCTACTGCGTGATGTGCCTATTAGACAAATGGTAAGTGTGACCAAGAACAAGGCTATTGGAGTGGGCTACACAATGTCATCAAATACATATGCAAGTACTGTAAGAGCATACTTAGTTGTATACAGACCAGACACAATTACAGGGTTTAACTACATTTAATAATAACTAATAAAGAAACAAGACAATACTCAATCAATACATTAACTTCAGAGTTCAGACTCACACAGAATAATTTAAGACAACATTGCAGGCAGTCTGAAATAAATACAGCTAGCATCTCAAGTAATTTTTACTATATTCCCATCTATGTGTAATTTACATTTCCCTAGTTCCTTACTATTAGCAAGGCAAATGCAGATGAGTGAATGTTGTCAGATATAAAGACACATGCAAAATGCAAAGGTCTTTCTCTGAAACAGGTCTGAAAGTAGTAATCAACATTACTACTGGGTTAACTCAGATTACATCAGTGTTTGCCACCTGCCTTCAGTTCGCAGGCTAACAGCAAGTAACAAACATTTTAACATCTCTGTGTCAGAAGTACATATCTGTCTGATGTTTGTGTAGAACTGGAAGTCATAACACAGTTAAACACTTTTACATTTTCAACCTAGTAATTATTTATGTTTCAAGACAATAAATCAAGCAATCAGTTAAATGGCTCTCTGCACTATCCTCCCCTCTCACTGTACAAATGGGAGTCCCCCAAGGGTCCATACTTGGACCACTACTCTAATATTTTCACCAACTTGCTCTACTCCTCTTGTCCCCAGTCATCTCTTGTGCAATATGCTGATGACTCAACTGTTATAACCATTGCTGACAACCCAACTGACCTAAACTCAACTACCCAGACATCCTTCCACACCATTGAGACTTGGCTTAGTGATAACAAACTAATACTTAATCCAAAAAAAAAAAAAACTAAGCTCCTACTCTTCCTCCCTAAAAACATCACCACACTCAAAAGTACATTTACCATCTTATCCTACAACAACACTATCATCTCAGCTGAATCTAGACGAAATTGCTAGGTGTTACAATACATGATCAGCATAAGTTTGAGCTCCATATTACTAACTCTGTAAAAAGAACTTATCAGAAACTTGGACACCTTTTCCATAGCAATAAATACTTAACTAACACTGTCCGAATAACTCTCTTCCAGGCTTTATTACTCCCAACACTCCTGTACAGCTGCCACATATTCACAAACCTAAATTCTACACTTATTTCCAAGCTTGAAACTACCTATAATAAGATTGCCAGATTTGCAGCTAACCAAACCTACAAGTCACACCACTGCTTAGCACTACAGCAACTAGACTGGCTAGAATTCCCTCAGCTGCTCCAACTATACTGACTACAAATCATCCACTCTATTCTCTATCTACTGTCCTTCTGCCCCAGCCTGTCAACTATCATATCCAAGTATTCCTTTGCTAGGACGCTATGCAGCTCAAATCAAGAATTATTAGACATCTGCAAACCCAAAACCAAAATAGGCTGCCTTCTCTATAACTATAACCCAGCTATATCCTGGAACCAACTCCCCTTGGAAATGAAATCCCTCCAGCATAGCAAATGTTTCAAATTAACCACAAGGAAATATCTAAAAACATAGTGGTCTTGCTACTGTAGCCAACCACCCTGAAACCACCATCCTTTCACCTATTTCACCACCTCACTCTTAATGTATCTCTAACACTATTCCCCTGTCTCTTCTACCTCTTCCCTTCCTCTATCTCCAATCACTCTTAATTCTTACAGTCCCAAAACAGCCTACCTGTCTAGTCTGTCTCTTATAGTCTACCTCCCCTACATCTCCTAGTAGCCATTCCTACTTTCCTTTCTTGTTTCCAAACTCCTATACAACTAGATCCTACCCACTTTAAATAAGCCTCTGCCTAACTATTAACTCATTTTGCTCTAAGCAGCTTAAATAATATTGTAACAAGTCACATTTTCTTCTGCAAATTGTTTAACTCATTAGCCCTGAGTACCTTCTCATGGCGCCTGTCCGGTCAACACCGAGCGCGCCATGAGAACATACAAATTGCAAGCCATTAGCTCCGAGTCCCTTCCACAAGCGAGACTCCAGATTTGTAGTTCACCTTAATGTAATACAAGCTGAAATTGTAACAGAATGTGTAATTTACCTTCTGTAGTTACGATTCAGCTTGTTATTACATTAAGGTAACATTGAAGATTTTAAAGAAAATTGTGTTTGAAAAATGTTCGTAAAGCAAGTGGTGGCAGCCAATCGGATTCTTGCAATCCAAGCCACCACTTGCATAACACCTCCACCCCCAAACCAAATTTCTTTTGTCTTCTGTAAATAAAAAGCGGGTCCAGCAGCAGGTATTTCTTTTATTTTTCCAAAGATTTGGAGATTTCACCTGCCGCTGGATCCTCTTTTTTTTCTTACTAGTATTCGTAGATTTTCTTGGCTCGCAGTACTGTCGGTTCCCGGTCAGCTTGGCTTTTTTTTTTGTGTCTTCCGGTAAGTTTACTGTATTTTCATTTATACGCTTTAGTGTAATGTTCTGAAAGGCAGTGCGGTAACCTTTCTGTTTGGGTGATCATCCGTTAGAAAGTCTTGTGTGCATTGGAAATGGCTACTCAGGTGGAGACTCTTCTTCCGAACAACCCCCTTATGCAAACGGACGAGCATGGTTTGTGAAATTAGTTTAAATTTCTAGGCAGAGTATTGCTATTAATTAGAACGGTGTCTTAATTTACAATACTGGATATAGCTGGCTCAATATAACTTTATTCACACAGTAAAACAGTTCTGTGTACTTTGTTACATCATTAAATATTTGCATTTCCAGGTTATTTTACTATAAAGTAGATTCACAAGTCTCCCCAAAGCAACATGCAACTTATATTTCAAAGCAGAAGGGAATATTAAAAATGTTTACGCCCCCAAATGAAACTTGCAGTTTGTGTTTTAGAAGGTATATCACACATAAGCTATGTATGTATGCATACACATTTAAGGTTATGTCCCAGAACATGGGGTTCTTATGTAAAAGATCGTCAGAAAATAGCATCCACAGTTTTTAATTTTGATGAGAAACACCTGCAAAATCAGATGTGGCACTAAAGTTCAGAACAGGTCTACTGTATTGTTTATGCAGCTCTGACTCCCGCATAAGTACTAGTACATGCCTATGCAGTTTATGTGCAGTGTTATTTTGCTCACCAGAAGATATCTAAATATATGGAAAATGATTGCACATAATGTCCAGAAAATGGAACAGACACTCTGCTGCACGCATATCATCACTGCTGGTGCCGACGATATACTGTCTTCTGTTGATTCAGCTACCTCTTTTTAACTTGACTGTTTGAGGACACCTAAGAAATATTTCTAAAATAAAACTATGCATTTGAAGCTAAGAATTAGAAAGAAAAACATACAGTTTAGTGGCTGTTTTCAGGCATGAACAGTAGAGAGAGTAATGCACCAATTGTGATATTACTGAACCGATTTACCCAAGATCACGTTATAGGATGGATAAGACAAAATTCAGCGGCTTTCTGCAAAATAATAAAGCGGCATAGTTGTAACTGCTGTTATGCGACCAGCGCCATGGTCGAACTTGTGCACGTGTGCAAGACTTCCAAAGAAAACACATGACAAATGTCCGTGTTGCTAACAGTAATCCAGTCAAAAGTTTACGGGCAAGCAAGTACTTAATCTTGAGCTACTTCCATCTGGCTGCGTAGTTTTTGTTAAGTATTTGTTCTGGTGCTGCAAACCAACATTTTGACTATTGTTGCATTTTTATAAATGGTATTTATAAATGGTTTTAATAGTGAATTGTAATGTAACGGTAACATTCATCACGTTGCAGATACTACTACTAATAGATTATTCTCTCTAAGGTTGGTAACTATTGTAGTGCACAGATCCTGAGTCGGCCACAGCCCAGAGGATTAGTTCCATCATGTTAGGATAAGCCGGTAGTTTAGGTAGATGATATTTTACTAACGAGAGTTCTATTTTTAGTTGAAACTCCATCTCAAGCTGTTATCCGTTTCCCAATGTTAATTGCTTCTTGGTACTGCAACTTGATTATTTTCACAGTAGTTCACCTGATGGACACACTGAGCATGTTTGATTCCATCCATAGGCATTCTTGTATACCTGCTTTTGAGTTGGAGTGCGCCAAAGCTGTGCATTTATTAGTATTAGTATTAGGTCAGTTGAAATACATGACCGAATTGATGCCAAAATGCTTACGAGGGTAAGTTGTGAAATAATGAATCAACAGATGTTTGTGAAAGGGCAGACCAATTGTAAGGGAACCAGTGCAGCAACATCTGTCTAATTAATTAGTCGGTCAACAATCCTAAAAATTACTTATTTGGTAGAATCACATTAGTCACCAAAGGGATCTATGAAACAAACAGTGGGTTACATGCTCTAGCCCCCCAACTTGGCCTGCTTTGTACACTAAACTGTTAAGGCTGTTCCCCACTGCGTGGAGCCCCAGGCCTCTTGGGTGGTGTGTTCATGCCCTGCCTGAAAGAATTAGCCTTCTAATACCCAATACTTCACTTGTGGACCCCCCAAAAAAGGATATGTACAGTTTTAAGAGCTCCAAGGCAATTGCTGACATACTTCTGTTACAGCCCATCCTGTTTTTACAGTGATGTCAGGATAATAAGGTTATTGGATGGGAACATATAAACTTCCTGGTGAACCACTCTGCAAGGATCCTTGCTCGTTTTGTTGTCTGGGCTTGGTAAAATTCTGTGCTGTGTAGATTAGAAAAAATTTTTGGACTACTGAGCTTAGTGTCACCGCAAGTATGACGAACATAGGCAGGTGGTTGCATGTCAGTATACTGTGGTTAAAGGTTTCATGTCAAATTGTTTGTAATCTGTGTTCAGTGATTGATTGTGAGAAAAATGGTACAATGAAAAAAACCTATACTAATTTTGTCTGTATATTATTCAGGTGAGGCACCAAGTCATGTGGGGTTTGATTTTTACACCAGTGCATTTCAGTTGCTCCTATGGTAGTATACATTTTTTATCCTTTGAGTCTGAGTTTAAAACCATTCTCATTAGTTTGAGCTTTTAAATTATGTCCTTGAGAAAATAAATGAATTAAATAAATAAGCTATTTGTAAATTCTGTAGGAAAAATGAGCAGAGAAAATGAGTCTGAGAAGGAGGTAGGGAGTACAGCTTTAATGTTCCATCTCTTAATGTTCCAGGCTGAACAAGGAGAGGGTCACAGTAAGCTGCCTATCGGCTAGAATGCCACATAACACAAGCACTGGGTCACTCCACAGCAAGTACAAATATGACAGCCATTGTCCATGCTGGTGTGAACGACCTGAGACGCACCTCCTGGACTACATGAAAAGAGACATAGAGGAGCTCTCTGATTATGTAGCCCAGGCAGGTATGACCCTGACCCTGAGCAGCATCCTTCCTTCACCAAGATGAACAGCTTTAACAATTGGCTTAATTTCTGGTGTCATTCAAAGGGGATCCAGTGTCTGTCTGCCTGGGTTGACATGCTTGATAATCCACGCTGCAAGGGACTGCTTGCTCCTGTCACCCTGGGATTCGGTTATTGGCTAAGGCTCTTGCCACCCCATAGTGCCTTTTTAGGCAAGGCTCAAATTCTAAACCTACCACCCTAGAAAATAAAATGGGAAGAAACTAAGGGTAATGCTGCTCAATGCCAGAAGTCTAAATCTCAAAGTCTAAGTCTAAATCTCAAAATGCACACACTCGAGGCCCTTCTCAGTATGGAGAACATCGATGTCTGTGCTTAGTGGTTAGAAAGTGGTTAGAAAAACCTTCTACATTGCCCACCTGATCATGAAGGGATTCACATCCAGATCAAGTGAGGTCATTGTTCCCATGTACTCTTCACTTATCAGACCAATCATAGACTACAATGCCCCATTCGGGATGTATCTCACCAGACACCTGCAGCAATTGGAGAGACCCCAAAAGGATAAAGGGACTCCAAAATCTGTCATATGCTGCCAGACTGAAGAAACTCCAGCTCTATTGAGTTATGTGATGACAGCAAAGAAATGATTGGAAGGCTAGACTCTGTTATAGTAGGATATTACTAGCCCTGGTTTGCATTACTTCTGTAGTCAGCAGATGTTAGATCTGGCCCAACACATTGAAAATACATTTTACCAGGTCTGACATAGTGGTATAACACAGCATGGTGATGGGGCCAGGTCTGACATAGTCTCCATACAGTAGTGGCAGAGATAAGGAGGAAAGGAGAGAAGGGGTGGTATAACATAGCATGGGGATGGGGCCAGGTCTGACCGTCTCCATACAGTAGTGGCAGAGAAGGATGAAAGGAGAGAAGGGTGGTATAACACAGCATGGGGATGGGGCCAGGTCTGACATTATGCCTGTATGTTTGACACATGTGCAGATATCAAAGTTTATTTCGGACTTAGGTAATGGAAATTATGATTTTTTTTTTCATATTTCGGTAAATAAGTTTGCAAGGGAGCATCTGAATGTGCCAAGTAATACATCATTTGAAGACTATTGCTGGTTCCGACATGGTAAAAGAATTGTGCCTGTATGGAAATTATGATTTTTTTTCATATTTGGGTAAATAAGTTTGCAAGGGAGCATCTGAATGTGCCAAGTAATACATCATTTGAAGACTATTGCTGGTTCCGACATGGTAAAAGAATTGTGCCTGAATGTTGGACACATATGCAGAAATCAAAGTTTGTTTGGAAGTAGGATATGGAAATTATGAATTTTTTTCATATTTTGGTAAATAACTTTGCAAGGGATCATGTCAGTGTGCCAATTAATACCTCATTTTGTAGTCCATATCATGCTCATGTTAGTCACTGTGTGCTTTTGGATACATTCAGGCAGTTGGGATAGAAATCTTTTTATAGTAGTTTGTGTGTGAGGCTGCATTGTTGGTGGATAGCGACTGTTAAGGTTTCAAGACAGTCATTTTGCCACCTGTTCACTGTTATTTTATAAGTTTTCAAGGCTGTTAGACATTGAGGTTTTCAATTGTTGACATGTTTTTTTTTTTGCCTGGTGGGTAGTAGGAGCGTTGGTGTTAATAGTGAGTACCAGGATTTTCTTGTTGTGTTTAGGGTAATAATTTGTGGAGGGCCGACAGAACCTATTGTTTTCTTCTTTTATTTTCCTATGTAGCTGAATTTCCATATTCTGTGGTTATCATCTTGAAGAAAATAAAGTGCCATATATTGAGGTGTATTTTGTGCAAGGGACGTGGATACAACTGATTGGTGAGTGGTAAAAATCTTCTTAATTTTTTTGCTTCAGGCCAGACTTCAGGCCCTTCAGAAAATGTATGCTAATGTAAAACCTGTTAGTCTTATCAAATTTGTAAGTTGATAACAGCAGAATGTGTCCAGATTAATCACACTAAGAAAGTGAGATGTATGCATTAGTATCATTGGTTTTGTATTATGAATCTTTAATGCTATCAATTTCATCGAATCTTTAATGCTGTTTTGTAATAAGTGATAAGTGAGGCAGTTGGGAGCATGCAGTATAATTAACCAGGACATTATTAGTGTTTCTTTTCATTATTATGCCCATAATAGACCTCTAGGGAATCTTGTAGAATAGGAGTGTTTTCAAACTTGCTGTGATCTGTTGCGCTTGTTCTGTAATAACCTGTTGGTGGTTTACTTGTAGTTGCAGTGTTTTGTATGGCTAGTTAGGGTCCTCCTGAAATGTATGTATAGTTTGTTGCTGAAGTAAAATAAGTAAATGCATGCTATTTTTCTTTATTCACTGGGTGGATGGGTGACCCAGCAGTACACCATTTTCTTCCACAACCAAGGCCAACAGTCTAGGCTGACTGGCTGGATTGGTACGTGCAAAGAAGTTTTGAACAAAAAAATACTTCTATCCTTTTTTTCTTGATATATATATATATATATATATCTATATATATAAATATATATATATATATATATATATAAGCAGGTCAGAAAGGGAGAACTTCATTGCATAGTAGATGTGCTCATTTTTGAGATGAGTACCTTTTATGTAGTAAAGGCGGTCATTGTAGTGGTCTGTTGTAATCACTTTTGCTTGCTTATAATAATACTTCCGCAGATTGGTCATTAATTAATAATTTGATTACTGGTGATATGGTGTTATAGGATCTTGAAATGCTTTTATACATGGCCTTCATTATCTACTTTATATTTAGTTAACATAATAGAAATTGTATATATTTTTTTCATTTTGGGCATTTGTTGGTTGTAATAATGTTTGGTGTTTGGCATTAGATTAATTTAAAGTGCCTTTATTGGTCATAATACCAAGTTAGAGACTCTTTCAGTTTGTCAATTTGTAAATTCTCTTGGTCAATTATTCCAAATAGACTTTTGTGATGGCTTGCTTTTCTGGGGATACTGTTAAGATTGTTTGAGACTTTGCTGTACACACTGAATGATTTTGTTGGATTAGTTCTTTCATATAGCTTTCTCTATCTACAGTATTTATTTAGTCTCTGTAAGCTGCTGTAGGGGAGTTCGATTCTGTCAGAGAACTTTTCACTTTCCATGATTCTGTGCACTAGTATCAAGTCTTCCAGCCCTGCCTCCTTGTGTTTCATATAAGAAGATCTATCAAAGTCTTACCTCTGGATACGTACCCAGGGAGTGGCGCACTGCAACTGTGGTACCACTTCACAAAGGCGGTGCCTCCACCGACCCTGGAAATTACCGGCCCATTAGCTTGACAAGCCTTATCTGCAAAGCCATGGAGAGGATCATAATGGACCTCATAAATAAAGACATAGGGAATTTGCAGACTTTGGATCCAACCCAGTTTGGCTTTGTCAAAGGCAGATCATGCCTTTTAAACTTGGTTGACTTTTTCGAAACAGTCACCAAAGCCATTGATGAGGGAAAGGCAGTCCATACAGCCTACCTCGATCTGGCTAAGGCCTTGATACAATACCCACTCGGGTATCATTGAAAAACTCATCAGCTTAAATGTCAACCCATACATCACAAGATGGGTTGCAAACTGGCTGAGTGACAGAACCCACAGGGTCAGAGTTGCTGGCGCCATGTCAGACTCAAAGCCTGTCACAAGTGGTGTCCCACAGGGCTCAGTCCTGGGCCCACTCTTGTTTGGCATCTACTTTCCAGTACAAGCAAACACAGGAGGGTTATGGCTGACAAAGTTTGCAGATGACTACAAAGTGGAGTACATAGTAGAAAACACATCTGATACAGATATCCTTCAGAAGGGTCTCACAGAAATGGATAACTGGTGCCAGAGCTACGGCCTAAAGTTAAATGCCAAAAATGCATAGTCATACCCTTGGAAAAACAAGGTTACCCCTAGCTACCAAATAGGTGGCAATCCACTGAGCACAGAAGAAGTTATCAGGGACCTGGGGACCCAGGTTGATAGTAGTCTGTCATTCGACACCCATGTAGCTAAAGTAGTTAGGAAGACCTTCTACATTGCCCACCTTATCATGAAGGGATTCTCATCTAGATCAAGGGAGGTCATAGTCTCCCTTTACTCATCACTCATCAGACCAATGATTGAGTACAATGCCCCATTCGGAATGTATCTGACCCGACACTTGCAGCAGCTGGAGAGGCCACAAAGTTCCTCACCAAAAGGATAAAGGGTCTCAAAAATCTGTCCTATGCTGCCCGACTGAAAGAACTCCAGCTCTATTCAGTCGCTTACCGCTTGCTCAGAGGTGACCTTTGCCTAACATACAAGGCCATGTCAAACCCAGATTTGATGAATATGCTTCACCTCAAAAAATCTAGATCCATCAGAGCCACAAGGGACTTAAACCTTGACACAGCTATTAATAGGACGTGCTGGAGGGATAGATTCATCACCCAAAGACTCCCTATGCTGTGGAACAAAATCCCGGTACATGTGAGGCAGAGTACCTCGCTGGCCTTGTTCAAGAGAAATCTTGACCAATGGATGGGAGATCACAGATATACCCCAGGGATAACCTCAGTGTCACTGCTCGACAGAGGCACAGCAAAATAATGGGTATAGTTCCCCATACTAAAGGGGTGGCGTAAGCCACAAAACGATGGGCTAGGCTTGTAAATGCCCTCGGGCAGATAGCCTAGTATGAACCTATGAACCTATAGTCTTTGACCATATCCCTTCACTTCCATTCTACAGCACTTATCTGGTAGCTTTCTTCTGCATTCCTTCAAGGTACCTGATATCTCTTTCTTTATGTTGTCTCAAGAAATGTACTTGTGAGATAGAATGAAAGCATTATTTTTGCTTTTGGAATCTGCCCATAATGGTATAACTCCTGAATCTACACCAGTGCCTTTTCTTTACTACACTTATTTACTACAATTGCTCCAGATATTCTGAATGATTTAGTTTTGCCTAGAAGTTACCCATGTTATTACTTGCTGACTACTACCTGCATGGAGCTATGTTATATTTTGTGAAATTTTCTGGCCTTTTTCAGTAATGTGTGCAACTTGTGTGGGAGGAAGGGCTAAGTGTTATACTATTTTACTGAATTACTGTCTTACATAACAGCTGCACAAGGAGATGATTACCTACTCAACAGGTGATGTGCAGCAATTATCACCTGTGTCAGAGCATGCATACCTTTCCAGTAATGAAAGGCAGGTCATTATCACCTTAGCAATAAGTCATTTGCAATATAGCACTGAGTCATTATCACTTTTCAGGTAAAACTATCAGGAGCTGTCACTGTTATTCACATAAGTACAACTCATTATCACATTGATGAATGCACAAGCCAGATTGTGTTTTTTTTTTCTCTGCTTCTAGTCATTGCAAGCCACCCCCTCCATTCTTCAAATACCTAGTCTCTGAAACACCTTATTTTATATATATATCTATCTATATGTGTGTGTGTGTGTGTGTGTGTGTGTGTGTGTGTGTGTGTGTGTGTGTGTGTGTGTGTGTATATATATATATATATATATATATATATATATATATATATATATATATATATGTGTGTAATATATACTCTATATATACACAGACATATATATATATATCTGTATTTTCACTTATAACATACAGATATAAGTATCCATTTTATTAATGTAGTTCATATCTTTGTGAATTAATGTAACTGAACCACATATAATGAAACAGTTGAATGTGTCAAACTAGCACTACATACAGCATGTGTTGCTTTTCAGCTGCCTCTGTGCAGGTGAGTAACATTATATTGTATACAATTCTGTTTTTCAGCTTTGCATTCACCCGACATCACACCCCTCAGTGAAGATGCCATCTGTTAAGAAGTTAACCGCCGTTTACGTGGGCGAGGATACTGATTCAGACAGTAATACCAGTGGGTCCGAAATGGAATTGGATCTTGATGCACAGCGTAAGCCAAACCAGAGTGAGGATGACGATTATGATGCCGATGATCATATTCCACTGGCACGTCTGGCGAGAAGGCTATTACTGCTGATAAAGATGCCCCTGTCCCAGCGATTCCTGACAGACCCTACCCTCTAACCCGAGCTCACTACTCTTGATGTAACTGACCACGACAGTGAGGATGACATACCACTAGCCCAGTTAAGGTATGATGGCACACACAATAGTGGTCAGCAACTTGAATCAGATTTTGACACAGAGGATGAATTGCCTCTATCTGAGTTACGGCACGTGGCCAGTGACAGACCTTTGCAGTCCCAAGCCAGGCCTAGTGCTGAAGAGGAAGCGGATATGCTTCCTACTATACATGAGTTCAGGCGTAGTCTACAGCAGGTTTATTCAGATGGAGAAAGTCCACTGGATCTGAGCCAAAGTAGCTGCTTGTCAAGCAAGGATCTGAGTGTGCCGCAATATGGAATTTGTGCGGGTACTCCACTCAGTAGTCAGTACAAACCAGTGGGTAATGTCACTGATCACAGGGTACCTTGCATTCAAAAGTCTGGGAGGCTAATGAAAAAGGCACGGCGATCATGCCCACCACGAAACTTATCATGGGAGAAACGCCTAACACCAGTTCACATCGATGATTTTGTGTGTCCAGTCGGCCCAGTCACCAACCTGGACTCAGACAGCACAGAGGTGGACTTCCTCAATTTGATGTTCCCAGAGGAACTGTATTCGCTTATTGCTGATGAAACTAACCGCTATGCTGCACAGAGGCAGGCTGCAGCAGGCAAGGTTGATAAGCGGAGTCCAGTTTGTCCTGGAGACATACGCACATTTCTAGGTGTCAGAATATACATGTCTATTGTACATGTTCCAAAATACAGGCAGTACTGGGAAACGCACCATCTTTATGGTCATTTCCCAATAGCAGAGTACATGACCAGGGAGAGGTTTGAAAAAATTCAGCAGCATTTTCACTGCAATGACAAAACCTCAGGCGACCACAGGGCTGTGTGGGTCATGACAAGCTCCATCATGTACGGCCAATACTGGATGCCGTACTTCATGCATGTAGGACACAGTATAATGTGCATCGTGAGGTGGCAGTAGATGAAGCCATGGTCGGCTTCCGTGGACGTCTGACATTTAGACAGTTTATGCCTGGCAAGGAGAGGTATGGCATTAAGGTATGGGTGCTAGCTGACTCACATAATGGTTATGTGCATGAATTCCAGGTATACACTGGAAAGGCAGAGCAGACCACAGATGTTGGACTGGCACACAGAGTTGTGGTCGACCTAACACGGGGCTGATTGGAAAGAAGCATCACATTTACTTTGACAACTTCTTCTCATCTGTCCCTCTGGCACAGCAACTGCTGCAGGACGGTCTGTACTGCTGTGGAACCATGCGCCAATAGGTCTGGATGGCCTGTAACATTCAACCGACAAGCCATTGGTAAAGCGCCTCGAGGGTTCTACAAGCAGCTGCAGAGTGGACCATTGCTTGCAACTGAATGGAAGGATAGCAACCCAGTATTTCTGCTGTCAACCAATAGTAACCCAACCTTGGCAGTGTCCAGTATACGCAGGAGACAGCACGATGGAACAAAAGCTGCAGTGCCATGTCCACCAGTTGTAAACATGTACAACACGTATATGAATGGGGTGGACCAAGCAGATCAGCTCAGGATGCAGTATCCAACTGCTCGAAAGGCAAGGAAATGGTGGCTGTACTTGTTCTGGTTCCTATGGGATGTGGCCATAGTGAATGCTTACATTTTATTTCGTGAGAGTGCTAGCCACCGGCAGCTTTCACGTTCTGGCCGTTTTAGTTTAGAAGACACCTAGGCATGCACCTCCTGACCACCTACAAGAAGAGGAAAAGATGCATAGAGATTACCATCCCAGAGCCCATGACACGATTTGAAGAAGGCTCACACTTTCCAGTGAAATGGCGGAAGGCACGATGCAAAAACTGTGCCATCAAGGGAAAACGTGCTGAACCATTATGGGGATGCCCGACCTGCAAGATTAACCTATGTATGGAATGTTTTGGTGAGTACCATGGCCATAAGAGTCTAGCAGACTGCTGACAGCAGTAAGATGTGCAGAGCACACTATACATCAAAGTTGTGACCAGGCTGTTGGGTCCATTGCTGGATGGGCACATGTAAAGAGAAAAGGCAGAGGTAAGGCAGACTGCTGACACTGAAGGAGGTCATGAGACCATAGTGGTATCAGCAGTCTGAGTGGGCAGCCGGCACAGCTATGGGACACTACAGATAACCAACATCTGGAGCCCCATGCCTGTCCTTGGATTAGTGGGCGGCGGTCCTTACCCTGCTTTTTCTCTTTACATGTGCCCTGGCTGGATTCCCTTGTCAGTGTCTACCCATGCTTTATTTCAGATAAGGTAAGACTGTCTTCTGCTGTTCTGGGAGTCACTGGAAAGGGAGCAGCCACAAACCTTACGCTGTCCCATCGCCGAATATTGTGTTTGCTGGTTGCATCACAGGGGGCATACCCAGCCAGCATGGCTCTTGTGATCCACCGGGATGGCAGTTGGGAACCTGGAGACTCTACAGCACAGTCCCGTAGTGCTGCTGTCCTTGGTAAGCATGGGCTTGGGTGTGCCACTGATGTAATGCAAAACATGCAAACAGACACAGCCTGGGTCAGTCTTGGTCTTTGACATGTTGCCTTGATGTAGCTCTCCACTCAGTCTTCCTCCCTTCAGGTGTAGTCAGCGTATGTAGGTGAGAGTAAATGTATGAAGGTCAGGACAGCAATTAGTGAGTTACTTCAGTCCCTCATCCCTTAGGTCCATTGCTGGATGGGCACATGTAAAGAGAAAAGGCAGAGGTAAGGCAGACTGCTGACACTGAAGGAGGTCATGAGACCATAGTGGTATCAGCAGTCTGAGTGGGCAGCCGGCACAGCTATGGGACACTACAGATAACCAACATCTGGAGCCCCATGCCTGTCCTTGGCGTATTAGTGGAGCGGCGGTCCTTACCCTGCTTTTTCTCTTTACATGTGCCCTGGCTGGACTCCCTTGTCAGTGTCTACCCATGCTTTATTTCAGATAAGGTAAGACTGTCTTCTGCTGTTCTGGGAGTCACTGGAAAGGGAGCAGCCACAAACCTTACGCTGTCCCATCGCCGAATATTGTGTTTGCTGGTTGCATCACAGGGGGCATACCCAGCCAGCATGGATCTTGTGATCCACCGGGATGGCAGTTGGGAACCTGGAGACTCTACAGCACAGTCCCGTAGTGCTGCTGTCCTTGGTAAGCATGGGCTTGGGTGTGCCACTGATGTAATGCAAAAACATGCAAACAGACACAGCCTGGGTCAGTCTTGGTCTTTTGACATGTTGCCTTGATGTAGCTCTCCACTCAGACTTCCTCCCTTCAGGTGTAGTCAGCGTATGTATGTGAGAGTAGTAAATGTATGAAGGTCAGGACAGCAATTAGTGAGTTACTTCAGTCCCTCATCCCTTAGGTCCATTTCTGGATGGGCACATGTAAAGAGAAAAGGCAGAGGTAAGGCAGACTGCTGACACTGAAGGAGGTCATGAGACCATAGTGGTATCAGCAGTCTGAGTGGGCAGCCGGCACAGCTATGGGACACTACAGATAACCAACATCTGGAGCCCCATGCCTGTCCTTGGTGTATTAGTGGAGCGGCGGTCCTTACCCTGCTTTTTCTCTTTACATGTGCCCTGGCTGGACTCCCTTGTCAGTGTCTACCCATGCTTTATTTCAGATAAGGTAAGACTGTCTTCTGCTGAGTCACTGGAAGGGAAGATGTTCACTGGTTCAGAAGGGATGGCATTCACCTAAGTGAGGGCATTGCGTTCTTCTTGACCAACCTCCACAATGGCATGTTGAGGGCAAGGCATGATTGTGAGAAGAATGGAAAACACCCATGACCAAGTCAGACCAGTATAGTAAGTAAAACACTTATGAAATGTGTTGTGTAAAATTAATTTCTCTGAGCTTGCCAAATAACTGTTATGGAAATTATTATTTTTTTTTCATTTTTTGGTAAATAACTTTGCAAGGGAGCATCTGAATGTGCCAAGTAATATCTCATTTTGAAGACAGTATTGCTGGTTCTAACATGGTAAAATAATTGTGCCTCTATGTTTGACACATGTGCAGATATCAAAGTTTGTTTTGGACTTAGGTTATGGAAATTATGATTTTTTTCATATTTTGGTAAATAACTTTGCAAATGAGGATCTGAATGTGCTAAGTAATACCTCATTTGAAAAGATTATTTATAGTTCTAACATGGTAAAAGAATGGTTCCTGTATGTTGTACTCATAGGCAGATATCAGTTTGTTTCTGACTTGGGTTATGGAAATTATGATTTTTCATATTTTGGTAAATAACTTTGCAAGGGAGCATCTGAATGTGCCAAGTAATATCTCATTTTGAAGACAGTGTTGCTGGTTCTAATATGGTAAAGAATTGTGCCAGTATGTTTGACACATGTGCAGATATCAAAGTTTGTCTGAGAATTATGCTTATGGAAATTATGATTTTTTCATATTTTGGTAAATAACTTTGCAAGGGAGCATCTGAATGTGCCAAGTAATATCTCATTTTGAAGACAGTATTGCTGGTTCTAATATGCTAAAATAATTGTGCCAGTATGTTTGACACATGTGCAGATATCAAAGTTTGTCTGAGAATTATGCTTATGGAAATTATGATTTTTCATATTTTGGTAAATAACTTTGCAAGGGAGCATCTGAATGTGCCAAGTAATATCTCATTTTGAAGACAGTATTGCTGGTTCTAACATGGTAAAATAATTGTGCCTGTATGTTTGACACATGTGCAGATATCAAAGTTTGTTTTGGACTTAGGTTATGGAAATTATGATTTTTTTCATATTTTGGTAAATAACTTTGCAAGGGAGCACCACATTGTGTGAAGTAATACCTCATTTTGAAGACAGTGTTACTCCTTACATCATGGTAAAAGAACTGTGTCTGTGCACTGTACACACGTACAGATATCACAGTTTGTTTAGTCTTGTACAAATATGAAAATTATACATTTATAATACTTCTCATTATTATGCCCATATCTTTGTGAGGGAGCATGGTAATCACACAAATGATGCGTCATTTTGAAGCTGACATTCAGATGCACAACTTTTACACTGATATGTAGGCTCTGTCTGTTACAGGTGATGAGATATTATGCTTTGTTTATTTATCAATTATGAGAAATAATATACTAATCATATTTCTGTGAATATCTCATGAAAGGAGTGTCACACAGTTATGGTTTAAGTATCATTTTAAAGCTGACATTCATACTAACAAATTAAATTCAAATTGTATGGGTCTCCATGGTACATAGACCAAGATATTGTGGTTTGCTTTTCCAAAAAATTAAAAAAATTGCACAATATCAGCATTCCTTGCCAAATATTTCATTATGACTTTGATATGCACTATCAACATTTACACTGTTGGAAAGGTCAGTGTCTGCTGAACAACTTTCGCGTTTACATTTTTAGTCTAGCTCTTATAGTTAAAGAGTTATGAGCATTTGTTTTCTGTATAGTATTACAAATGGATTTTCTGAAAATGAGCTCAGGCTGCTCTGTTGTTCCCATGGTGGAATTCAGCAGGCAGCTCTTCCTGAGCTGCTCTGGAGTGAATGAGTTAAAACCTTGTTTGTAACAACTCACATACTTGTCTGCCAATTGTTAATACTCTGTATAATTGAATTGCCTGAGGAGCTTTTTTTCTCTTCAGGTCTCTGCTTGTAAGATCCTATAGCTGATTGTTATTACTATGTTACTAACATTTAATAAACTGTTTTCTACTCCAGAGGAGCTTTTCTCCCCAGGTCTCTGCTGAAAATGAGCCAAAAGCACAGCCAGACTAACCCAGTTAACAAATGTAAACTAAATAAAATAAATACAAATAAATAAATAATACAAAAACCTCTAGCTGTAGACGTTTATGTCTGCTTGCTACACTGAAACTGAGATAACACAATCTTATACAAGTTCAGCTTATTTACTTGAAGTTTTGCAGCTTATGTCTGTATGTTTGAGGCATCCAGCTTCTACTATTAATACATACATTTGCACAGGTAATGCTTTACATACATTTCTGTTTTTTGCCAGTATGGTACACTGTGGTTACACTCTTGAAGATCAGTCATACATCTTAACCTCTTAGAGCAAGACATCTGCATAAAGGCACACATAAAGGGGAGACAAAGGCCCCAAAATAGTGACACTTTATAAATATTGCTCTTACAAACTTAGACAGTTGATAGAATATCAAGTTTTGCATTTGCATGAATTTTCTGATAGACATGATATCTGACATTCAGATATGTGCTATTATCTTTTGACTTCAGTCTTTAATGATTTGCCAGTGATTTGCCAGACAAAACACAAATTTATGATAAAATGACTAAAAATATAAGGCAAACATGGTCAGTCTGCAAAAATCTGGACAGTTGAGAGGTATGAGCTCAGTACATAACATACAGTTCAACACACACTTCTGCACCAGTTGTTTAATATCCTCATAACATAGATAGTTCTCTTACATTTGTAAGACAAACATATGTACTATATTAATATTCACAAATGACATATGATTATTTACAACATCCCAGTAAGGTGGGCTGGCAGTGTCACAGTCAGTATTGTACAACAGACAATCCAGTAGTAGTCATATGTAAGCTGACCATTGCTGGGGTGATGCAAGGGCCAGAGCTGTGATCTATGTCACTGCAGACAGAGCCATCAGGGATGGCTGTAGGTGCTGGACAGCAGACTAACAGCAACATGTCAGTCCAGGAAGTGCTGTTGAGACCTCCTGTTTAAATTCCTGTTTCCAATGACTGCATCCCCATCTGCATTCCATTACATGCTTAATTGTATGACATACCTGGTATAGTACTGTACTCCTTTTTCAGAAGAAATCCACAAGTAGTGTTGTAAAGAATCACAGTCTTTCTTCATGAAGAATGTTTCAGACCTGTTTAGCATAGGCAGCAGCTTGCCTTTTTAGATAATGCTCATGAACAAGTAATGGCCTGTGCACCAATCTATATCTCCCACTAGCTAAATGCATACAGAACAGCTGTGTTGCCTTTCATTTAGCCAATGGCATGGCAACAAAGTGCTATAATTAAGGCCTTTGTGTGGGCCTTACCCCTTGTTCTGGCCTGTAAGGAGGACATTATCAAGGGGTAGGAGCTACAGCATCACAGAGGGTAGGTGGAGATACTGTCCACTGTTTGGACTGATGTGTTAAGTCCACAGTTTTGCATTCTATGTCTGCCCATTGTTAACAGACTTGCAGATTCTGTAGCAGTGTACTGTGTAAATGTGTGTTGGGCTGAGTAAGGAGACAAGCAGATGTGAGTGTCATAGATCCTTTTCTGTTTGACTGTTCATGCTGCTAAGTTGATGCTGATCTATCAGCTGTGTATGTTTGTAGGGGCATACTGAGACATGTCCCTTACAACCTCAACATTCCCCCCGACCCTTTATGTTTGGCTGTTGTGTGGATGCCCTGCTCTAGGTGTTTGGGAGCAATGTTAGGTATGTAGCAAGTAGCTGGACATACTGTTGCATGTGTAGCAAGCCACAGCTGCTGCATTCTGGCCATAAGATTGACTAGGGATTATGAAGATATTATGGGAGAGCAAGCTGTTACTGTCAGTGAGGGTGTGATGTTAGCTGTTGTGTCAAAGCATGGCCTGCTTAAGGCTACCCACAACAGTCCAGGTGAAGCATGTGCCTGTGGTGCATATGTTACACAATTGTGCCATCCAGATAGTGGTAGACAACATTTAGTATACATATTCATAATTGTGAAATGTGTCCCACCCTGCAGGCCTTTAACGTGCTACTGGGGTTGGCAGTGACTACAGTAGGAGCAACCAGATTTGCTGGACATTGCAGAGCTCCATTATTCCTATGTTGTATTGACATGCATGCAGTTGTCATGCCACACACTGGGCTGTGGGCCAGGACTGTGGGTGTCTAGATGTGACAGATGCTAGAACTGTAACAGATGGAGCTACCAAGTCATTTTTATGGCAGGTGTATTTGTAAGACATATGTGCTTGCATACAGTGTGTAACACAGGATTAGCATGGACATGTGTGTTCTGATGGGTATGACGTGTGACACTGAGCTGTCTGTCATGCTTTAGTAACCCCAATCTGAACTGCCTTGCCAGTATGTGAGCACAGTTATGATGACCCTACCATAAATAGGGGTACAACTGTGGATATTCAGCAACAGTCCATGCAGTTGTCAGCTCTACCTGATATTGTAGGCCTCCTGTACATCCAGCAGCATTTATTAGTCTGTGTACTGGTTCTGTGTTTGCATTAGAGGACCAAGTACTCTGTGATTTGGGCCACTATATATAGGAGTAGTGTGTGACTGGCAATCAGGATATGTTTGTAAAAACAGTTGCTGTACTCCCAGGGTCAGTTGGCTTACTGTTATGTTACTCTGACTATAATTCAAATGGTTCTGGGTTCAAAATTTGTCACTGATGTCTTTTTTCCCCTAAAGTTACATCCCTGTAGTGCATGATATATTTACAAATGCATTAGCAATTCTACGCAGCTGTTTTGGTGTAGTGGTGTGTTGCTGTGACTCTGATTCAGAAGGTCCTGGGTTCAAGAGTTGGCAGCTTTGTCTGTTTTCCCTAATGTTACATGACTGCAATGCATGATATATTCACAAAAGCATTACTATCTCCCACAGTTGAGTTGGCTTAGTGGTGTTTTTTTCTGACTCTAGTGTACAGGGTCTTGAGTTCAAAACTTGGCAGTGATGTAATTTTCCCCTAATGTTAAATGACTGTAATGCATGATATAGTTACAAAAGCATGAGCAATTCTCACAACTAATTTGGTGTAATGGTGTGTTCTTCTGACTGTAGTGCACAAGGTCATGGGCTCAAGACTAGGCAGGCCCAGTTATTTTGCTGCTGGGCATAACAGTGGCCAAATGAGAGAGAGTGATTAAAGCAGTTTTAAGTGGGTTTGTGTGATGCTAAGCAATGCCAAGAGATGTTTAGGTTCCCTTAGCTTCACTTAGTGACGCTTACTCTTGCTTAAACCTGTGCTAATTCCAAAAAAAGAAAAGAAAACCGGGGTGATAGGAAAGTGGTAAAATGGGAACAAGCAGGGGGAAAAACATTAAGAAAGGCAGCTACGGATGTGCAGGATGGGTGTAGGAAAAGACCATAGCTCTCCATTTCTTGTGTAGCAACAGCTGTGAATGATGTGGACAATTTCAAATTTAGAACCTCACACCCCACAGAGAGGGGTGTGGGTGACATACATTCAATGAGTCATTCAAGGGTAAATTGATTAACATCAGTCTATGTGGGGGCAAAACAGAAAGCTATGTATTAGACGTGATTTTTTTGGGGGGGGACAGATGCCCTTATTTTTTAAGCTGAGAGTGGGATGTTGGGGAAGGGTTCTAGGTAAGTTTGGGGAGGTAAGTTGAGTAGGAGAGGTTGCTTTTAAAAACAGACAAGATAGATAAGACAGCAGACAGGGGCAGTGTATGACACATGAGGGGTAAACACCTTGAACAGGGAGGGTGGTTGGGAATCAGAGGCCCACGTGTCCCCAGATGGAAACAATGGGACTGAGGTCCCCACCCATGGGCAGTCACCCCGGCCCCTTCATGGCCCCAAAAGTGGCTGTGATGAGGGTTGGATAACAGGACCAGCCTGCTCCTTAAGGTGCACCAGTCAGCCCTTGATCTGGTGCAGGAAGACATCCAAGTCCATCTGGATGACCCTGCACACCATACCTTTGAACTGGTGTTGAGTGACAGGGCCCCTCTGCCCCCGTGCCCAGGGGGATGGGCCCCGTCCCCTGATGCAGTTCCACCCCAGGGTGGTGCAAGACCAGTGGAGGAGGCAGTTCAAGGTTGGGTCCCAGACACACTGGGACCTGGTGCCATGGCCAGATGAGGCAGGACATGTGGATCCACTGGGATTTGCCTACCCAAATGTGCTATGGTGTTGAGGTTTTCCAAAGTGTATTGGTTAGTCATGAAAAAAACATTTTGACATTAGTTATTACAGCATGTATGTGCATTCCAATTAACCCAGAACATAGAATTGAATAATCCCATGGCAAACAGAATACATGCATAAATGGAATAACAGTCATTATTGCAATAGCATGCCAGTAACAGTTGCAACATCAGGCCACCAACAATGGAATTTGAACAAGGTATGTTAGTATGCAACCATTTAAATATATGAACAATAATAAAACATAAGTCCCAACATTAGGTATTGAGAACAACATACCCATAGTATATGAATACTTATTATTGATGCAAGGAGGGGGTGGGTGGAGAGAAAAACAGTCCATTACCAACTCTATAGCTATATTTTTCACAGCAGTACTGCTCAATACTCTACAGGTCTGCCCCCACTTTACATCTACATGAGGCCTATAGCTACTGTAGCATGTACTTACCTGTTAATCTGTTGACCTGAAATGCTATGGGACAAGCTGTGACAACTCTAGGTATATGAGTAGAGGGGACTCGTACATGTCAGGGTTACATATATGACTAACAAGGTGTACCCTGCACTGATGTTGTGTGAGTTTGCTAATGGCATACTTATACTGGATTTATATTTGTGTGCAAGGTTATTGGCAACAGTGATCACTAGCCATGACAGCGTGACACTTGAGAGACATGTATCAGGAAGAGTGCATGGTGTATATAGCTATCCTGCTGTCATTTGTAGGCATGGGGCTGGACACTGGAACACTTGTACACAGTTTATTAGTATACCCTTCATACAGCTAATACAAACATTTCTTTACCTGTGAGCCCTGTAGAGAAGATATCTGTTAACACTACCTGACAGTTTCTACAAATACTCAGGACTACTTGTGTGTCACTATGAACACATCTTCATACCAGACCCTGGATTCAAATGTGGTCTGTGTGTGCAAACATTAACAACATATATCTATTTCTTATCACACTGAGCTTCTGGGGCACTGCTGCATGCTGTTTGACTGATTTGTACCCAAAACTCACTTAGTTACACAGTCTAGCCTTGTAATATAAGTGGAGTGTCACAGAAGACAGTAGTGTCAGTTGAACATACATGCTTGAGATTCATGCATGACAGATAATTAGTGAACTGTATTATGATACTTTGAATGCAGGTGTACAAATTTAACCCCTAGTGGATGTGAATATGTGTGATCTGGACAGACCATAGCAGGGTGCTGGGTTGCATGCCCGACCCATATACATTTGCACATCTTATATTTGCAGTCTCCACCTACTACAGTCTCATACTTGCTTGCATCAGCGTACCTACATTCAGGAATACATG
Source organism: Protopterus annectens (assembly GCF_019279795.1). Taxonomy (NCBI): domain Eukaryota; kingdom Metazoa; phylum Chordata; order Ceratodontiformes; family Protopteridae; genus Protopterus; species Protopterus annectens. The sequence goes on along the minus strand of NC_056728.1, from coordinate 148,140,523 downwards.
TAGCTGAAATGCAAAGGTTAACACAAGACAATGATGCAGGGAATACACTATAATGCCTTACACATTATCAGTCAAGGTTCAGATCTTCATGCAGAATATATATCACTTTTCATTGTATCTTGTTTTTCAGCTCCACATGTACAGTTTGGCATAGCAGCTGCTTAGCAGACACACTTCAGTGACATCATGCTCTCATAGCCATATTTGCTGTGTAGCACCTGTACACTTGTACTTCTTCAACAACAGACCAGATTAAACACAACAGTTTGTAGGAATAAGCTTTAGTTAGGGTGACATGACACAGTGGTTTGTTACATTCAAAATTCTAAATTCAGTTGTACTGCATATCCTGTAGATGATGAATGTATGTCAGTTATTACTCTCACAGTAACAAGCACAGTATATTTTATTAACAGATTCATTCCTACACAGTATAACCACAGTATTGGCTTCCTTTCATCAATAGTAGCTTGTTTGCTGCCTTCATCTGTATTACACAGTACTTGGCATTAGTCACTTATATCAGTGTTGGTCTAACAACACATTATTCAGTACACTCAGAACACACTATACTTAATGGCAGTAAACAATTACACTTTCTTATTTATTGGACTATATATATATATATATATATATATATATATATATATATATATATATATTGCAAGTTATATCCGTACTCACCACACTGTCAGCACAGCCCTGCCAGTCATCCAGCATGAGCCTCAATGTTTTGAGCCCTCTCCTCTGCAGCTGTGGGGGGGAAACACACCATTATGAATACCTGTCTATCAGATAGTCATACTACAATTTGATAAAATACCACTTGATAAACTTACAAACTTTTGGGACATTCTGGGTTTGAGCATCTTGGATTCATTGGGCCAAGAGTGCCCCTCCCTCCATTTCAGGTTGTCATAATGATGACGGACCTGCTCACCAGTGAGGGGGATGCCAGTGGCATTGATGAGCTCACATGCCAGACAGTCCCAGGTCTCAGACTTGTATTTTGAGCCCTGGTACTGGCCCTGCAGCAGTCTGTCATCATGGTTCTTAAAAGGAGTCCAGCCATGACCCTGGACTCCAATATGCCCCAGCGCTGCACCTGAAGGCTCACTTCCTCTCCTTCACCTACCACAGTTCCTACAGGGATCAAACTATAACAGATTCTGCCTGTATTCCCAACTGTGCAGTTTAAATAAGGCCATATTCCTGCCCTTTGCTGTCATTGGACCATTTTTAAAAATGCTGAGCAAAGCTCAGCAGTGCACAAATCTGCTAAGCTGAGTTGAGCAGTGCTTAAAGTGTCAAATGCTTAGCACTCCTTAGCAGTGTGCAAATCCACTTACCTAAGTTAAATACAGCTTAGAATGGGACTTTTAGCACTGCTCAAACCAGCTAACTGGAGCTAAGCACTGTAAAGTATTGCTCAGACAGGTCTTGCTTAAGCATTACTTAGGTTGGCTTAGCAGTGCTTAGCAAAACTGAGCTAAGGGCAAACAAGATTTTTCATTTAAAAAAATAGGAATTGGCTGTTAATTACTCATTATTGATACATTATTATTAAGTGCATATATTTTACTTTACATGACCTCCCCCTGTGTGCTTTCATTATGTTACCTTGGGGTGTGACTGTACTGTATTGGGCACTTGTGTTTACATGGTGGTTTTCACCTCATATCTCCACTGACACTGGGATTCTGGATGAGCTACACTACCCTGGTTAGCAAATATCACTAACTACATCAACAAATAAAATAAAAAATTAATACAAAAATGCTTTCCCATGTAAAAGCTGAATGGCCTGTCTTGGTGTTCAAACCGTGCACTTACTGCACAAAAAGCTGTGATTCTAACCACTCAGCTAACTCAGCTCTGAAGATTCCAGCTATACATTTCTATATAGCTTCTTAATACATTTAAGCACTGCTCAGAAAAGCGCCGAGCCATGCAAACCCACTCAGCTATGCTTAAACTTTGAGGAAAATGAAATTAAAAAAAAAAAAAAAAAAACATTAATTAAAAATTAAACTGTTAGACTTCACATTATTAAATAAGTGTCTGAGGACACTTTCTTTATTGTTTTAGTGCCATACAGCACTTTTACAATGCAGGGTGTGTGTTACAGATACTGTAACACACCCCCTACATGACATTACAGTTCCCAGTATTATTTAAGTGTCTGAGAACACTTTCTTCATTTATTTAGTGCTGTATGTCTCTTTTACAATGCAGGGGGTGTGTTATGAATACTGTAACACACCCCCCTACATGACATTAATTTCACATCTTGCATTTAAGTGTCCGAGGACACTTTCTTTATTAGAAAGTGCCGTACGGCACTTTGGAAGTCCAGGGGGCTTGTTACAGATCTGCAAGTACTATTTTGTACACAGCTCCCCCTCAGTAGCATGCCTTCATTAATATGCAAGGTGTGCTGCCAAGAGGGAGATGCAGACATGGACACCATTCACTCCATGTAGAAATAACACTATTCCTAAATGGAGTTTATTAAATATGGAGGATTATCAGTCTGACCTCTGACCTGTAAAACAGGCAACTACTTCAATCAACTGTTGAGTGTAAGTAGCTGTTGCTTTTCTCGTTAGTTAATATATATATATATATATATATATATATATATATATATATATATATATATTTAGTTCCCCTTTATAATCTCGAAATATCAAAATCTTGAATTTCAGTATTCAGAGACCACAAAGCAATACTTCAAAATAGCAAAAGTACATAAGCGCGAATCATAATATCTCAAACCCGCACTTATGCATTTATGCTATGTTATATGTAGTGTTTGGCTGGGATGGTGTCCGGAAATTAAGGTGAGTGAGTGTATGTGAGTGTTTTTGTAAGTTGTACGTGTGGGTTAGGGTAAGGAGGTGTAAGTATGAGTGTGAGTGTTGGACGTGTTGATGTTTAAGTATGTGTGTGTGTGTGGGACTGTAGAATGTCTGAGTGTGAGTTTGTTTTCTTTTCTGTTTGTGCGATCTCGGAGTTGGTATATATATATATATATATATATATATATATATATATATATATATATATATATATATGTAAGTAGGGAGGGTGTGGGGGTGCAGGTAGGCTTGCCCCCCTGCTTACATGTAGTGTAGGGTTGTATAGTTTGTGTGCTGTGGGTAGAATTGTGTGTGTGTTGTGTGGTGTATGGTGTATGTATGTTCGTGATTGTGTGTTTCGTGATTGTGAGTCATTCGCCTTTATAGTTTCGAGATACTGAAATTCAAGATTTCAGTATTTCGGAGTTGGTATATTTAAGTAGAGGGGGTGTGGGAGGGTGCAACCCCCCACATCGAGGGTGTGGGGGGTGAAGCCCCCCACTTAATGTAATGTTTGAAATTGTTTTTTATTTTTTTTTTTTTGTTGTTGGAACAGCAATTTTTTTTTCCCTTGGAAAAAAATCACTGTTCTGACACTTCGACATTGTAAACTTTCGCTTACATAGGGTCGATTAATCACTGTTCACTTTTTTAAGCATTCGGTAATCTAATATTGACCCTATATATATATATATATATATATATATATATATATATATATATACATATTAATATATATATATATATATATATATATATATATATATATGTATATGGATCTAGGACGTTTGCTTGACTGAGCAAACGTCCAAATCCATAAAACACAAACACACTTTAACGACAGCGCTTTTATCAAAAAAGCGCTTTCGTTAAAGCATGTGACAATAAAAAAACACTTCATTTACATTTTAGCAGGGGGGCTTAGCCTCCCTGCACCCCCCACACCCCCTACTTTAATATTCTCCCTTTGAGACCGCACTACAGTGGGGAAAAGGGAAATTTCCCTTACCTGCACCGTAGTACAGCCTCAGCAACAGTCACACTTATGTGAAAGTGCTTCTTCGGTGAAAAGCACTTTCGCATAAGTATGCCGGCTATTTGGATTTCAGTCATTTGCTCAGTCGAGCAAACGTCCTAGATCCATATATATATATATATATATATATATATATATATATATATATATATATATATATATATATATATATATATGTATATATATTTTACATTCACTCCACACTCTCCAAAGATGAGATCACATGTTTACAGCAACATTACCTTTTGTGTTACTTAACAGCATTATTTAATTCATAAAAGCTGGACTTTCAGATTATTAATAAGAAAATCTGAACAAAAAGCTATGACACTTACCAAATGTTTGATTCTGTGTTTAATTTAATATACCCTTGTAAGTTAAGTAAGTTTCTATGGTGCTATATGTAGCTATTTCCCATTTCCTGTCTCTGCCTATTAATTTATCTGCTGTGACTTTGGGGATGAAGGCAATAATTATTATTTGTTTGCAACCCAAGGAGACAGCTTTGTACTTGCCATGCAAAATAGCCTAAAGAGTCACCCACACAATGCTTTATTTTTTATCTATGTTCTACTCTCATAAGAGAAATACTTTGACAATTTTGCTATAATATGCCAAAAATCGTCAAATCATACAGTGCTTAGTCTTGTAATTGTAGTCTCCTAAACGTAAAAGTCTTAACATTTTGCCAAAGCATGTAGGTAACATTCATTTTTGAATACTACTTTTTTGTTTAATACATTTACTATCTAGTGCTTCTTGTTTGTGTAAGTCTTTGTGTACAAACTGCAACTCATTTATGTCATTATGTAATATTCACAAGCTGCCCCTGAAAAAGGCCATAATCATCATAGTCAGGTCAGGTTAGTTCTCTGAAAGTATGTCTGTGAACAAATAAGTTGATCTTGTAAGTGGTTAGCTTTGTTAGGCATGGCTGTTTTTTATAAAGATGATGCATATCCAACATTGTAAAAATAGATTATAGGAGTACAATGCATGGAGAGTAAATGGGTAGCTTAAGGTCCAAGCACATAGTAACATTCCATATTCTGTTCTCTGCCAATGCAGTGACCATTGCTGAATATTTACAAATTAAACTACAATATGTTATGCCTCTTTCTGTTGTCTTTAACTAGCACATACAGTTTTCAGTCACTGAAAAGCACCATTATGTATTTCAAGTTTATAACTGACATACTCAATTGCCAGTATCCCCTTTTTCTTTAAATATATTTTTTTAAGAATTTCATATGTTCTGAGTTAAAGTGTGCTTTATTTATGAGTAAGGTAACCTGCAATGTAAAATGTAATGATATGTATGCTAGCACAACTACTCACCTATGCTAGCATGCATACTCACATAGTTTACACAGATAAGGAGGGCTATGGCTGTTGGTACACATCTCTACTGCTGGGATGATAACAAGGGTACTAATATCAACATGGCTGCATGTATGATGAGCCCTTGCCCCATTTTTGTCCTCACTTGGAAATAACTAGGATGGGGGACTGAACAGGCTGGTCTCTTATGGTGAGGCTACATGTTCTGCTGGTACAATGGGGAAAAACACAGACAAAAAAAAATAAAACATAGATCGTATCAGCATTTATACAAACAACTGACTATAATTCATATAAAAAACTCCAAAGAAATGCTGCATACTGCAAGAATCATGTCTTAAAACAGAATCCTTTAGTAGATACAAAGAAATTCATATACAGGTAGACAAGTAACAATACCAGATGACAGACAGAAAATGGCAAGGCTTTAACATTAAAAGGATATAGCAGAAGACTCATACTACTAAAACCATAATAAAATTATAACCTACTGTTATCTCATTGTAGTGCATGGAACATGGTGATCAGTGCTACTATAGCGCAACACCCGATCTTAACAGATGTTAAGCACCCCCTGATTAACTTGTGAACAGTTCATAGCTCATAGTACTATACTAGTCTAATGACCACCAGGGATTTTATAAGTCTAGCCATGCAATCCAACCCAATTGTGCCCCTATGTATCATGGGTGTTTATTAGGTGGGGTATGTTAGCTAGGAAGTTTCTAGAGGTTATGTGGGGGGTATATTAGTTTGGGCATTACTATCTGCCTTTGTCTATCAGAGACATAGGGGCCAGACCCAGGGTGAATTTCTGATTTTTCATCCATTTGTCAAGGCTATGCTTAAATAGGGTTAGGGGTGGACTCTGCTTCACGTGGCTGGAGAGCCTGTTCCAGAGGATGGGGTTCCTTAGAGGTGCATATCTATCTCACCAACCTGTCTTATTTATGTAACAAGCAACATTTAAATCCTTGGATCTAGTGTTTCTGATGCTATTAATTTTGTGGATGTGCAAAAAGTCCATCAAAGCTGGATTTGAGGATGTATTGTATGCCAGGCATAGATCACCTGTCAGTAACCTTTAGAAGACACAGTATAGAGATAGGGAGTTAAGGTGATCCATATAGAACAATGTGTTTATACCCTAGATTCGACTAGTAAAGAAAACTTTGTGGGCATTCCAACTGTTGCATATGTCTGGTCAGGCACATACCAAAGTGGACAGTATACTCGATGGGTCTGATAAGGGAACAATAAAGTGCCACCATGACTTCCTTGGACCTGGAAGCCATGCCCTTACTTATAAGTTGGGTGACATATAAAGATGTTTCTACTACCTTTGCCATATGTTGGTCAAAGGTCAGATTATAGTCTACATATGTTCCCAGATCCTTGACTAATAGATCAACTGTTAGATGTGTCTTATCAATGGAGTAATTAGCTTGGGAGGCAGTTTTGCCAAAAGACGCTACAATGCAATTTTTGGCATTGAGTTTTAGTCCATGACTTTGGCATCAGCCATTTGTCTGTGTTGAACTTTCCTGTAAGATGTTTGTGTCATGGGGGACACTATGATAGTTCCCAGTTTGCAGTCATCTGTGAACTTGTCTAGCCAAATGCCCTTGATGTTAGCTTTTACCTCTGAGAAGTAGATGCCAAAAATGAGCAGTCCCAGCACAGAGCCCTGAGGTACCCCACTAGTGACTGGTCTCCTAGTGGATTTGGTATTATCAGTCATGACTTCCTGAGTCCTGTCTGTGTGTCAATTGGCAGTGCAGTGAATTATATAGGTTTTTATGCTCAGTTTTGTGAGTTTGTCAACTATACCAGAGTGGTGTATTGAAATTAATGCCTTAGCCAGGTACAGGTAAGTGGTATGCACTGTTTTCTTCTCATCCATTACCTTGGTGACCTTCTCAAAGAAGTCTACCAGGTTTAGTAGGCATGACCTTCCCTTGACAAAGCCAAACTGGGATGGGTCCTGTGTCTGAAAATTGTCTATGTCATTGTTGATCATTTCCATGATAATTTGTTCCATGGCTTTGCATATTAGACTAGTCAGACTAATAGGTCTGAAATTTTGGGGGTTAGCTGGTGGCACACCATTGTGAAGTGGAATAACCATTGTAGTCCTTCATCCTCATGGTACAAAGCCTGTTTTGAGGCTATAATTGAAAAGGGACTCAAGAAGTTCTAATGGGTCATCTTTCAAGGTATTTAGGAGACTTCTCGGGATATTGTTGAAGCCCATTGAGGCTGTGTTTTTTGGCCTTAGTGAGTGCTGCCAGGACCTCTTATTAGTTGGTGGGTTATGCTAGTAGGTATTTCATTGTGGGAGGCATGGGGGAGTAGGGGTTGACGTTTGAACTTAATTTTTCAGCCAGTAAATTTGCTATGTCACTCTGCTCAGTGAAGGTTGCATTATTATAGTTCATCACACTGGTGTGTACTACCCTTGAGGTTTCAGAGAGCTCCTATCATTATGGGAAATGCTCTTCCTGATTCCACCAGTGTAGTTTGTTTTTAGATATTCTTTTGGGCTTACTTCTAGTAGGTGCAACAGCCGCTATGCAGCTATTTATATGGTTGTGCAGGGTCTCTGTGAACAATTATGTATAGGTTTCTGTGAACGTAGGGGTGAGAGAGGCATTACATTTTGATAAATTATAATTTAATATGGTGTATTTTGCTTTGGAATAGTTCATGTTACAGGGTTTGATAAGATTACCAAGTTATTTTTCATTTTGAAGTAAACAACTTTATGGTCCGACCTCATCAGTGAGGACATGACACTGGAGGAGGGGCAGTGTTGTCCCATATTAGTGAGTGCCAGGTCCAGTCTATCTGAACCTCTGGTAGGTATGTGCATTATTTGGTCAAGGGTATTTGTTTTTATAAAGTCCCGAAATCATTACACCTGCGAATATGAGCAGTGTTTCCCAGTCTATAGATGGGTAGTTAATGTCTTCCAGAAATAGGTCATTTGGTTTAATGATGAGTGTCTCCAGAAGATCTAGCTTCAAACTATGGGAGTCTAAGAACACAAAAGGTGACTACAGCTTGCTAGGATATGGTATCAGATTTTGTCCATGGTGATTTATACAGGGCTAAATTCCAGGCCATTGTCCTGTTTAACAACTGTAGAGTTATGATTGTTGCTATTATAGACTGAGAGTGAGAGTCTTCCTACTTTTGTCCCTTTCTGTATAGCTGATGGTCTCTTTGTGTTGGATGGCACTGAAGTCTTGCACTGCTTGTCTACTGTCTGCTTTTTTAAACCATGTCTCAGTAAAGGCACACATCTCTGTATTCTACCAGGTGAGGAGAGCTTGTAGGGTGTGGAGTTTCATGTTTAAGCTCCTAGCATTGACCAGTAACACCTTTAAGTTTCTTTGTGTTTTATTTGCTGTGTCAGTATGTTTGTCAATTTGATATTGGCTGCAAGGGGGTGGATAAAGTTTTAGGCAATATTTAAAAACCTAGGTAAGACAGGTGCAGACCATCCTTTGCAAAGCAACATGATCTGTTAACCATGTCCTCAATGCTGACAAATATTGAATTTCCCTTGAAAGATACCAGAAAGTAAGCCAGTTATTGAAGTCATTCATCTTTTGTTCATACTATGGCATCATCCTTGGTGAGGGTAGAATGTTGCTTAATGCAAGTCACATACCTGCCTGAAACACATATTCAGAGACATCAATAATGTCTCTCTTCATACAGTCCAGGGAAGTACATCTCAGATTGTTAATGCCCACATGGACTATGACAGAATCTGATGAAGTATCATGAGTGTGTTCAAGACGAAAACGCTTATCATTTTTTCAATAAAGTCCACTCCTCAGTTGTTTGGTTCTTGTTTGTTCAATCTTGTTTGTATGTGAGATTTTTTTGTGTAATTGTATATGTGTATCTCTCACATACTGTGTTTGTTTTTTTTAAGGATTGATTGTTTGTGACATGAGACAATTGCTACATTATCTCAGGGTGTGCAAATCTACCAAGCTGGCTGTGGAGACATTTAGAAATTGCATATCCACATTGTCTGGATTTGTATTTGTGTGGGCTACTGAAGGTCGTGGACTGGGTTATACAGAGGTCTCCTTGCATGATCTCTGAGGTTTGGCTTTACACAAGGTTAGATTGTGTTAAGATTTGATAGTAGTGCTGTTTAATGTGCAAACTAGCTGCTTTAAGGTTGTCTCTGTGCAATGGCTTTGTTTTAGCCACACTAAGTTATAGGTTATAGTTATAAGGGACATTTTATAGATATAAGGAAGAATTTAATAAAGCCTACATGTTTTTCTTTCATGTAGGCATCGCACAACAATTATTACACAGATGCAAACATATTAAGATTCAATAAGCGCTGCTGAGCAGCTCGCATGCACATGCAAACATGGAAAATTTGGTAGCATACAAATCACCTCATAAGCAGGTGAATCTCATGCAAATGAGGCAGAAAGAGCAATCCAACATGCAGAAAGGCATCTGTTCAGACCCCGTGCCAGCATCCATAGTGTACGCAGAAAAATTCTGCGTACAGGAATCTAGACAAACAAAAGAGAGTATAAAACTGTAGAAATGTGGACATAAATCTCCTAAAAATGTAAGACCACATACGCACATGAGCAAAACTATCAGTCTGGATATCAGAAAGATTAAAGGGAATAAGTTAAATTAATAATTTTTTAATAATCTCAGGATCTTTGCGCTATACGCGGCAGTCCACAAACATGCTTAATAGAAAAAAAAATAGGAAAAAAATAATTTTATAGTATGTGAAAGAAATGTATTATAGGCCCTTGTGTGAGTTCCCTACAATGGTGCATTGCTGCTGTTGCTAAGGTGATAGGGCTATGAAGAGTCTAGTTTCTAAGCTGTCAGCACAGATGAGCATGCAAATGAGGTGGGGTTATTGAATAGAAGAAAGGAGTAATCTTGTCTGCATATCCCCTTCGGGTAGGGTCTTACACCATGTTGATGTTTACATTGGATGTGGTTGACATCAGAAGAGTGTGTCCTCTCAATTCTAAGCTCTTTTAAGCTTAGGTGCACATGTTTGCATGCTGCCTGGCTCAGTGTGTTCTTAAAACTGGATGTATTCAGCTAGAAATGTTGACCTTTGTATAAGCTATACTGCACAGTGCAGCACTGTGTGAGGTGTTGTGCACTGAAATAGGGCATTTAAATAATGTTAATTATATGGTAGGCAGGTGGAATGCATCACAGTTAGCCTATATCACATTCTGCACCTACAGCAGAGCTGTATAAAGTATGCATACACCCTACATTCTGATTTTCCCCCAATGCTCTGGACCATTGGAATAAAGACTTAGGAATTTTAACTGAGATAATGCTAGGGGCTGCTGCAGGTCTGCTACATCTGTATTTGCTAGATGCTGAAGTCAGTGCTACTAGTGCTGCTGACAATAGGCCTAGGCAGAGAAGGAGAAGAGTGTTCAGGCCTAAGGTAAACTTCCAGGAGCTACACGAGCTGGAGATTGTAGAGCCCTACAAGGTGGACAGGGACATATTACAAGAACTCACTGAGCTCTGCTGTCCTCTACTCAGAACCAGAGCTAACAGAGGGGAATCCATCCCAGTGTAAACAAAGGTATGTGTAGCCCTTAGGATATTAGCTACAGGTACTTTCCAAATACCAAGTGGGGACATGATGTGGGTCTCACAGGCATCTGCATCCAGGATACTCCACCAGTTCCTGGATGCCATGCTACCATATGCCTATGAACAAATATATTTTCCCCTCACTGCTGAGGTGAGGGCCAGCAATATGCAACACTTCTACCATGTAGCAGTCTACCCTGAAGTACTGGGTGCCATAGATTGCACTCATGTACATTTCAAGGCACCACCCAGTGAGGCGGGTAGAATCTATGTCAGCTGCAAGGGATACCATTCCATCAACTGCCAGATCATGAGCAATGCCCAGAGGATTATCCTGAATGTGTGTACTGGCAGCCCTGGCAGTTATCACAACACCTATATCTGACATTCATCAGAGCTGTACCAGATGTTTGCTTGGGGAACATCCCACACAGCCATTTACCAGGGGATGCTGGCTATGCTTTTGAACCTTGGATGATGACACCTATCAGAAATGCACACACACTCATGGAGGAACTCCATGATGAGGGAAATGCACAAACTAGGAACATCATAAAGTGTGTGTTTGGGCTTCGGAAGTCACGGTTCCAGTGCCTAGATATATCTGGTGGTACCCTTCAGTACTCTGCAGCCACATGTGTACATATATTCACAGTATGTGCCATGCTGTACAATCTGATCCTGTGGAAACAGCCGCAGCAGGGTCAGCAAAGGGAAGGGATACAATTCCCCCCACAAGTGCCTAGGTCACCACAACCACAGTCACAGAAGGACTTGGAGGAGGAACCTCCTGCTGATGTCCCTGTAGGGAGACATAGGTGTGCTCAGTATGCCCTGGCTTTGGCTAAGAGATTACACATAGCACATTTACTGACAATCTAGGGACCTAGGGACTGACACCTTACTCCCATTCATACACATATATTAAACTTGATTCCAGGCAACTCACACAATCTGTACGCATCCATGTATTGGCTGTGTACTGCTTGTATCAGACAGAGTCAGCCCTGATCTACAGTTCTGTCAACTGCTGTATTCGCAAGGTAAGTCTCTAACCTGCACAGGATTAGTATGATATGGTATGTATGGATCTGCTACATTTATGCAAGTAAATATAGTGAGCTATTTGGACAGAAGTAACATCCACATGGAACTGCAGATGCCCAGTCCACTATCATGTGTCCTTTAATAGTCACTAGGTCTTATGCATGGAATATTCACTACATCAGTCAAGGGAGACATTACGTAGAGGGGTTACATGATATTTGGACTATGGTGTTTCCCATCAGAGCATGAGGTGTTGTTCCCCCACCCCAATGCAGCAGTGTTCCCATATAACTGCTGTAACAGCAACTCATCAATGGCATATCAGCAGTCCAGGCAGTTTCAGGACAGTAACATAGAAATTGATCATACATTGTATGTCTCACTTAACACAGGAATAATGACATACATATTTATGATGAATGACTACTGTCTGTCTAGCAGCTTGTGTGGCTCAGTGAACTAAGGAAGTTAGGATGGGTGATGGTATTGATGGTTCTAATCTGGAAATATCCACATCTTTTGAATGTGAGGTATTATTAGGTTGTTATTTTTAACAGACCATCAGTCTGTGCTTGGTGTAACATTATTAATCTCCATCACATATTAATTACATCAGACAGCTGAAGAAAGCTGTGGACAATTTGAGTGAAGTGCAGTACTGCAGATACAGGGATAGATGTCATTGTCTATAACACACAAAATCCCGGCTGGACTAGAGGTAGGTGTAGACTGGAATCAGTTTATAAAAACTGACAATCCCACTGGGCATGCTCATATACTTGGTTAAACAGAGCACAATTCTGTTGCCTCTTGCCCAAAATGACTTGTTATGTATAGATATGTCTATATATACATACATATATGTATACATATCTGTCTGTCAATATCTCTCTTTCCCATAGATAGTATATCTATCTCTATGTATATACAAATACAGATATACCTATATATACCTATATATAGCTATATATATATATATATATATATATATATATATATATATATATATATATATATATATAAAACATAGATCTCAGGTCTCTCCCCATATATCTATGTAACACATATAAATATGTCGTACACACACAGAGCTACATTTCTATATACATCCTTATTATATACATAAATATGTGCGTATATGTCTGCATTGTCCTACATACTCTGATAATGGTGAGTAAAGCTGCACTATCACACATCTATAATGTTGCTCATAGGATCCAAAGTAAGGGCTCAACAGTACATAATGCACTTACTTACAGACCCCTGTGACTGCTGGATGTCCCCACACATACAGCAACAGGTGAGCAGGTGGTGTAATGTATAATGTTGTCTAAGCATGCATGGACAGGGCAAATTGTTCTTTCCACAGGCTTGTCCATACAAATGCAAACAGACACATATGGTCAAACTTGTAGTTGTAGCCACATAGCTAGGATAAATAACACTTATCTGACTGCTAGGCTAGTAGATGCGATAACAGTACAAAGCAATTTAACTCTGCATGCCACAGATGCTGTTCAGCATAAGTCTAGTTTGTGCAATCCACAAGTAGTTTGCCTGCAGTAATGTCTAAATTTGACATCAGCTGCAGTCATGTTTAAATTTGACATCAGCTGTGGTGCGTGTGATACATATTATGATCTATAGAGTGTAAGAGTAGTTAGGTAGGGGTTCTAATCACACTCTAAACCACTTGATGTGTGTGCAAGCATGTACCCCCCTGAAAAACAACTGAGAATCCCTTATTGACTATGAAGCTGCAATAGTTCTGCACTTTTTGACCCTGTAAGTTGCTGCCAGTTTTCAAACTGCTGTCTTCTACAAGGCCTGCTGATGTCATCAATCTTAATACTACCAGCTGCCATTGTAATGTGAGACTTAAACAGTAGTACATGCTATAAATACTGTGATCTATAGCATGTAAGACTAGTTAGGCATGGGTTCTAATCTCACTTCAGGTTACTGTGTGCATATGTGCATGTATCCCCCTGCAAAACAACTAGGAATCCCTCACTGACTATGAAACTGCAATATTTCTGCACCTTTTGGTCCTGTAAGTTTCTGCCAGTTTTCAACTGCCCTGTTCTACAAGACCTGCTGATGTCATCGACCTTGGGACTACCAGCTGCCATTGTAATGCCAGACTAAAGCAGTGGTGAGTGCTATAAATACTGAGGTCTATAGTGTGCAAGACGAGATAGATAGGGGGTCCAATCTTGCTCTAGGCCACTCAGTGTGTGTGTGTGTGTGTGTGTGTGTGTGTGTGTGTGTGTGTGTGTGTGTGTGTGTGTGTGTGTGTGTGTGTGTGTGTGTGTGTGTATCTCCATATGACGTAAATATGATAACCTCAGTAACTTAGAAAGAGGTAGGGTTTTGCAGTATTTTGGTTGTAACCAGTGATGTGGGCCTTCAAATGCCTTACCACAACTAGGGCTGCTGATGTCATCAAGCATAAGATGTCCCAAAGAGATAGTAATAGCAGACTTGAGGTGTAGCATGTGCATCATGTACTGTGATCTGCAGTGTGTACCATTAGATAGGTAAATGCTCTAATCTACATTCAGCCAACTTGCAGTGTATTTGCATGCTGTGCTGTGTCCTGTAAGCAGTAACTGGTGTTATCCTCAACTTGGCCAGGTCTGTGTGTGTGGCTGCTATAGCATTTTACACCAGCTTATGGAATTAGAGGATCTTTGAACTTTAATAGAAAAAGGGCCTTATAGCTGTCACAACCCTAGCCAAGTATATACTCTTATTTACAGCACATTGATCAGCACATATTGCCCTTGTCCACGAGGGACACAGGCAGAAGCCCTATGGGGAAATAACGGTCACCCAGCCAATCATACAGATGGCATCTGAAGAGGTCCACTGAGGTGCTTTGTTTGCCATTAGGCATGATTCTGTTTCAAAGGTGTGTTAAAGTCTGCTAGACAGATCTCACCCACCAGCATGTATTACTAATGTCACATCCAAGGTTAATGTCTTTAGAGTGAGTAATCCATGTACCATGCCACCTACATACATGCAGCATTTCCAGTCAAGCAGGGTCACACATTGCCCCATATGCAAGGCAGAAATCACCTCTGAGTAGTTTATATGCCACAGGCTACAATGGCAACTGATTTCAGATGAAGTCTATTGAACCGATACTGAAGACGTGAAGTTTCCTTGTGAGGGACCGTTGTGTTGTGTGCAATTGCCAGTAGTGCTTGGAAAGGTACAGCAGCAAATGGCAATTGCACTCAAATATTGACATGCTGAGGGAAGAATACATAAAGGTTATGAGTATGTCGATTTTGGGTGACCGTGCCCTCGGTTATGACATATGATTCCCATCTTACCACTTGGGAGACATGGTGATCTCAGGTACATTAGGTGTAAACCTGTGTAGCCAGGCCTGTTTGCCCAGGTCTGTCACCCCTGAGTATGTACATCACATGTTGCAATTGATGTGTTACTTACTAGGAGCATAGGTGTCACCGATGGAAATGATACTACATATATATTTGCATGGAGTTTACAGCCATTAGTTTGTCAGCTGGCATTTGTTCATCAATACCCTCTTGTAGGATATTGACTAACTCACAGAGTCTATGACCACTCATAGTTTGCAAGCATCAGCCAGTCACAGACAGTCAGAATTCACTTGCATCATGGCTAAATGGATTCCAAGCAGTACAGGGCAAAGGGCTGAGCCCTGTTGAACTGTGTTGCTTACAGATCAGCTATTGAAGGCAGATTTCTCTATTTTGAATATGTGTGCCATCAATGAGCCACTTAGTGACCCCTATAATTATATTACCATGGATGCCAAAGTGGGTGCTTTTGTCAATGATGCCTGAGTGAGAGATAGAGTCACATGGCTTGGCTACATCCAGGGGGTTGTATGCCCTGATGTCCTCTCACCCAGGTCCTTGGTGACTACCTCAGACATGTCCACCACATTTAACAGCCATGATCTACCTGTCAGACATTCAAACTGTGTACAGTCACCTGTTTGTAAATTACATATATTTGTTGATCAGCTCCCTGATGATTTGCCTCACAGGTGTACACATATGGCTACTCAGTCAAATAGGTCTATAGTTCTGGTGGTTGGTGGATGCGCCACCTCTGTGCAAGGGAATAATAGTTGCCATTGTACAGTCAGCTGGGATGCAGCGAGTGGTTACAGTATGATTGCAAGGAGTCCACAGTGGTGTTAGTAATCCTTGGTGGATCCCATGTAGGACACAGCCTGGGATGTTAACATGTCCAATAGATGCTGTATATCCCCCATAGAGAGAAGAGTTAAGACCTGCTCTGTAGATATGGAAGGTATGGGACAGGTTGTAGAAATGTCATGTGGCACATGTGGTGGGGACAGCAGAGTGAAGCTGTTGCAGAACCTATGGGACAACAGGTTAGCTATGAGTACAGACCCATTATATGTGTCCTCTGAAGTTACACATGTAACTACACTGTGCGTTGTCATACTGCTTTGTGGAGGAGGCTAATTTTGTCACATACAGTTTCTGCACAACTTCATGACAACACTATGTGCTTGTTTTAGCTGAGGAGGTTGTGCCTCCATTTTAGGGGGCAGCCTCACCCCAACTGTCACAGCAATGTCCGCCTCTTATTGTACAACCTGCTAAGGCAGTTGCCCACCACACAGGTTTGCTGTGCCATGAGGAGTTCATGTTCATCCTGTCAGGTACAGCTGAGTCTATCCAGTTGTACTGCTGCTTACATAATGCATTGGTGTAAAGCTCTGCATACTTCACTGTCCCATCTGAGGTGGTAGGTGCAGTCATGGTATGTAAACCATCCCATAGGAGGCAATACATTGCTTTGTTTAAGTATATTTCTGTATTTGCTGCAGAGGGGAGGTTAGGTCAGATCTCACCAGGGAGGACCTTACAGTGGTGAGCTGCAGTGATCACCCATATTGGAAAATACATGAAGCACTACATTGGCTCCCCTTGTGGGAATGTCACACCACTGATCCTGGACATTGTAGTTACGTATGTTAACTAACCTTTGGGCAAGTGAATTTCAGCATGGCTAAGCAACACAGTTGGTGGTTACTTAATGCCACCCCAAACTATGGTGCACTGATATATCTTGATAGACACATATACATTCAAATAAGCACAACGGGTATCTGAATTCATGGCGCTGCTCCTGTAGGTGGCAATGGCTTAATTAGGCACCCTTTCAACAGTGAATAAGACCTGCAGTGTCTCCGGGAAAGCATAGTGTTTCACTAAATCTGCATGTATATCTATCCTTAATGAATATGTATACACCACCTGCATTATCTTGCACACTGTCAATTTGAAGTCTGAACATGTGGAAGGACATGTAGTCTCGTATAGCTGTAGTGCTGTCCTCAGCCATGAAGCACATGTGTTTGATTGCAGAAAAGTCTGCATATTCCAAGGTGGAAACACCTTCCACAGAGTGGGGTTTAGTGTTGCATGTAGCAGCATAACTGTGATGTTGTATGAAGATGGTTTCCTCATTGGAAAGTTTTATCTCCAGATAGTACCTGTAAGACGCACTGTGGGGGGGTCAGCAGCCTTGGCCAGTACTCAAAATCCCAGGGGTGAGATGAATACCATCTCTGACAAAGCATTGATGTCTGTTGAACAAGTCATCCCTGGCAGACATGTGGTGGATTCCCTTACAATGACACCACACACTAAGGTAATTATTGACATCCCTCATTTTCCATGTGTATTGAGCCATCATCCTAGGTGAGAGTCAAATGCAACTGAAAGCTACGGGGATACCCAAAGCGTGTAAGCTCAGTCATGTGCCTGCATACAGTCTGGTGATGTATGTCCCTAGTCGTACACACCTAAGGAAATATGATGTCATCATTATGTCACCTGATATTCCTTGAGTTGCGGCAATGTGTGGTATGCCGTATTGTTTCAACCCACAGACAGCTAACTGTAACCTTTCCCATATGTAGCTTGGGACATGGACATTAATGTGTCTCAACATGTACTCATCTATGAATAATAGGTTTGCTTGTGTATTTTGCCTCAGGTGTTTGACAGGTGAGACAGTGGTGCATGCACTATTATGTGTTCTGCACTCACCAGAAGTAGGATTTTCTGAGGTGACTGTTGTTTGGGAATGTGTCTGGTAAGGAGCTGCACACATGTAGGTATGTGTGATGTGGGTGAGGTGGTGCAGGAGGTGAGCTGTGCATGTTGGCAAAATGCTCATTGCTGTATGTACTGATTACTGTGTGAGATCATGGAATCAAGGTTTGAAGTACAGTCACATATGTCACACATTGTGTTGGTGTGGCATAGGAGTAAAGGGGTGGGTACACTTTTCACATGTCATCAACAGTCATTGATAGTGCGATTAGCAATACAGTCATGCTTGTGTGTATGTCACAGCATGCCATCATTAGGCAGTGCCATGACAGATGGTGAAATGTAACATATCACCTTTATGTAGGTCCTCTAAAGTAACACAGCACCTGACAGTGTGCCATACAATGCTTTTCCAGCCATGTGGACCTTGGATTGACCATATCCTGTTGTTAGGCATGGTCCCAATACCATACCTACAAATGTGACACTGTGCAAGTCCTGCCAAGGTATGGTTATGCTGCCACACCCTTGGGGTTGACAGCCTGAAACACAGTGTTTGTAGACACATCCTGCAGTGAAGATGTGGATGCCCATGCATGCACAGAGGACTAGTTCAACTTTGCTGACATTATGTTGGCCTTGCAAGCGTACAATGTTTGTCAAACAACCACACAGCAAACTGGTTGTTGTGTGACATGATGTGGGAACACAGACGTGTTCTGTGTACATAACTGTACAATATGACATACCTAGGACATGTGGCAGGTGGACACACTTTGGCACTTTGGCCAAAGGTGGCCAGCCCTCTGCAGTAGACCTCACAGCCATGTCATCCAGATATCCACTGTTAATCTGTTGAAGGGCAGCATGCATGAAGTACTGTGAAATTGGCACCTAAGATGAATCACCACCACTGTGCTGCTTCTTTCAGCAAGCCTGGATATCTGTGTCACTGGACATTGCACATTATGTTGTGAAGCTGCAGCTTTGGCCCTAATCGCTATCTGGTCAGTTCCCTAGTGACATGCCACCAACACTGGTACAGAAGGCATAATGCATGCAAAACCCACTGATTGCTCAGGTTGCTAATAAAGCATCTACCTGGAGTAGGGCATGTAAAGTTCATAGAGCCTTTCATGATGTGGGACAACCATGTGGATGAACAAACAAGCTGTGTCCTGCTACTCAACATGAGCTTCATAGTAACATTTTGCGTGTGATGACAGAAAAAGTATTCTGCATTCTTCACAAGGTAATTGTGTCCCTTCAGTACACACCTCTTGAGTAGTGTCCAACTGCAGAATACCTGTGTAAAATCTCCCACCTTACCTTCACAGGGCATACATATTACACTTCCCTCCATTGTTTTTATTGTGCTCTGTACAGACAAATTGGATTACTCTTTTCTTGGAATATGATGGAAGTAACTGCAATAATTATTTGCACAGAGGACAAGTAGCATGCAGTGCCAAGCAGTGTCCCCAGATCCCTCAATCATCTGATATGTAAAGCCATGAAAAGAGTTAGCTTGGATACGATCAATAACAATGTTGTACACCTACTGACACTGGACCAAATACAGATTGTTTTGCTCAAGGGCAGATCATGCCTACCTTCCCTAACTGGTCGATCTCATTGAGTGCTACACTATGCAATGGATGATGGAAATATGACTCACTCTGCCTACCATGGCCTGACAAGGTGTTTGACAATATTAGGCCAGCAAGCCTTGCTGGAAACTGTGTAGGTTATTTATAGAGTGATATGTCAGCTGGTGTGTAGACCTATGCTAGAATGATGCCAGTCACCAGTGTACTTCCCTCAGAAATCATTAATGGAGTACCCCTTGTAGCCATTCCCTTCTCTGCAGTCACAGCCACTGCCAGTGATCTCTGATTGACTACATTAGCAGGTGATTGCATATTAGGAGCTGTCACTGAATCCCACACAGAGCCAGCAGGTATCCAGGATGGCCTGAGACACACATTCAGTTGTTTTCAGAGCCACTGACAAATAGTACATGCCAAGAACTGCACAATACTATCCTTTTAGAAGTCACCCACCCCTGAAAAATGTAGTAGTGTCCACACACCGCAAACATTTGAACCATTACTCATGGACTTATGGACAGAGAAAGTAATGTAGCCTGTGACTTTCACTGGTTAGTAAGATGTGGGGATCCATCCAATTCTGTACAACCTATACAGAAAAGTATGGCATGTAAAATCCCAGACTGTCACTGTTATACCATATTTTGTACTCATCACACCTATCATTCATGCAATGGCACCTTTGCTATGTCACAACACAGGCATATCTTATACCTGTAGCAGCCACACAGGTTCCATGGTAAACCAATACATATTGCATATAACATGTCTGATGCAGTCCATGACAAGAGCCTACATGTATAGTCTGTCTCTTACATTCTTTGGAGGGGATGTGTATGGCTACCATACAGGGAGTTGTCAGATACCACTGTGTACCTCCTGCTTATCCAAGACAGAACTAACACATGTGTTACCTGTTCTACACACCTACACTGTCACTGCAGCATAAATAGTATATGTTGGAGAGAAAGGTATGTAACATGGACACTAAGCCTTATATGTAACAGGCTCCCCATGCATGTGAAGCACACGTCTGCTGTAATGCACATCAGGTGCAAGTTACACAGTGGGATGCAGAACAAGACAATTATAACTGGTGTAGGACAAATGTCTGTAATGGACACAGGAAATTTAGATCTGTTAGCTCCAGAAACCCTGGTGGCACTTATCAAGAGTATCAGACTATGTCATAGATGAGGGATGCATGAGTAGGCTGCATGATGCCATTGTCCTTGTTAGCCTGTTGCACACATATGCACCTATACTGCTGCACCTTGCTAGAGACATCTGTCTTGATGTGATGTCTATGGGTGTATTGCCACTGTGTATCCATAGGTGTCCCCCTACTGACTCCTGAAACTGAACCATAAACAGGTCCATGACACACCTTTCATTGTGTAAGTATTCAGCCATTACAACATCATACAACATAAAGTACACAAAATTATGTGGCTTATTCATTACAAATGTCAGTATACAGTATCTGTCAGTGATGAGTACAAGTGTCATGGGAAAGTTACACTACATTACACAATTACATATTAATTTATAGAGTCATCCTGTGCATCAGACACATAGCTTCATTTCCCTGCATCTATGATAAGGATGACCTGGATGTGGCACAGATATCATCACTTGCATAGGGTGTTGTGTGGTAGTGCAGGAGGCCAAGGCTGACCCAATAGGTTGAAAGAATGTGTGTGAGTCAGAAAGGGAAGCAGGCAAGATGCACCATGGAAATGTGCCATGGGTGTTTGTAGATTACCTGATTTTGACAGTGGTATGTGAGTGTGTCGTGAACATAGTCAAGCTCAGTGTTAGCCCTACATGTATATATGTTGGACTGTTGGTAACCATGCATGGTAGAGCTGACAGTTCAATCCACCCCCAAACAAGGGAACTGGCTCTGCCAAGAGGTCCACTGGCACCTCCATGGCTAAGGTCAGAAGAGGTGGTAATACCTGATGGTGACAGCTGTCTGCTGGGACTCTGTCCTCTATGTGAATTCCCAGGACTACAAGCCCATGGCCTGCCACATCTTGGTGTATACAGCACACTCCCTTCTGGAGCGCTGGATGTACTGCCACTACAGGAACGTGATTGAGCATGGCCATGTGGAATCTCAGCAGATGTAGTTTCTGAACTACATCCATGAGTCCAACAGCTCAACTCCAAACAGATGTTCCATCAGAGACAATGTGCGTTCCAAGGCAGATATTCTGTGATCTGTCTCAGACCACCTTCTTTCCACTGCATCAGTGAACCGATGCAAGGTATCACTAATGCAGTGGAGGCAGTCACAGATGTCAGACTGTGCTGCATACATAATCCTGAGCATTCATCTGGAGTTCCTTTTGGAATGTACCTGTGCCTCCATGATAGCCTGAAACATACACCGAGTGATCCGTGATGAGACACCTGCAACAGGCGGTAGAAGGACAGCAAGCCTACTACGAGCACCCCTATCAATCTGTCTGTGTGGAACCTCGCCAGCTCTCTGTCTATGGCTAGTGTCTACACTCACTGGAGCCATAGTTGCCACACTTTCCTGTTCAATGTCCCCACCCTCTGACTGCCCAATTTCAGTGGCTTTTGCGGACTGGGTATGTGCAGGCATACTGATTGTGTGCAGTGATAATGAGGGCAGAAGAGGGATGTAAACCTCTGGGACAGATTCAGTTCCTGAAACCCTCACCTGTGCCTCACTTTGGCCACCATCATCATCAGAGTCTGAAGAGACACTGACATCAGGTTGTGTAGGGAACAGAGACCAACCCCCCCCTTCTCTCCTGTGTTAAGAAAGGGAACAGCAGTACATTAATACCTGTATTATTATGCTCTGCAGAACTATTTTGCTATATATGTAAAGCTGTATATACTGTTGTCACTATTACAGACCTGTTTAACCCCCAACCGCATAGAGGAGGCCATGAGGACATTACTTTTCCCACAAACATCTGTAGTGACTTGTAAAGAAAAGCTCTTTACACAGCAATGTCATCAGCAAAAATGATGTACACTGTTAACAATTGTGAAGACTCTGCATATTTGTCACACCTACAGGGCACAGTTATGACTCTAAACTGTGTACAGTCAGAAAATATCTGTGCAGTTGGCAATCATGCCAACAATACAGAAATCCAGCTAGTAGGCCAGGGATGACATTTTAGGGAGTACATTGTAGTAAATCTACATATGTAACAAAACAGTGTTGTGTTTACCAGGAGCAGGACCGCAGCCTTGCCCGCTTCCTGAGGGACCTGTGAAAAGAGAGAAAGAGGTAATGTAAATACCACCAGATGTTGCACTATAACAGGGTAATACATCCATATATCTGACATTAACAGTAGCTACTTTGTTAATTGCTATGTTGCTAAAAATCTGAGCATGAGATTCAAACTGCATTTAAACTCCTCCTCAAAGAACAAACACCTTACACCCACATAAAAGTATCTACACCCTGACACGCTGAATGCTACAGTATTCCAATGCTGATCAAACTAAACCTACCTGGACCTCCTCTGGCTTGAAAAATGTGGCACACATATCCATGAGATACAGTGTGATGGATGCCTGGGAGCTGTCGTGTGTTCCTAGGTTTCCAAGGAATTCCTCAGTGGCTGAGGGTGGTTGTTTTGCTGCAAGCCCTCTACAGGTGACACCACAATCCCCGGCCACATCTGCTGCTCTTCTGCATGCAGAATTAATCATATCTGTGGCACGGTGTCAAACCTGCTCATATGTTCTGCTCTTGTGACCTATGATATTCACATCAAGGACAAGGTCAACCCACAATGCTGCCTGCTGTTCCCTGTTTTGTCTCCCTGGACTGTGGGAGTTCATGGTATTTCCAGAGGCCTTCCAGGATTATATTGTTCTCAGCATCCATAAAAGGGGTACATCATCTGGCATACATGTTTCCTGAAAGACAACAAAATGGGAACACATGTCAGGACCACATATGTAGAAATACAGTATGTAGATATATAGCAAGAACAGAATGTCTGGTATTATCCACTGCTTGATAACACATGTCATATTCCACAATATGCAAACATACTAAATGTGTGGATGCAACTCAGATACTAGCAATAGTCAACTATTCCCATTTGTACCATGACAGATACTGCTATATGATCACACACCCAACACAGGGGTCCATCATAGTGTGTCCCCTAGGGGCAACCTCCCTGATAATATGTCAAAATAACAGTGGCAAACAAATAGGAGTGTGGTATTGCAACCACTATAAGGGGACATTCCCAAATGACCAGTGTGCCAAATTGGCAAAAAACATTCCAACCTGGATGTCCTCTGTAGATGTAACAAATCTGGATATCAATGTCATGTCATCATTACAGTTCCAAGAAAGGCTTAATGCTGTAACCCTCATTCCCCTAAGTAAATTCACACATATGCATCATTTTGTAAACAAAAAGGTTACATACCTGATAGAGTACAATACTCTGTTGATATGTGCAGATATATAAAGTGTTTGGCAATGCATTTACTGTCTGAAGAAAGTCTCATACAGACTGGATCTTTTAGCCAGCTGTTTGCCTTTTTAACATGGCTCACATTACCAGGTGATTGGCTCTTAACCAATCTGTGGTTTTGAAATGCTCATTGTAGCTAACACAACTGATTTGCAGTATAATCAATCAATGACATGCAACCACTGAACAAGCTATAAGACCTTCATGTGGATTAAAATCCCTTTCTGATATGTTGTTCTAGACATTCCTGGAGTCAAGATACTACATTATTGCAGAAGGTATGTCTGAAGCAGCTAATTTTACATACAGATGTGCGTGCTACAGGCTGCAGCTCATGCTGCAGGCAATAGGCATAGGTACAGAGTGTGAACACTTTGGAGGACAACAAGCTGTAAGAGTAACTGTGGGACCTGTGGCAGCCTTTTTGTAGAGGCAGAGCCAGAGTGAGGGTACCCCTTCCACTGCAAATTAAGGCATGTGTTTAAGGTAAGTATGTTAGGCAACAGTATCACTAACAGGGTACTTTTTATGTCCTTGAGCAACATAGGGGGTAAATATACCATTATGTCAACCATTTGGACAACTGTCAAGCCATGTGTCACATTATGGTAGTCATTTGGAACATGTGTGCTGTCAGTCCTTGTTACAAGCAGGACCTCCATATGCGTATGTTAGTTGTGCAGCTGTGCTAATCTGCAATATCATTATGAAATGATTGTGTACTGCACTCTGACATTAGTGGACCACATCTGCATTATCCAAGTTAAAATCCTCTGTGAATGCATATTAATGCATGACCTGACACTATGCACTTACAGTGCTGCTATAGGGATATGTCAAGTGTGTTCCTATCTGCAGGCCTGTGACTTCCATCAGTGAAAAGCAGACATTTAATTTGAAATGCATTGTGTAGATAAAGAGCACATGACTCAGTCATTCATTGATGGCTTCACAATAATGTAATTTAAATTCTGCACACCACTGGATTTGAATGTAGGACCATGCTTACAAAACTTACTATTAGCAAAGCATTTAACAGACTGAGCTACTGAGTCACTGTTACAGCATGTGCATTTGTGAAGGTATAAGTGCACACATATAGTTTGTGACATACTTCCATTACATCCATTATGTGCCTGGCTTTATAAGGATGTATTTCTCCACCAGAGTCCCAGTTGAACATGTATTTTCTCATTAATGTTTTAGCAGGTGTTAAAAGTGGCCATTTATCTGCTATTGGAGACCTGAGTTACAGCCATTAATGTTTGTTTGGCTTTCTAGTGATGTAGTCCTGTACCAGACTCAAAATTACACTCCCAATTTTTCCATTGCTTTTTCAGCAATTTATATCACGATGCACAGTTCTGCTTACACATGCTTAATTACGGTAACTTGAAATTACTATGTTTTGCTTAAACCACCTGTTTTAATTAACAGCTGTGTGGCATAGCAGGTTAATGCAGTGGTCTGCAGGTGCGATGGTCTCGGGTTCAAAATAGGGGACTGTTGTTTATTTTGTACATGTTTATTATAATTTAAAATACGTATATCAATATAGCTCTATTTAGCTGAGCTTAGCAACCCTGTGTGATGCCTCGTGTCATGCAGCATCATGCAAAAAATCTTTAAAGAGAAGAAAAAAAGGGGAGGTGGGACAGTGGTGAAATGGGGTGCAAGCAGGAGGAAAAACATAGTGAATGGCAGGAAGGTATGTGCAGGAAAGATGTAGGGAAGAACCATAGCTACCATTTCTTGTACTGCAGCAACAGTGCACTGAGGACAACATAACTGCATTGTCAAGCAAGTTGGACCAAATTATGTGTGTCCAGTGGATACGTGTGTGGAATGGAGAGCTATGTATGGGGCAATATATATATATTTTTTTGTGATAGATGCCCATGTTTTTTTTTTTTTTTAAGTGAGAGTGGAATGTTGGGGAAGGGACATAGGTATATGTGGGGGAGGTAAGTTGGGAAGGTGAGGAAACTTTTGCAGGCAGGCAAGACATCAGACAAGGGTGGTGTGTGACACAAGGGGGTGTGAATGCCTTGGATGGGGAGAGTGTTGTGGAATTCCATTCTTTGGTCGTCCACAAGGTGGCAGTATGACTAAAGTCTCCACCCATGGGGCTTTCAGCACTGCTCCTTCACAGCCCCTGAGGTGGCAGTGGTGGAAGTTAGGCACTGGGGTAAGGCTGTCCTACCCAGGTGGCCATCATGCTCTCCATCTGGCACAGGTGGCATCCAAAAGCACGGAACACAGTCTTGCACACCAAACCTGGCAATTCAGTGTGGGTGACAACAGCCCATCCACCACCACTTCCGGAGGGGGGATGAGCCCCATCCTGTGGGGTAGAAGGACCCAATGCCACATGTAGTGCAGAGGCAGTAGAGAGTGCACCATCAAGCTGAGTCCCAGACATGCTGGGCAGAGGTGCCATGGCCAGAGGAGCCAAGGTAGGTGGTTCATCTGGAACTGTCCTACCTTGCACTGTAGTAAATTAGTTATAACAATAGGTTAAGGTTAGTAATAGCCAAAGCAATGTTAGTATTAACCTAATGGGATATAATATTGATTATTCAAAATACATATTAAGATATATTATGTGGAACACAACATTAAATAACATAACAGTAAATATGTTAACAGCAAACCAGAATGAAATAACTCATAACATCAACAAAACAATTAGTTTAACAGAAGATATTAATATTAAATCATAATAATAAATAACATTAATAAATTATGGTAGATATGGGGTGGGGAGAGAGAAAGAGAGAGGAAACATACAATTAGTGAAGTCACAGATGATATTAATACACAGACTGATAATACATAGTGCTACAGGTGTGTTGTGTCAGTTGTGATTACAGTGACTCAAATTCTTCTATAGATGATGTAGCACCTACATAGCTCTCAAGATGTTAGCATGAGACAGTATGGGCCAAGCACTAATAAATGCAGGTACACAACTACATGGAACTGTTTCACATAATGTGCACATACCTAACTACCAAGGTGTTCTGTAAACAGATTTGCAAATATATTGCATTCCAGGTAATCATTTATCTGCTAATCATGGACCAGCCATCATGCCTTAGTTGGCAAGCATGGGCGTAGAACCCAAAAGCTGTGACTGCAGGGGACATATGCACATTATGTAACAAATGACTGCAGTGACATTAGAACAGACATGCAATGAATACAGCCCTACGGCACTTAATTCAACACATTCCTATGAAACCACAGTCCTGCTTTACACTTTATTGTTACTGCTCCTTAGAATCTGTGAAGTATACACATTATATCTGCCCAGAACGTGGGATACCTTACCCATACACCTTGTTCCTGGAGTGGGAGGAATAGAGATAATAGTTTTACAGTTGACTGCAGCAACATCAGAACAGACATGCAGTAAATACAAGCGCAACACAAAAAACACAATATAGCCAATGTAAAATTTATTGCAGAATTGCCCTCTAGTGCCTCGGCTTCTCAAAAGCCTTTACATATCTTGTTTTACATGTTGTGCTTATACATGTCCTGCTCATTGTTATTTAGATGCAGTGACTACAACCCTACTGCACTAATTTCAATGCATTAGTTATCAAACCACAATCCTTCTTTACACCTTATTTCTTGTTGCTATTGGTATTGTTTATTGTACTACAGTTATCAGAAAATATCCATACTTACCACATCATGGCGCATCTTGGCCAGGTGCTCAGCATGAGACTGGACATTGCAACCCCGTTCAGCTGCAGCCGTTGGAAAAGAAGCACCCCATTATGCATGCCAGTTTTGCATAGATTCAGCATGTATTTTAGTAAAGTAGTGACAAATATACTTACATATGTTGGGACATGCCCAGCCCTAGCCTCTTGTACCCAGGTGTCCAAGGTTCTCCTCTTCCTTCGCTGCAGGTCATCATAGTGGAGACAACACTGCTCATCAGTGCGGGGGATACCAGTAACACTACTAAGATCCCTGACCAACCAATTCCAGGCTTTATATTTTGAGCCCTAGTAATTGCCCTGCAACAGCCAGGGTTCATAGTTTCAGACCAACAAACACTCTGGACTCCTGCACACCCCACCTCTGCACCTAAAAGTACACTCCCTCACCAACATTGCCAGGAATATCAACAGGTTAATAAGACTCCAATGAATGCTGCAGAATTCCTGCCTATTGCCCTTAATATAGGTTGTTTTCCTGCTCCTACACATCATACTGCAACATTCAAAAAAGTGCTATGTTGCTTGCATCACACAAACCCACTTATCAAAGCTGAGCATCACATAAACTCACACAGCTGTGTTTTAATGAAGCTTAGCAATCCGCAAACAGGAGTAGCCATTAACCATGTTTAAACAGTGCTTAGCACCACACAGCTTTTTCAAATGTAACAAATTTGTTTTTACATTAAACCACCCTTTAGGTCACCTCACACATTTCCACAGCAATAAATGTAAAAAGGTATGACTGCTGGGGACTTGAACCGGGAGCTTACAACATTCTAGACCATGACTCTACCTTTTCAGCAATGTGGATAGTAAGAAAACTGGTATACTTTCACATATACTGCTAAGTTACCTGTTAGCATTGCTAAGTACCACTCTGTGCCTCACAAACAGACATTCATAATATAAAATAAAAACACAGTAGACAAAACACATAATTAATTACATCTGGTTTCTGTTTATAGATGTCTGTCAGATGTCACCTGTGCATGTGTAAGTGCAGCTCAGCATTACTGCGGTCTACGCCATGCAAACAGACATTAAAAGAAAGCAACATAAGTAATTAATTACATCTGGTTTCTATTTTTAAATGTCTGGTAGGTGTCAGCTGTGCATGCATAAGCACAGCTCAGCATTGCTGCTCTCCATACTGCACTGCACCACACAAGTGGGCAATAAAAAAATAAATACAAAAATAAAACAAAACATATTAAAAGTCACACATATTTCTACACTAGCAGGGTACATTACAGGGATCTTCTACTGTACATAACATCTGTCGAGGAATTCCCTGGACAATCCAAAACCACAGGACACTGCACTACTGCCTACATGGATTCAATATCCATGTTACTGTTTTCGTCCTTAACAGTGCACCATGATTAATATGCATGGAGCACTGCTGAGGGGGAACCATGGCTTTGTACACTGGTACATTCCATGTAAGCTCTATACGGAGCCTACTTGGATTTTATTGAATCCTGGGGAAAATTTACTTTCTGGGCATTTGTGGATATACAGATCACTGCTAACCTCCTGACATAATAGCACCAACAAATATTACTTGCATGTGTAATGCTACAACAAAATTTAAACTACATTGACAAGGCAATTTCAAGTATTAGGGACCTTTAGAAAGAATTTAAAAGTAAAATAAACAAATAAAGCAAAAATAAAGCAGCAGCAGTCAAATAGTTAGCTGTGCAAAACAATAATATACATCTCTTATCTGTCTAGGATGGAGCAGGATTACCTGAGGACCCCTTCAGAGTGTGGTAAGGGCAACAAGCAGATGGTAGCTCTATAAAATGAGCAGGAAACAATTTGTAACAAGAAAGGTTTACTCAAGTGCAATGCTGGTTTGCTGGGTGAACACTTAGTATTTTGGATATATGGAAAACAATCAGAGGGAAAAGTACTTAAATAGGTTGCACAACAGGCAATAACAATGAAAGAGGGGAGGAAGGGACTTGTCAAAGTTGGATGTCATGCTAGGGAGTCATATTTGCCAGTACTGACCAGCAAATAGTGGTAGAATAAAAACAGATTTGTTTCTGCCTGCTTTCTGTGCCTGTATATTAATGTGTCCCTGACTTGCAAACTTGGAAAGTTTCTAGAATAACAGTATTTCTGTTAGCCTTAATTTTCTGAAGGATAAGAAATCTGAAACTCAAATGCATGTCATTATTTGGTGACTTCAATTATCAGTGGTTTGCTATAAAAATACACATTTTATGAGGAACAGACCAAAAATATGAGGCAAAAATATGAACATTCTTTGAAAAGTCTTTCAAAATATATCCCTATTTTTGAGCATTTGTTCCATCATTATTGTAGGCTTTGTACAAATTTCTTGTGCTATGAAGATGAGAGATATGTTTATGACACAATTTCTAGCTAGTGTAACTTAGGACTGTTTAACAAATTCCATGTGCTTTTTTAAAAACTATCTGACCACACATCAATCAGTAAGAAAACAAACGAGGAGAAAATCTCAAACTGTTAATAAAACTGCTTTGGAAAATATCTGATGGTGAGAAAATAAACAAATGAGGATAAAATGTTAAACTTTTAACAGACAAATGGAATCTTATCTCTGTTTTGAACAAATAACTTTGAATGATTCCAGTGCTGTCCATGAAAATAAATTTTACACCAGCAAACATTGAAAAAAAAAATCTAGCATCCACCTTAAATGTGTTGTAAGCTTACACTTGTGCTGCTAACCTTAATTATTTAAATCCAATTTATTTTGTTGCAAACACTGAAAAAAATTCTAGCATCCACTTTAAATGTGTTACAGACTTATACTTGTGCTGCTAACCTTAATTATTTAAATCAAATTTATTCTGTACAAATTATCCTTAAAGTGCACAAAAGGAAAAAAAAAAACTGCAGATTGACCGTTGATATCTTTGAAATAATTGGTGTCCTGCTATAGTCGGTATATTAGATCAGTAACAGAAAATAAATAACTTTGACAATGTTTTTGGTCTAAAACTTCTTAGCCAAAATTAGTTGGTAAAAAATAATGACAAAGTATTGAACTTTTAAATGAATGCCTTTGAGTTTAACACATTTAAGAAGAATGAATCTTGTCTTGACTCTTTCTTGTTAAAATGTAATGGACAGTACTATCACCCATGAAGGAAACCTTACACAGGCAAATCTAAATTGAAGCAAAAAAGTTACCTGCTTTTACTTTACAAATGCCCCAGCTTCAATTTTTGCTGCTGCCTTTTATTATGCAGAATGCTTATTTAGGAACTGCCTTTAAATCACTTATAAAAATGTGCAGTGCTTTGATTCCAGTGGACATCAGTCAGTGGCTTGTATCCTGTTCAGTACAGCTTTACTATTCTAACTACTCTATGGAAGGCTGACCTAAACAAACTTGAATCTTGCTACAACAAGATTGCCAGGTTTGCTTCTGGGTCCTCACACAAGACTCATCACTGTGTACCACTCAAGCAACTAAGACAGCCAGAACTGCTTCAACTTCTTAAACCCAATCAACTGTCACCTGTACATAAGCTATACTACCACCCTGATAAAATCCCAGTGCTACACGATCTAATCCAACCCTACACTGCTACTAGAACCCTAAGATTTAGCAATTAGAAGCTCCTAAATGTCAGTAATTATAATAATAATGCTGGCAAATCCCTCTTTAGCTGCTCTATTTCTACAGCTTGGAATACTTTACCTAGCTACCTGACCTGTAACAGCTCTACTACACAATTTAAAAAGCACTTGAAAACACATATGGACAACTGGTCCTGCTCCTGTGACTCCCCAAGGTGAGCAACTAATGTACAAACTAATATCTGCATTTCCCACATCCCTTCCCTTTTGTACTGTGTACTATATGATACAAAAGGCTATCTCCGTCATTCACATCCCTACCAAATTATGTTCATCTAAATGTCCTTTGAAATACATTACTGTGTTTATTCCTTACTATGTTTTTTGCCGTGTGCAGACCATGCAGTGCCTTTTACTCTGTATTATGCTGAAACTGGTGTTAAACTTTATCTGATTTTTTCTTTATTATGTTAATATGTGCTATGTGTTCTATGCAATGCATTATATTTCTGCATTTCATACTAACTGTTAAGTATATTTTTAGTCTGGAGCTTTTCTCCCCAGGCCTCAGCTGAAAATGGACCTATGTTCAGTCAGACTATCCCAATCAACAAATGTAAAATAAAATAAAATAAATAAATTTACTGTAGACATCAACCTTTGCAGTTATGGCTATATAATGTTAGTAAAAGATGTACCTTGATTGGGTAAAGGCAGGTAACTAGTGATGATAAGAGGTGATACTCTTGTTAATTAATAATCAAATTGAGCATGCTCAGAAAAAAAAAAAACATTTTTAAAAAGTGGCATTAAGAAGTTACTAATGAAGTCCATTCTGGATCTCTTAACATGAGCTGTAATTGTACCCTAAGTATTTGTATTCAGCATTGAGCATAGTGCTGTTCTGTTTTGCCTGCATTGAGCCTACACCTCTGCAGTGCACTGATATGTGCCTTTGAAGTAATATGGTCTATAGTTCTTACATACACTATTATGTGTCATAGAAAGAAAACAGCATACAACTATAGTGTGAGTGATATAACACCACTGCATTGTGAAACAGGCAGATGTGCTGTGTGCAAAAACAGACAGCAGATGAGACTTATTTTTCTACAACAAGTATTTGCTTTAATTTTCTTTGTTTGCAAACATCTTTTGGTGCATTGTGTAATGGGAAGAAACATGCAGCAAAATTACTTAATTTAGTGCAACAGGGCCAAGTGGCTATTTATTTCTTCTCAACAACCTTTTTCAAGGAGTAACAGGCCATTTATACCAGTGGTATCCATCCAATTCTCTAACTGTTTTTTTTAAGTATTGTGTTGCATTGCTTTATTTAGAGTGGAAGTTTGTTCCAAAGTGGTAAGCAATGTGTGACAAGTCTCTCTCCACCATCTTTTGTTTGCTGAAGCAAGTTTAGATCCCTGGTTCTAGTGCAAGAGGGGCTCTTTAATGTTTTGAAATATAAGAGATCTTGGACTATTGGATCCCTAGTGGCCTAAAATGGCTAGACAAAATTGCCTTTAAGGAGTCTACAGGACAATGAATAAATGAAAAGTGATTTCATCCTCTCCTGGTAACTTGTGTTTTAAGCCTGTGGCCATTTTAGTTAGCAACCTCTGGGATCTTTCCATTTCCTTGATGTGACTGGTAAGATGCATCCCAAAAAAGATTATTGTATTTGCTAATATGTCTGATGAATGCAGAATATAGAGGGGTAAGAACTTTCTTTGATCAAGATGAAATACCTTTTGCAATCAGCCACACCAGGTAAAAAGATTTCCTAATGGTGGATGAGCACTGACAGGGCCATTTTGTACTCATTTTAAGCAGACCAGTGACTTCAAGTGTATCCTGCATGGAGACCTTAAACAATGGATCTGTATCCCACTTGGACTTTCCCAGTAAACAAATGTAACATTTAAAAGTGTTTTAAACAAATGTAACATACCTAAATAAATAAATGGTATAGAAGATGAGATCACCCCATTCTTTATTGTTCCTTTTAGTAACACCACACACCAGTACACAAGTGTATTAAAGAGGCATTGGGACACAGTTTTCACTGATGAAATGAAAAGATGTTTTGGACCATTTCCAATGATTATTTATTCCAGAGGAAAAAAACATCAAGGGTATTTTGGAATCAGGTGTAGGTAAAACTCCTTTGAGTCATAGTTCCAGGCAAAAATATGTTTTTTGTCAAATGTACAGGTACATACATGAGGGCCCTTATACTGTTATGCAGTTATGGGACAACCATACCATGTCCGGGGAAGGTGAATTGTAATACTACTCAAGTTGCATATTTGGCTTTATGCAGCTCCTGAAATGCATTTTATGTGGGGAAAACCATCAAAAAGTTGAGAAATAGAATATGTGAACATTATGAGATCAACAAAAAGAAAAGCACCAACACTCTCTGTAAGCACACTGTAGTTTGCCCAGAATTTAAGATGTTTTCCTTCTTTGTTGTTGACAGAGATATGGTGACCCCTTTATGTGGGGATGCTGAGACTTTATTAGAGCACAAAGAGTTAACCTGGCAGTTGAGACTTAATGCCTCACTAGTTCCGGGTATTAATGACACTATTTCCATCTCTAGTGTATTAAGAACTAGAGCAACTATCATTTAAATTAATAATTTACATTAATTAATGTTTTTTAACAGTAATTTATTTTACTTTGTTGTTTTTTGCTGTTATGCATTGCTGAAATGTAACTTACATTTACTGTTTGTTTTTGTTCCTGGCAAACTATATTTTACCATATTTCCTTTTATTTCTGCTTGCTTGAATTAGTCAGGAGAGAAACCTATTAACTCATTAAGTTTTAATTCATTTATTGATCTTGGCATCTTATTGATGGTTAGTCATTTATATGCTCTTGGTTTTTATTCAACCATCACTGTGAAGAAGTTTTTCCTTGTAAAAGACGAAAGTGCTTAATCTTTATTATTTTGTGGTTAATAAAAGTCAAATAGGGTTCAGGCTCTTAATAAGCTGTTTCTTGTGGTTCACTGGTGCAAGGTTTGATTCTTTTATCTTCCATTGCCTAACTGTGTGACTCTGAACCAGTCATTTAACCAGACTCCACTCCTGGGCTGTGTCATAAAAAGGTCCATGGAGATCATTGCTCTACACTAGAAAACAAATACAAATAACATAAAATAATATCTATAAGCAACATGGTCTTTGCTATTTGAGAAATGCTCTTCTGTCTGTATTGTATTGTGTGCCATGCAGCTAAAGCAGATGACAAAGTACTACCCCTTTCCTGTGCATGGTGCAATTAATGTACAAAGGGAATTTCATTGAAGTGCACTTCTATCTGATCACTGGAAAGGAACATACAGTATTTTAAAATGATTGTGGAAAAGCAAAATTTGGCCTTGTGCTAAATAGAAAGAATAGGAAAGAGAATGTGAGTGAGGAAGGAAAAAAGAATTACTTCCGCTTCAAGCTGCCCTGCAAGACATGCCTCCTCATTAAAAGCAATGGTAAGGTTTTTCAATTGGGAAGCACATCATCATGAAAATGTATTCATGTGCATATGGTTTTGCTTTGATCTTTACTGATTTGCATATGTTTCTGTACAGATGCTGCTGGATTTGCAAAAGCATATTTTATATTTTTTATATTATGAAGCAACATATAGGGATTGCACAGGCCCACACGCCAACACAAAAATAGTATTTTTTCCTGTGTTCTAAAGAAGATATAGATGTCAACTTCTCTGAAGGAATGTGTCATGCAAATTCTGGAAGAAAATTCTGAAAATGAAAAAGCCTATAAGGCCACATTGTATATATTTAACAAGGGATCCCTGCTAATTTTCTTTTCCTAGACAGTCACGCTGTTGATTTTGTTGCTGAAGTTTGCACAATGTCCTTAATTACTATCTTTTTAATACATTCATTGTCATTACTCAGGCCTAGATAGTTTGCAACATCAAAGGCCTCTGGCTGACCAACTTTGCAGATGATTTCAAATTATGCACAGTCATAGAATCCCCCCAAAGCACAAATACCCTCCACAAAAGCCTGACACAGGCTAATAACTTATACCAGAGCCACAGTCTAAACATCAATGCCAAGAAATGCATGATAGTATCCTTTGGAAAGACAGCTACCTGTGGAAACTACCACACTGATAATACACCTCTAAGAGTAGACCCAGTAGTCACATATTTGGGAATGCATGTAGACAGCAACCCAACCGTTGACTATCTTGTGTCTGTCTACTGCAGAAAGGAAATCATTCTACATTGTGCAACTTATAAGCAAGGGTATGGCATCTAGTTCTAAGGATGTAATTGCTTTACTGTACTTGGCCCTTATCAGACCAATTGTTGAGTACAAATTCCTCTTCAATATGTGTATGACTAGGCATATGCAACAACTGGAGCATCCACAGAGGTTCCTCACAAAAAAATACAGGGCATAAACAACATGTCCTACATGGACCTCTTCAAAGCCTTATCATTGAACTCAGTCTCCTGCTGAGAGATGACCTATGTCTGGCCTACAAAGCATACTTTGATCCCACTCTGATGTATTGCACATGTGCAAAACAAATAGCATTTCAATTACCTGATCTAGAGATTAAACCTCATCGGCATCATAAACAGGACATGTCAGACAGACAAGTATGTGTCTCAGATACTACCCATTCTCTGGAACAATCGTTCCATCCATATGAGACAGATTTCTTTCATAAACCAATTAAAGTGTGACTTGGACCTGTGGATGATGATTCAGAAATTTACCCTGGTCTGGCACCTATGTTTCTAGTAGAAAGAGGCAACCTGTAAATGCCTAACCACCAATGCTCAAGCCTATATATACCCCCAAGTAATCATAGGGTATCAAAACTTGTCAGATACATTTAGGAAGCATGGCTAGGCTTAAAAGAGCTTCCTGTGGTCATTAATCTTGTACTCATCAATGAACCTATGAACCAGACACTTGTAATCTATGCAGCTGCACAGTTCATAAAGCAACTAAAGGAATATAAACATTTTTGAAACCTGCTTATACGTTTGGACTTTTTACATAGTTGTGTTACACATTTTCTTCAATAATATTACAAACCTTTGCTATAAAAGTTAAGGAATCAATCTGGCAAACATATCAATGTGGAAAGATTATCCCTCAATGTACATATGTCATAGAAGTCAGAAACCTAGTGAACAAAACTGAACTACACTGTTGTACCTCCTGCAGTACTTAGCAGATCATTAAACAACTAATTTTGTAGGTTCAAGTGGGAAATAAATATGTGTGGTTTGGGGAAAATAGTGGTACAGGTGCTTGAGATGGCAATTACGTGAATGATCTCTGGAGGCGGCCAGAGGCAAGGTCAGATGCAGATGTATAGAATAACAAAAACAAACATGAAAACAAAGTAAAGAACAGTTTTCTCGCCTCCAACCCCAGTAGTATTACTAGCCATTTACTTTTATTTGCATTCCATAAATTGTTATATACACAGATTTTCACAGTTTCAGTACAAATATGTAAGTGTGTTGACAGATGTAGCACTGATGTACCAACTAAAGTTTAAGAAATATGACAGTGTTACCATACTACCAGGGGACTGGCAACCTCTTACTGTAGTTTTTTTATTACAGAAAAATAATGCTGTTTATAAGCACTTTTATAGTCTTCATTTTTTAAATGGATCTCCTAAGGTTGCACAAAGGACATGGAGTCCTTGCTGCCATATTAAACTACACAATGAAAGATAAAAATTGTAACTGTGTGCGTCTCTTTGTACGTGTGGATGCCTGTATGTGCATGTCTGTGTGTGTGTGTGTGTGTGTGTGTGTGTGTGTGTGTGTGTGTGTGTGTGTGTGTGTGTGTGTGTGTTTGCCAATGTAAATTTTTTATAGGGTGTAGCATAGTTCAATGCTGCACATGTTGTGAATAATGTAAAAATGGTATATTTTTAAGTGTTTTGGCTAGTGATGCAAATAATGCTGTTTCAGGAGAAATTCCTGCATGTTGGGCTAATGGGTCATTGAGAAGCAATTACATTATTTCTTTGTACATAAAAGGAGGTCTATTCTTAGGTATAGCAGATTTATCAGAGCTTCAAAGGGGATGTTCATTGTTCTGGACTGATGTTTGAGTGGAGGTAGGTCCTCCCGCTTCTAGAGGGATTCCCAGGATGGAAGGGCATAACTAAAAGCCTAAACTTTAGAGAGGATTGTGTAATTGTGAGCCTCTTTTGAGATGCTCTATGTGTGAAGGGTTCACTTGATATCTGTGACAAAGTCATCTCAGGCAGACTAAAAATTTGTTTTATAATTGGATTTTTTGCTTATAAAGTATAGAAATTTGTACATAGACATTTTCTTAAATAAGACTGGAATTTTTTTCAATATATGTCACGCACACTTTGCTAAAGCAACTGTAGAACTGAGTGAAAACTGTGTGTTCATTAAGTATTTGTGTCTGGCATTTTTAAAATCTGACAATGGTTAATGAGTGAGCTCCTGGCCCAGGTATTTGAAATGAGCACATATTCAGTGTATTCAGTTTTCTGTTTGTTGTATGTGAGAGGAGCTGCAAGTTTAAGTAAGGATTTAAGTTTTACCAGTGTGACAAAGAATATCATCTCTTTCTCTCTTTCTGTCTGACTGTCATTCTTTCTTTCTATTTTTGGTGTTTAAGCTAAGTTGCTAGTTATGTAAAAACAAGGAGAGGTTATTCAGAATTACACGAACACTGTTTAGTATTGTTTTCTCTAGGGACAGATTCATGAAACACTGGATTTCCAGCATATAGGATGAGGTTAGATCCTTTAAGGCCTTTAGGAAGATTGTTAATAAAAAGACCAAAAATTATGGGATCCACAATTGACCACCGTGGGACATCAGTGGCAATATATTGAGAAGTTAGATTTTTGTTATTCTGGACAGTAAATTTCCTGTCATATACACAACTTGCAAATCAATTTCAGTGTAAATAAACCAAAGCTGGACGCTACTAAGCGGTTTAGTAGGAGTTTGGGTTCAGCACATGAAAATGTTCTTCTGCTGAGGTTAATGAACAGAGCTGCTACCAAGTGACCTTTACTGAAGTTAATGAACCAGTGTGTCTATAAGATGCAATGTTCAATTTGAATAAGCTGCCATTTTAGCGATTTATGCTGAAGAATGACCAGAATTCTGTATAGATACAGGTAATTTAGTTTCTCAAGCAGTTTCCTAAGGTGAGCTAGCATTGAGATTTGCTTGCTTTAGGACGTGCTTCTTGATTTGTTACACTTGGGGATAGGTAAAATATGTGCATTTGAGGGCTAATTTCATCACCACTTAGCTTAATAAACCATGGGTAGAGACCATTGGTAATTGCAGATCCATAGTTCAGAAGAGATTTTATTAATTTGATGATTTGCAGTGAGATTATCTTTATACAAACAGGGAGAAATAGACTCTGGGTTGGGAGGATGGCCTAATGGTTAAGGTGTTTGCCTTACAAACACAAGGTGGTGGGTTTGAGTCGCACAAGGGATAACTGACTAGGCTTAAAATGGCCCGCAAGGGCAGTTACTCTAGTATTAATCTGTGCAAGTGTGGTATCAATACATTAATTCATTGAGAGAGTTCTCATACAAAATCATGCAGGATAAAAACAGAACGAGATTAATCGTTTTTGATCTCCTTGCTATAGTTTCAATAATTTCCAGAATTTTCTTTGCTTGCTGAAGGTACTGGGTTGTCAGCTGCACATGCTAATTCCTTTCAGGTATTTAATGAACTTCTTAACCTTATTGTATATTATGATGTTGTTGGTGTGGTCTGCAGGGAGTTGAGCAAAGTTTGTTTTCACATAGCCTACGTGGAGTCTCTTTGCTCAAGAGGGACTGTAGTTAACTATTGTTTCACTTTCAGGAAGTATGGCATTATGTGGAAAGGAGATTTGGGTGGTTCACTATGTTTGTGGATAGTATTGTATTTGCTGTGTGTACAGATGAGGTTTAGTTGAATGCAGGTGAATGAATGGATAGTAAGGCAGTTAGTTCATATATATTAGTCAGGAACAGTTATATAATAGACAGATGGTTGTTAAGATGTTTTCCCTAACCAAGAGAAAGTGATAGTGCAATGGTCAATGATGGTCGGGGCACAAATATGAATGGAATTTACTTTACCTGATTGAGGAGGTTGTAATGTGATGGTCTACATGCCTATGGTTGATGGAGGTTAGTTTGGGCCTAACTTCTCATTGACAAAGGATAACAGGTTTGTATCAGAAAGAAATCAATACAGAACATCTTTGGAGGAATTTAGAAAGTTATATTTTTTAAATTGTCAGGGATCAGTATTTTTTATTTTTCAAGGTTATGTGTGGAAAGTGTATAAATCTGAGTTAGCGGCAGGCACATAATCTACCATAGAAATTAAATTGCAATGGTCTGAGATTAAATACCCTTTAGCTAGAATCATAATCTAGTTGTAGTACCATGCAGGTGTGCATGTACAAGGGTGGGCAGGAGACCCCATGCTGCAATGAAGGTCGGTGCATGCTGGCTGAGGTGGAATTCCACCGGCCTGTGTGGGGGAGCACACCACCAGCCCAGCTCACCTGTCCCATCAGGGAGGTGGAGCATGAGTGTACCTGGTGGGACCTGAAAGATGGTGAACTATGCCTGGACAGGGTGAAGCCAGAGAAAACTCTGCTGGAGGTCCGTAGCAGTCCTGAGTTGCAAATCAGTCATCCAACCTGGGTATAAGAGTGAAAGACTAATTGAACCATCTAGTAGCTGGTTCCCTCTGAAGTTTCCCTCAGGATAGCTACCAGTCAGCAGATGCAGTTTTATCTGGTAAAGCAAATGATTAGAGGTCTCGGGGCTGAAATGATCTCAACCTATTCTCAAACTTTAAATGGGTAAGAACCCCAACTTGCTGGCTTGGAGTCGGGCATGGAATGTGAGCACCCAATGAGCCACTTTTGGTAAGCAGAACTGGTGCTGCGGGATGGACCAAATGCCTGGTTAAGGCTCCCAATGACAACGCTCATCAGACCCCAGAAAAGGTGTTGGTTGATATAGGCAGTTGGACAGTGGTCATGGAAGTCGGAATCCACTAAGGAGTATGTAACAACTCTCCTGCCAAATCAACTAGCCCTGAAAATGTTTGAAAATGCGATCGTTTTGAAAACTTGGCTGGATGTTTATAGAGGATGGGTTAAATCCTGTCTCATAGATAGCTGCATTGCCTAAATTCCCATGAAAAAATAAAAAAAAGAATAAATGTCAATAGAGTAAACACCTCTTTGGCCAGAAAATCACATTATTAAAACAATAAAAACGAGTTAAGTACTTTTATCTCTTTAAAATTACTACAAACACAAGACTTCATCAGCCTGATAAAACTCAAATGTACAACAGATTTAAATAATTTCTCTGTCACTTGATTTGATCACATGAATTTAGCCACTGCAATTTTATACTCTTTTTTTTTTTTATGAAGCAACTTTTAATATTAACACTTTGAATGAATCCAACTGCTACAGGAATCAAGTTTCACTTGCCAGTCATTGTCCAAATAGTCTAAGGCCTCATCCTTGCTACCTCTTTGACACCTATCAACTTCTTAGCACAAGTAATCTGGACAAAGCTTCAAATAATGGGGGAACAAAGGCCCAGAAATTGTGACTGAGTTTAAATATTACTGTTATAGCTACTAGAAAAGCATGTTTTGAATTAGCATGCATTTTCTGAAGCATATAAAGGCTAAAACTCAAATGCATGTTGTTATTTAGTGACTTCAAACCTCAGTGATTTGCAAGAAAATCACAAATTTTATAAGAAACAGATTAAAAATATGAGGCAAAAATATGGACATTCTGCTAAAGTTGTTAGTCGGGTCCTGCGCTAAGGCCCAGAAATAGTGACTGAGTTTAAATATTACTGTTATAGCTACTAGAAAAATATGTTTTGCATTAGCATGTATTTTCTGAAGCATATAAAGGCTGAAACTCAAATGCATGTTGTTATTTAGTGACTTCAAACCTCAGTGATTTGCAAGAAAATCACAAATTTTATAAGAAACAGACTAAAAATATGAGGCAAAAATCTGGACATTCTGCTAAAGTTGTTAGTCAGGTCCTGCGCTAAGCAGTAAAATCTTCCACTACAAATGAAAGAGGCAAAATAAAAGATTTGTTCCTGCCTGCTGTCCACCAATAGTATGTCTCTGACTTCCTGTTCTAAACTTAGAAAGTTACTAGAATAACCAGATGTGTGTTTGCCTGATTAATAAGGATACAAAGTCTGAAACCTAAATGTATGCTATTATTTAGTGTCTTCAGTCCTCAGTAATTTGTCCAAAAAAATACAGACTTCATGAGGAACACAGCCAGCATACGAGGCAAAAATCTTTACATTCTGCAAAAATCTAGATAGCAGACATGCATGGCAGGTGAGTGTAAACATAAGGGACAGTGTTATCTTTCTAAAAGTGATTGCTAAGTGTTGTATGGCTTTGAAAGTCAGTAAAACACCTTTTTTTTTCATTTTTACTGTAAACTTTAGTGCCTAGAGCTGATAAAGCTCCTTGCACTACAAAGAATTATAAGTGGTTAGCCGATAAAAACCTAATATTATGTGTTCTCAACATGGATGCAAAGAACCACCTCAAGAGCTAATCCATGTCTCGAACACATAATAACACTGTTAGCTTCGGCGAACCACTTTTAATCCTCTATGCAGTGAATTATTTGCTGCATCCTTATAACCGATACATACTTCAGTTCTGTTGTTATTCATATACACCAAGGTATTTAAAAATATAATACTATATTAAGCCTTCACACAAATTAAAAAAAATGGATACTCCGATTAATATATTTCAAAAATTTGTCTAATTTAATCTTGAAACTACCTTAGACATATTCAATAAATCTCATTGTAAATTTAGTCATACTGAATCCTACACTATGATGCAGGAATTCTTTTTCCATGGTATACCATAACTAAATTGGTGAAATTAGGTGTCATGGTGACCTCTGTGGCTACTCCTGTAGTCTACTAATAATACTTCCATTTAAACATAAAATAATTGTATTTATATACATTGTCAGTGTTTTTACATATACATTTATTCTCACGAAGTGTAAGTGTTGTCCAGAAGTAATATGTTACAAATCGATTGATTGCCAACATCAGGTGTTGGGGGCTAGTATAATGGTTAATGTGTTTACCTCACAGATTTATTTACTTTATTTAACATTTGTTTACCAGGAAAGTCCAACTTGGAACAAACCAATTTTCACTGGAGACCCAGGGAGAAACACTCCAGACGCAAGTCTTTGTAACATGAAAGGAAACCAGACACCCGAAGGAAACCCACACAAATGCAGGGAGGACATGAGGAATCCAAACAGAAGGCACCTTATCCAAGAATCAAAGCGGGGAACCTCTTGCTGTGAGGCGACAATGCAAACTGCTGCACCACTGCACTGTCCAGATACAAGGTACATGGTTTAATTCTCACATTTCGGGGAAACTGGCTAGGCTTAAAATAGCCCACAATGGAAGGTAGCCTAGTTCTTTCCTATGAATCTTGTGCAATAAGTGTGTATAATGCTTTCACATCAATAGATACTAATTTCTATTTCAAATATTTTTCTTTACTTTGCAGGCCAATCTGCTGCAATTACTTACCGAAGGCAACCAACTTTAGTGCTTTCTTGGCAAACTCTAGTTAAGTAGTCATATCACTATAAGCTGCAGAGCATGTTTTTCCTTTGTAGGTACACATATTATTATACTGATTACTGGTAAAGGTGTAACAGGAGGAACATGAGGCAATTATAAAGGAAGAAAATAGGACATATAGTTTCTAAATTTGTGGGCTTTCATAACAGTAGGCACTGCCCACAGCAGCATATACAGGTAACAAACAATTCATAGGGTTTTACATGCAATGCATCTGTGAAACAGCCAGGCAGACATTGTGTTTAATATCCAATTCATTGGGTATTAGATGCAATGGGTCTAACCACCATCCATGATTCCCTCATCTGACACATGTATGGCATCTATCAGTGTTTAATGTGGGGTGATTTTACAAAGGGGCATCAGCTGGTGGTTACTCACATTTACCAACTACAGAATCCTGGACTTGATGTTTCTGTGGGCATAGGCAGCAAGACACTCATGATTACATGCTGCAGGATATGCCAAATATGTCCCGAAGCCATGGCTGATGACCCCCCCAGCCTAAGCCCCTAGACCATAGCAAAGATGGGACAAACACAGAATGTCATTAAATGTATTATCAGACTCCTGAAGGCACACTTTCACTTTGTGGCTACTTCTTGTGGTGCACTGCAATACACACTTAAGAACCACAATAAGATTTTCATGGTTGTACCATGTTATCCAACATTGTAACTTGCAAGCAGGACACAGTCAAGTGACTGAAATTTTACCACATGTGTAAGGGTTACAAGAAGTGGGCATGGTAGCCACACAGATGGATGTCAGGTATGGAGGGTGGGGATCATATTGTCTAGTATCAGTATGGAATTTCCATGTTGTAAACATTGGCCAGGTATTCTGTGTTTTCTTGCAGTGTCTGGGCTGGATGCATATGCATCCTGTGTAGGGGATGATATAATAATTTAGGTGGTGGGATGTTGGCATAATGGTTAAGGTGTTTACCTTACAAACACAAGGTGCAAGGTTTGATTTTCACATGGGGTAACTGGCAAGGCTGAAAATGGCCCACAAGGGCAGTTAGCCTAGTACTAATCTATGAATCTGCTATAGCCCTCAATGTAAGAGGCAATATATACAGTGTCCATGACCCAAAGGATGGCTACAGCTAAGTGTTGCATGTAGTATATATACCAAAAGGGGCTATGGACAGTGTGCAGCCATAGGAAGAAGAGCGTCTCAACCATCCCTGTAATAGAACCAGATGAGTCATGGTCATGGCTATGAGATTAACCACACACTACTGGGATATCCCTGCAACAGAACCAGATGAGTGATGGCCATGGCCTTGAGACTGGTCACACCTACAGGTGGAGACAGCCATGGCCAGAGTTGACAATCATGCAATCTCTATAACAGTGTGTGCCATCTGTATAAGCCTGCCCTGTGATGATACACCATGCATCTGGACACTTACATAGCTATGGTGGACATTTGTCGGTATCCTCATGGATGCTCTA
This sequence comes from Protopterus annectens, assembly GCF_019279795.1. Classification (NCBI taxonomy): domain Eukaryota; kingdom Metazoa; phylum Chordata; order Ceratodontiformes; family Protopteridae; genus Protopterus; species Protopterus annectens. The sequence goes on along the minus strand of NC_056728.1, from coordinate 148,095,883 downwards.
ATCAATTGCAAGTGAGTCACCTCTGACCACAGCATGTGAATGTCCTCCAGGTGTCTATATGCCATATCACTTTGCATGCAGTGCAGGTTGTTCAGCAATCATTGTTGAGGTTGCACTTCCTGAAGCAGACCGCACAGAGCACTCACTATCTCTGCCATGGATTGTGTAACATTTGTCTGTGCCCATATCACTGAAGTGTACATGGGCTGATTAATGCCAAGTTTGGCACCCAGTCAGAGAAAGATTTGGAGTCATGGTGGAGACAGCCACCTACACACAGCTCTTCTTTTGGTAGGAGAAAGCATGTCTGGGCCAGTGAAACATAGTTGATGTTGGATGTTCTTCCACCCCCTTCACCACTGTCTCATGTGTGGTGGTTATGTATGTACCCTATGTCCTCGGACTGTGCCATTTGCATGGTGAATCATCTTCAGTCACAGGTGATGCTTTCACCTTTCACATGTGCTGTCCTGCTGTGGTGGACCCTCCACTTGTAGAAACTGTGAAAGCATAAAGATATTATAGTTGTAGTAGTGCTGGAATGCATACAACACTCTTCCAAACTGTGACACACATACTGGTGTACACCAAGTATGTGAATAGCAAATGGGTGCATATAACCGTTGTGGTGCAGGCTGTCTCAGATACAGCCCTGGCAAACTAGGAGAACAGATATGCATAGGTGTTCTGCAGACTAACCCTTTCACATGTGTGTGCCAGTGTATGACAGTATTAGAACTTGCTAAGACTCTCCTGATGTACCTCCTACTGACACCAGTCCTGCTCACACATCCAAGCAACTGCTCAGTAGCAGGGCTTTCTCACCTGCTCTGGATGCAATTGTCAAAAACCATTCCACATTTGACAGCCATTTCTCTTTTGGTGGACCTCCTGCTGTGGGGGAACCATGGACAGCAATGTCTTGTGCCTTGATCTTAGCATGCAGTATCATAGCAGTGATCATGTGATGCACCTTAAACTAGTATTCTATTATTTCCACTAATGCCACTGATGTCCTGTACCACTCTCTGCATTTTCTCATCCTGAGAATTTTTTTCTGCTTTACCTAAGTCAAGGTTCTTCATGGCATGTGTGACTAGTGCCTGACACAATACAAACTACAGGAATATTTGGGCCTGCAGGTTTGGGGTTGCGAATGATTCCCAGTTTACAGTTGGGTAGTTTAAGTTCCCAGGAGTTTGGTACTGAGTTGAATGCAGAATGTCTCCAGTACATTTAAATGGCATTGGGTTTCCTGGGTCATGGTGGGTGACCTATAGCTTGCAGAGATATAGTATGCAACTTTGCTTACAGTAAGTTGTATATGGACAAGCTCAAGTGCATCATACTGCGTGACCAGCCTTGAGGTGTGATTCTTTATGATGTAAATTGAGACACCTCCACCTTTTCTCTCTACAAGCACAGTAGCTGGTCTAAGTGTGTATATTGTACATTGTAGTACAATAAATAAAATAAATAAATAAATAAATATAGTACATTGTATATTAAGTACATTGTAGTTCTGTACTGCTGGAGTGCTCCTTGTGCCTTAAACCATGTGTCAGTAACTACACAGGCATCTTCATTCTCCAGGGTGAGCACAGTTTGCAGGGAGAGCATTTTTTTTTTAGGCTCCAGGCATTGAACAGCAATATCTTTAGGTTATCCTGGTAGGTCAGGCTAAAGTCAGATGATTTATCATGCTGACAATGCCTGAGAAAGACACTGAGTTGGTAATGTTTTAGCCAATATTCAAAAGCCTAGAGAGGACAGTTGCAAGTCATCACTGGTGAAGCAGCATGATACATCAATTATATCCTTCCAGGCTGATAAATATCGTACCTTCAATGAATGACACCAAAAACTAAGCCAATTATTAAAGTTAATTATCTTTTGTTCATATTGTGGCATCATTACTAGAGAAGGTAGAATGCTGCTCACTGCTAAGCTCATATTGCCTTGGGACACATAGTCCAAGAGCTCCACCATGTGTCTCTTCATATAGTCCAGGGATTTATATCTCAGGTCATTTATGCCCATGTGGACTATGACTGTGTTATACTGGTACTCATGGTTCAATGACCTGAGTGCACTTGTAATTTGGTGACTCCTGGTCCCTGATAGACAACTAACCATGAGCCCTCTCTTTGCTCAGCCTGGTAAATGGGACATCCCCAACTTTTCCAAAGGCTGCCATTTTTCTCTCTCTGTCACATTGGAACAGGTGTATTCCTATAGGTTACACATGTGCATCATGCTTGTGTAAACATGGCTAATGTTGGCAGCTGTGTCTAAGCATTGTTCCCCTGCATCCATTTGGTGGTCACATAACTTTCTGGTAATGTGCTGCCACCATTCATACCCTATACCATATGGACAGAAGCAATGTCTATGGTACCACTGCCCACCTTCTTTCAGTACTGTACTGGCTGCAATTGGTGGGTCTATGTACAGAAGATCTGATTTTTCCCTTTATCATGTGTATTCCTCCCTCACGGCAGGTCATTAACGTATGCACTGTTTCATGTCAGGGTGAATAACCTCTTCTGCCCTTGGGCTTGTTTTCTCTCCCAGTCCATTCATTGTTCGTTATCAACCCCTACTGCTTTCAGGCATCCATGTTAATAGGTTCACAGGTAGTTGCTAGGCTTGCAGTCAACAAGACCATTGAGGAGCCTAGCCCAAATTCCCAGTTGGCCCCAAACACTATCTGGTTAATTGACTTGCTTTTGATCAAACAGTAGGCAAATAAGGGCAAAGGGAATCAAATCATGTGTGTGTGTGTGTGTGTGTGTGTGTGTGTGTGTGTGTGTGTGTGTGTGTGTGCTGTATATAGTCCTGAAGTACATTGCCTTGTCTTCCTTTGGTATGCCTATATTGCAATTCAGACTTTTATCGTGTGCGGAGTATACAAATGCATCGATACTGTGAAGTTTGTAACATTCCTTGTCTGAGGTTCTGATACTTTCCATGGTACATCCTGGTTATTTTTCTCCTAGTTCTGACCTGTTGAGTGGACATAGCCTATTTGGCTGATAGAGTTAGCAAGAGTACTCTTTGGTGCAACCATAAGACAAAACAATATTCCTCTTTTTGCAGTGTGAAGAATATCAGATATGCCTTCTGGGCAGTTAAGATAGCCCGATTAATTTATGGCACCAGTTTGTCAGGGTATTGAGTGATGCCACTGCCATTACCCTCTCTGGGAGGTAATGCAGGCATAGAATTGTGATCAGCAGGGGTGCAGGCTGAATCCACTGTATCAGTAGGATGAAGAAGTTAAGAAGAGACAACCAGCATTTGATAGTAAGCACATTATATATGAATTTGCACTAGAATATGGTGTTTTGCTGAGCTTGCCTTCTGATGGCTGGAGAACATTATATAAACTGATGCATTTCATATTTTAAAGCAGCACAAGAGACTGGCTTAAATCAAAAGGCCTGTCTGAGGAAAGTTGACAGGTTCTTCAGGAAGTGGAGTGTGTAGTGTATGGATAACAATACTGCAAAGCTGAAATCCAAGTCATCTTATGCGTCTGTATTAATATGTCGCATTTTCTTATCTTTTAGTTTTCTTTCCCTGTCCGTAAAGGTTCATCTTGTATACAAGATGCAACCCAGCTACATGGGCCTGCACCAGCTGATGCACATGCTGCAGGGTCACCAGCAGGTGTCAGAGCTGACTTTCCAAGGACAATGAATCATCCTGTGAAATATAACCAGGAGGGCTCACTGCTGGCTTTGACAGCTAGTACACAAGAAGAATGTAACAGTTCTTCCTCTGAGAGTAGCTTACAGACATAACACTGGATCACCCGACATCAGGTACAGTAACTTGTTAGGTCTGTTGTGGTAGCTTGACTAATGCAATGGGACACTGGAGAATCTACGTATATGGGTGATAGTGTAGCATGACTGTCTGGCAAAACTGGAGAATCTACTTATATAGGTGATAGTGTCACATGGCTGTCTGGTAACACTGTAGAATCTACTTATATGGGTGATAATGTCACATGACTGTCTGGTGACACTGGAGAATCTATGTATATGGGTGATTGTATTGTATGACTGTCAGATGAAAATGGAGAATCTACTTATACAGGTGATAGTGCCACATGGCTGTCTGGTGACACTGTAGAATCTACTTATATGGGTGATAATGTCACATGACTGTCTGGCGAAACTGGAGAATCTACTTATTTGAGTGAGAGTGTCACATGGCTGTCTGATACATCTATCAGGCCATTACAAGCACAGCTCACCCATGATTTCAGCCACCAAGGCTGCTGATTGATCTGTGGATGGTTTGTTTCTTAGTTTGTCAGACAGGTCATCCATACCTCACCCTATCCTCATTGTGATGTTACCCCCTCCTTGTATCTGCATTCCTCCAATGTTGTCCACTCTTACATCCATACCTCCCCTGTCTTTGCATTTTTCGTTTCTTTGCTGCTACTGCTAACCCTACCAAGTTCATCCTTCCTTCCGGAATATGCTCCTTCCTATCACTACCCCCCAACCCATTCTTCAAAATGAAGACTGGATATCCATATTGCAAAAAATATGCCATCTTACCCCGCAACTATCTTTTGCTCATATTACACTTGTGAATGCTGCTCTGCTTGTTCTTGTCCTATCCCTGAATTTCTTATCTCTCTCTTTCCTCCCATTTATATGCTGATCCAAGTTGGCGCTTTGCAATGCGGTCTGTCTGTGATGTGTTCACAAAGCCCATGTTGCAGCTATGAGGAGCTTTGTTGCACATGTAAACATGCAGAGCACTGGACACAACTCCTCACTTCCTCACTGTGCTTGTCACTTAGGTTATGTAACCATATACAGTGGGTGCTGCAGTAATTTACTATGTAACACCTTTCCCTAGAATGCTATCTCTTTACAGGCCCTACTACATGAATAACTCACAGCAGACCACTTCATGCTAAAACAGCTCTGATATTCAGTACAGCATTCTGAATCTATCTGAATCTTTTTGAATAGTCTCCAGAATGTCATTTCAATTTCATATTATAATATTTGTAAAATATAAGGTAAGCTTAATTAATTCTTCTTCAGCTTCCCTATTTCATCCCTTGGTCATGACTGCATCAGTTTTGGAGAAACCTTTTGTAGAACTCAAGCAATTTTACCATTCTCTATTTAATGATTCATATAAGTTACTTTGTCATTCATTTGATTATTTACTCAAATACTACAGTCTGCTAGTGTAAAAACACTTTTAATCAGAAATAACTTGCTTCAGGTCAAATCTATAATAAACAACAAAAGCACTCCCCATGACTTCTATACAGTCATAGCGTATTGCCTAATGTGTATAGAAGGTAAAACTGAAATAGAAAATGTTTTACAAGAAAAAAGACACTAACAAAAATAGCTGCAATGTATCAAAAAAAAAAGAACACAGTCTCACATTATGGGATGTTTTTTTTTTTTTTTTGGAATGTATTGTACTTTATAATCAAATGCATGCAGGTACTGCAGCACTTCAGAATTCAAAAAATAAATGTTTATCTAAAAAGTCAAAGTTTCCATTTATTAAATTCTTTTACTGTAAGCATTAATGTGCCCAAGTAAATTGGTAATGCAGTCATAGCTTCATATATTCAGGGAGTGAGACCAAAGGACAGGATTAATTTAAGGTTTTATAAGCCACCAGTGGGTGGATCATTTATACTTAAAGTCTAGCCTGTCAACTTGAAAACCTCAAGTGGGTTGTAACTACAGGGTTGATGGTCGTTGGTTTTCTATATTTGCTGAGTCAATGCTGACAATCAAGGGATTTGTTTTGTTCATTTTTAGCTGAATGACAAGATGTGCCTAGTGTACCCATATTTATTCCTGTCTCTCTGCCTTTATCTTTGGTACACTTCATATTTTCCAATATTATTTCTTAAGGTTCTGAGTAATAATTTATAGCTGTCTTGCCAAATACAAATGATTAAACAGTATCTGACTCAGAGGCAAACAGCATACTGAAAATAGAAGAGTGGCACGCCATGCAGAGGCTATGACAGCCAAATTAACGAGGTTATCTTGTTCTGTGTGATCTGTGTGAAAATGCCTATTATGGCTCAGTTTTCATTATATATATTTATTTAGTTAGTTAATTTGCACAATAAGACTGGCTAAGTCATTGTTTTGACAGTAATACATGCTACAGCAAGCTATTTAAAATGGCAGCATTTTTATTTTACTTGATGTTTGGGTACAATTCTTTCGGCTGAAATTATTTCCAACTGCCAACTAAGTGGGATAAAATGCACATGCTGCAGTACTCGCTGTTTAAGGTTAAAGTTACTGCCTTGCATTCTGCATTCTTATAAATAAATAAATATATTTAGATGACTAAATGTTGTTGTTAAGGCTTAAAGGAAGCTCCTCAATCACCAAAAAGGCTAATTACTACAGCAGATAGTAATAATAACGTTTATTTTAGTATTTAGAAAAGTATGCGTAGATCCTCTGTTATAACAGTTATGCATACAATATTCATCAGAATTTAAATAAAACAAATGCAGATTGTTAAGAGATAGTTAATATATCTTTGTAATACTCTTATCTGCTACTTTAAGTGCTCATGTCATACAGCTGAAAATGTAGCTCTGGTCTTCAGTCATTACATAATTACTTTACCTAGTGGATAATATCTATTGGTGATGAAAACTTCTAGCAGTATAACTCGGTGGATTTATTCAATGCCCTTTTTAATAATGTGCATGCATGAGCTTGATTCTAACAACATCCATTTGTGCTTTATCAGTCTTTAATTATGTCAGTTAACTAGGCTGGTGCTCTTATGTAATCCTTGACAAAAGGCCGTTCACATGCTGCATCTTGCCTTATAAACAGAGCGATAAATAAATGTATTATCTACATATTATCTGCACTGAATCATCAGTGTGCATTATTACATCAAGATATAATGCATTACATCAGAATCAAAACCATCCAACTACCTGTATTACATGGAAGCCAGCAAATTCACTAATACGTAAATAAACCTAAAAATGCAGTCATATTGCGGGAATGGCGGAATTCATTAGTATCTATGTTACTTTGCATGTATTAATTCCGAGACAACACAACAATTGAAGTATAACAAATCCCAAAGGCCAACAGCTATGCAATCTCTGACAATACTGGAAAATTCACACAGAAACACAATATAATGGGGCAAGGCAAGGCTCAAGGGGAGAATGCCCCCCTCCCCGTTGTACAAAGAAGTAGTAGCCCACAAAAATCACAGAAACTGGCAGGCCAAAAAAGAGCCATAAATTGAGGATAAGAAATTACATATTGTTACTGTTATGCAAGAAGCCCAGAATTTCCAGACAAAAGATATACAAAAAACATTAAGAATGAAATTAGAGGAAATAAAAATACTTGCTCAAGAAAAACTATCAAAAGCTTCAAATGAAAATGTGTTCATTAACACAACAGATTTATGAAAAGCATTATATAGACCAATAAACCTTGGGCCATTTGGAATAAGAAGAGACTAGAGAAGTGTGAAAATATAAAGAGCAACATCTAAAGATTTTTGAAAAGCAAAAAAAAAAGAAATATGGGAAAGAAAGATCTGATATGATGCAATATTTAGGCAAAGGAGAAAACCAAATTAATCAATACAGAAAAAGCAGCCCCAAAGATATTCAAAGAGAAATACAGACAAAGGCATCCAGATATGGAAAATTTCACAATACGAAATAAGATCACAAAGAGTGAACATAGAACAAATGATTAGTAAAGTAGAAGTTAAAAAAATAGAAGCTGAAGTTATGGAATACCTGCAAAGTGCAGGATTTAGTGTAGAAAGTCTAGCACAGGTTATACAATGAGTTTCTCAGGTAAGGAGAAACAGGAGGAGCAGAAGACATCCGAAGAAGAAATATGGACATGGCAAAAAAAGAGATTTAATATGGTGCAATAATTATGCAAAGTAGAAAGCAAAACTAATCAGTACAAAAACAGCCGCACCAAATATTTGAAGAGACATGCAAGCAAAGGCATCCGGACATGGGAATTTTATAATTCATAAAATAAGAAAACAGAGAAAAAGTAGAAAAGAGGATTAGTAATGGAGAAGTTAAAGAAATAGAAACTGAGATTATGGATTACCTGCAAAGTGAAGGATTCAGTGTAGAAAATCTAACTATGATAACATCACAGCAGGATAGAGCAATGGATCTCCAAATTAAGGTGAAACAAGTGGAGCTGGAAACATAAGATCAATTGTCACATGAAGATACTTTGGAGTCTTCCATAAGAAACCAGTACAAACATTCAGTTGGAGTTGTATAGCAAGTGAAAGAACAGGAAAGTGTGGCAACTCTGATGCAGTCAATGTTGTGGAGTGATAGGCCAGTGAGTTCCCATATGAAAGAGCTACAGATGGATGAAACTGAAGAGAATGTGGCACAGGAAGATGCTCTGGAACTTTCTGTAGAATGCCTGCAGGTAATGGAGAACAAAGAATGTGCTCTCAGTTTAGAAGAAAATGAACTAAGAGAAGAGTTGCTTGATTTAATAGAGATGGACAGACGTAATAAGATCAATGAAAAAAATAGACTATAGAAAGTCAATAAAACCCAAAAAGTTAGAAGTTTGATAAAACAAATAAACACAGTAACTAGGGCTGTCCATAGAGATTCATGTGATATAACAGAAGTAAATAGGATATATTACTGTGCAGCTAAATTGATAACAGATGAAGTCTTACCACAAAAACAAAGGGCAGTAAGGGAAAGGAAGGAGAGAAATCAAATACCATCATGGAAGCATTGAACGAAGAAAACAATAAAGCAATTAAGACAAGAACTGTCACTGTCACAAGATTACAGAAGAGGAAACAGATAAACAAAAATACTCAGAAAGATAGCTGTGATAAAAGCAATGCACAGTATCAGAACAGATTAGGATCTATAATGCACCATCACAAATAATAAACTAAAAATATCAGCACAGGCAGAAAAACTTAGAAGAAATGCAGATAAATATAAAGGAAAAGTACAAAAAAGCAATTTATAAATGGCCTAAACAAGTTTTATAGAGAACTGGGAAGCAAAGCAAAAGGAATTGAAACACCACCATAAAAGGAAGAAATAGATACACTTTGGAGAAATATCTATGAAATTCCTGTGGAACATAACAAAGATGCTGAATGGATAGAAAAAGTAAAAGAACGAATAAGAAGTTCAAATACACCGAATATGAAATGGGATGAAGTAATGGCCAGATAAATTAAAACAAAGTTAAGAAAACCTCCTAAATGGAAAACCGCAGGCCCAGATGCAGTATCTAACTTTTGGCCAAAATTATTAACATCTTTGCATGAAGATTTAGCCACGATTAAGAACTATTTATATGCACACCCTGAACAGATGCTAGCCTGGTTAAATACAATAAAAACAATACTCCTACTTAAGAGCAATCCCACTATCCTAAAAACTATAGACCAATAACTTGCCTTCTGACAATGTATAAACTATACAATGGAATTGTTGCTGACAGAGTTTATAGTCATTTAAAAGAAAACTCAATCATAGCAATAGAACAAAAGGGTAACAAAGTCATATGGAACAAAGGATTATTTGTTGTTAAATAAAGTCAGAATGGAAAACTGTAAAAAGGGAAAGAATCTAAGTACGGCATTGATAGACTACAAAAAAAATGTGACAGTATCCCACATTCATAGATAGCGTTTTTAAAATGCATAAGATGCACCCCACACTGATTGTTTATATTACAGTGACCATGAAACAGTGACAAACCACTTTGCAGTTAAGCCACTATAAAGGAGAAATTAATATTCTAGGGATAAAAATTCAAAGGAGAATATTACAGGGTGACTCTTTGTCATAGTTGCTCTTTTGTCTTGCCCTTAACCCATTAAGCTGTCTACTTAACAAATTAGATCATGGCTACAATTTGGCTCCCAGAAAACAACAGTGTAAAGACTTCTCATCTTCATTTTGTGGATGATTTAAAAATATATAGTTCATCAGATGAGAAACTGAAAGCACAACTGCAAGTGGACAAAACTTTTTCAGATAATATAAGAATGTCATTTGGTTGTGATAAATGTGCAAAAGCAACCTTTAAAGCAGGAAAGCTGCAGCACCGCAAAAACATCAGCCTGGGAAATGAATGTGATATAAAAGAACTCGAGCAAGAGGGAGTGTATAAATATTTGGGAACTGATGAAGGATCAACAAAAAAACATGAACAAATGCAAATAAAACTTAGTAAGCAATATTTTAAAAAACTAAAATTAATACTGAAAACAGTGTTAACATCTAGGAACAAAGTCTAAGCTATATACTTTTAATTTGCTCTTCCTGTCCTAACTTACAGTTTTGGAGAGATTGACTGGCCCCACAAGGTGTTGGAGCAGTTGGAGAGGAAAATAAGAGAGATGCTTCATGCTTATCAAATGATTTATAAAAATCAGTATAGACCAAGACTATATATATTGCCCATTCTGAAGGAGGTATGGGCCTCCTTGAAATTGATTACATGTATAGTTCTGCAGTCATAGGACTGCATACATATCTGCTGACCTCACAAGACCCAAACATAGTGAAAGTTTTAAAATGTGAGAAGAATAAATTTAAGGTGACCTTCCTCCTTAATTTAGTAGAAACATATCGGTGTCAAGTGGGAATGTAAATCTAACCTGAAGCAGATACAAGTCAGGCAACAACTGAATGTTCCAAAACCAAAAGAAAGAATATAAGGTGAAGGATCAGATGAGAAAGCAAGAAATGTGGAAAATGCATAAATATAGTTGCAAGTACAGAAAACTCTTGGAACAACCTCAGTTTGATCAGGATCGAACACAAGAATGGTTAAGAAGAGGTGAATTTAAACCAAAAGAAGAAAGGTTAATATTGGTGGCCCAAGATAGCAGACTATGTACATGTTGGTTTACAAAGTCCATTAAACATGTGAGAGAAACAGACAAATGTATGTTTTGTAAAACAAAATTGAAAACAGTCACACATCTTGTTGCTGGTTGTGATATACTAATGGCAGGACTGTACACTGAAAGGCATAATAATGTGGCAAGACTGTTGCACTGGGGATTGTGCAAAAACTATAATATTGAAGTAGCTGAGAAACATTGGAAACATAAGCCACAAAGCATTATAGAAAAT